>NW_006921657.1:9823092-9897527 GCF_000298275.1 Orycteropus afer afer
TGGTATCTCTGCAGAAGTAGATTGCCCAATCTTCCTTCCAAGGAGTTCTAGTTAGCAGTCAAATGCCTTAGGCACTACACCACCAGAGCTCCCTGTACAATGCAGGTACACATTATTTTATTAAATCCTTGCAATCACCCTGTGAGATGGAATGTTAGCATCTCTCATTTATAGAAACTGAGATTGAGAAGTCACGTTCTGTAAATCATAGTCATTTTTTGCGTTTGGGGGGAATTGAGGGACAGTAGTCTGAGGTGAAGGTAGCGTAGTGCCTAAGGCATCCGACTGCTGACCAGAAGACTGTTGGTTAAAACCCACTAACCACTCCTCGGAAAGAAGGTTTGGGGATTTACTTCCACAGTGATATCGCCTTGGAAACCCAAGGAGGGGTCGCTTAGAGTTGGATACAAGTCTATGGCAGTGGGTTTGGTTTTTGGTTTTTCAGTCTGAGGTGATCCTATACCTGTTTCATCTTGAAGATGACCACTGGATCTTATCATAGGGTTATAAGATTTAAAGGAACATCCAGAGATGTCTATTGTCCATTTCAAAAGCAGGATCTCATTTTTTAAAATATTCCACATTTAGATGCTGCAAATGGCAAAGACAGCTGTCCATCATGCTATTTCTTCCAGTTTCTGGGAACTCAGAGAGGGATCACATTGCCCAGCCTTCTCACATCTACATGTGCAGTTTTTGTTAATGTTAGGGATACAGAAGTGATTCATGGCACTTCCTAAACAAATTTTAAGAAGCTCTCGCTGCCTTCCCCCCACCTCCCGCTCCGCCCCCCCCCACCCGCCCCCGTCTTTGGAAAGGTGTTAAAGGCTTGTTTCTTTGGAAATAAATACACTTTTATTATGTTAAGCCACTCAATTGTTAGTGTTTGTTGCAGTATCAAGTACCTATCTTAAAGATCCTGAATCCCATAACTTCCCCCTTTAACAATATATTTTGAGGCATTAAGACCTTAAGGATAAAAGACTACAAACAAAAGTCCTACAAGGGCAACGAAGCTGTCAAAATATGAACAAAGTATGTTCTGTGGCCATTTTCACCATTCTCAAAACTGCAGTTATACTCTCATTTACCCATCTTGTAATTTTTACTTATTTGTGACATTTTTAAGTTTTCTAGCACATACACTTTCTAATCTGAACTACAGGTTTAAATAAGAAGTAAAGAAACACTGCCTATTGTAGATTTCCTTCTAGATTCTCAACATTCCCCCTGAAGTCGCAGGTTTTAGCAAATTCCATTGTAGAATTTCTAAAGCTCCTTTTGTGAAGTCTTCCAGTTTTTGAGATCAGACTGGCCTAGGGAACCCGGAGTTCATGTTATAAGCAAGGCCTACAGTCATGTGCGTTAATTTTTTTCGGAATGAGGAAAGCCTGCAATTTATCTTCTAGAAAGTACAGAAAGTGATAGCCATATTTATCTCAGAAGCCCGAAAAGGTGGTGTTGGCATTCAAAGCGATTAGCTTCAGCCACTGCCATCAACAGACTCCGCATCCTCAAGATAAGTGCCAATTAAGTGTAAGAGATGAGAGGTTTCACCGCCTTGTGACGTTTCATCTGCTACTTCAAAATCTCATTAGAGGAAGGCCGAATAATAAAAAGACTGGAACCTATGAGCAGAAAGACAAACCAAAACTAGTAATGATTTTCTTAATTAAATGACCTTTGTGCACTCTGAGCGTTTTTTACCAAACTCGTTGACACCTCTTCTCTCCTCGTCTTTGCTCTCAAAACTTCACCTTCTGCCTTGGCTTTTCGTTTTTCTCAAAGAAAAGAGCAAAGTTGCACATGCGCAAGCGCCTCGATCCTTAGGCCCTAAGAACATACTGGCGCATGCGCGCGGGCCGGGAAGTGGGCGGGCTCGGGAGCGTGCTCCGCGGCCCACTTCCGGCCTACCCCTCCCCCTCCCCCGCGTAGCTACCTCCCCTTCTCCCTTCAACCCAGCCTCTCCCCTAGTTCTCCCCGCCCTGCACACTCTCCGCCCGGTTCGCCACCCGCCCTTCCCCTCCCGCTCCATCCGGGTCGCTGACGGCTTCTCTCTGGACTGGACAGCGGTGGCTGCTGCTTTCCTTTGAGGAACCCAGTAAAGTTTCACAGACGCCAGGGAGGGGAGCCGCGGAGCAGCGGCACCGACGCCGGAGGAGCTCTGGCGATCGCCAAAACTGGCTGAAGGTGGAGGGTCCAGGAGCTGGAGACGGGCCTTAGCTGTCGCGCTGCCTCGCCCTTTGGGGAGGGTCCGCTCCGCGTCACCCAGGGCTCCCCAGCCCTGAGAAACCGGTGAGTCGTTGCCCCGGTGGGTTCGGGGCGTGTGACGGCGTCTGGGAGGGGGCAGGCCAGGCTGGGCGGATACAGGCCGGCCTGGCGCAGGGCGCTTTCTCAGCGCTTTCTCGGGTGGGGGTGGGGGGCGAAGCATTCTCGGGACCCCCTGATCCAGGGACTGGAATGTCGCACCTCCCTGGGGAAGAGCCTCTCTTGAGCTGAGGGTCACGGGGGCTGCAGATCCTCGTCCGCCGGCCTCTGCGGCTTCTGCGAGCGAGCGGACGGCCGCCGTAGTTGGCTGGCCGGCCCTCGAGGTTGAGTGTGTGTGCAGACGATTTCTCGCCTTCGGTCCTTGGGAGCTGATCTGGGTAGGCACTGGTGTTCAGGGGAGGTTTGGATTAACTGCTTCTATTTCCACTACCTGTTGCTGGCATTAGGACGCCTTTTCCATGCCGTTTTTCCTGACTTTTTAAAGAAAAAGGGTGACTAAACCTCGTGCGCTTAAATGGGGGTGGGTGGGTACCTTTTTACGTCTTCCTGTCTCTTTAAAAAAAAAAAAAGCGAGCCAGAGAGAAGACTGTGCAGCAGCTATCGAGTTCTGATGCCCCAAAAGAATGAACTCAAACTTCAGCCAGTGAATTTGCGGTGGAGTGGGACAGCTTCAGTACTTGCTAGACAGAACATAGGATAATTGAATTATTTTTTAAATTTTTTGTTGTGTGCTTCAGGTGCAAGAGAATTGAATTTTTTAAATTTATTATTTTATTGTGGTGAAAACTTACACATCAAGACATTCACCAACATAACTTCCACATCTACAGCTTAGGGACATTGATGACATTTTTCACAAGGAGAATTGAATTTTGAAACTTGGCAGGTTCGCTTTAAGGAATGTGGGGGACTTCAACGGGATTTAGGGCTGGTTTTCCGCAGTGGTGTTATTTAGTGATGCGGTGTGTTTAAAAGCTGGATTAGAGGGAGTGGACTGTGATTGTTATCCGTATTTTCACAAGCAAAGACATTTGCAGTCAGTGTACTGGAAAGTTCTACGGATTTCGCCACCAAACTATCAGTGTCGCAGCCCCAATTCCTATTCTTGAAAAATCGACAGTGCTGGGGTTTTTGCAGACTTTTTCTATCTTCCAGTAGTTGTCCCAGAGGCATAGATTGATAGATACAGATTGCTCAAAAGAAAAAATTAATCCACTTTACCACCCAGAGTAGAAAATGTTGGATTTTTTGGAGAATCTTGGTATATAAACCGCATTTTTTCTGTGTTTTCAGTTAAGTATGTTCAGTTTTAAAATTAAGTTTGTAGTAAGGTTGGAGTGTTACTATTTGGGTTGGTAAAATATATTTGCAGGTGATCGTCTTAACATCATGGCATAATTTTCTCTACTGCCTATTAAGACAAAATTAGCATAAATCATTGGCAGAGTTATTTAAATTGTGGGAAATTTAAAGTTTTTGTTGTTGTTACAGATCAGAGCTTCCGTTTCCCTTGATGTGGAGGTAGGTTTAATTATGCCAATATTTGAGGGAAATTGCAAGGTTATGTTTCTGCAGTTGGCTAAATTTTTCACTAGGTATGTATTTGATTTTTTTGAGCAGTAGAAAGATGTTTTATTTCTTGCTCCTGTTGAAATTATTTAAAGCAAAAAAAAAAAAGGATTAATTTAATCAAGATAGTATTTCCATTAATTTAGACTATCACAAGTAACAAAAAGTCAAAACTAGGTAGTAAGTTTTTAATTATGGAAAGCATGGAGAAAGGCTGTGTTTCCCCTAAACATTTCTGTATGGTGCATTTAAAAAATACAAGTGATTGGCTTTTCAAACATAATGATATTTATGTAAAAATAGATTTGATGTTTACTATATTGTGATTACTGTAGACTAACACTTGAAAGAGCAATTATATGCATTATGTTTCCTTTGAAGTCATATTAACTTTTCTCCTGTCTTCCCAGACATAGGGTTACCTCCAGCTTTCCAGTTCACAAGTTCTTGAAACTGGAAGACCAAACAACATACAAGCATGTTGTGCTGGGGAAATGCATCCTTCGGACAGCTAGGCTTGGGTGGAATTGATGAAGAAATTGTACTAGAGCCCAGGAGAAGTGACTTTTTTGTAAATAAAAAGGTCCGAGATGTAGGATGTGGACTCAGACATACTGTATTTGTTCTGGATGATGGAACCGTGTACACATGTGGATGTAATGATCTAGGACAACTAGGTCATGAAAAATCTAGAAAGAAACCAGGTAAGTTGAAAAAAAATATTTATTTGCTATTTGTAATAATTGTATCATTTAGGTTTTGAAGTGTCATAATTTTTGTAGTCCTAAATGCATATTATTTATCAAGCTTTAAAACAAGCTAGGAGTTAAGTTTATGTAAGTATGTTAATTTTGTGATTTTTTTTTTTTAAGGTATTACTTTCATACACCTTTATTGTATGAGGCTTTGCTTTCACAGCATAATTACAATGATGTGAAATAATAAGCCAGGTGTCAGTGTATAGCTTTTTTTTGGTGTAGAGATGTAGGTATACAGTATGTGAAATCTCTTAATAAAAGTCCTAATCAGTCACCTTGGGCAGATAATTAGTGCATAATTTACTCTCTGTTGTTTTCCATACATCAGAAAGGAAAAACTAAGATGAAAACTTTTTTACTTTAATTATCTGTTTAAAATGTATGTTAATTTTTCTATTTTTCTCCCTTAAATCATCATATTTTAAATACATAATTTTATTTGGCTTAGTTGGAAATATCTTGAATTCCCCTAATCTACTCCCAGGTAGCAGCAATAACTATTAAAGGTTTTGTTCTGATTTTGTAGTAGCCATATAAACTACATTTAAAATAATTTGTAGGGTAATGAGAATTTTGAGGAATTTAGTCACATTCATGTCTTGTTTTCCTGGATATACATACATATTTTAAAATATTACTCTTAGGTGATTAGGAATCATCTCTATGTTAATTTTGCTTTCAATTAAACTAAATATTTTATGGTGGTAAGTTCTGATAAAACGAGCTATACTGATGTGTAGTTTTCTTTTGACTTTAACAGTAAGACACTTAAGTATTTTTTTTATGGCACTTAATTTCTTGATCACTTCATTATTTAAGTGGTTTCTATTGTTAGTCTACTTCTGAGACATTAAAATAGGTATGAAATAAAAAGAAATCAAGGCTCATTTCATCCTTTATACTATCTCACCATCATGCCAAACTTCACTTTTATAGCTTAAATAAATATTGTATAGTTTCCAATTTTTTTTTTTTTTTTTTGTGGTTAGGATTTTAATCTCTTTTCTTTTGCCTTAATTTATAATTTAGTTTTTTATTGGGTGAATGATAGTGATGCTTAATACAGTAGAATTAATTACTGCAGAACTCAAGGTAAAGGGCGGCTTTTCATATACTCTACCTTGCTAAGAATGTTTTATGGAATCCTATTAGATTTTCATAATCTCTGCATTGAGTTGGTCACCTTGGTAGAAATGAATGGGAATTTATTGATGTTCAGTTGGATGGTAGATCTGCTTCTGAGACAGACGTTTGCTTATCTTGGAATGATGAGATTTTCATGGCATTGAGACTGCTGCTATTCTTTGTACTTAACATGTCCATAGAAATAACTGATGATCTCTGTTTTCAGTGATTTCTGAGAGACAGCGGGGCAAATAGCAAGCACAAAGCTAGCATATGGAAATTGCCAATATAATTAGTGAAATTTATTAAGGTTTAACACTTTTTAATGTTCTTAAATGCCTATTCTGTGTCCAGGACCAAGGTAGACACTGCATTAAAAGTATATTGATCGCAGAGCTTGGATCAACTTCTGCCTCCCTAGGTGAGATTCAAAGAAACTTTATTAGGTAGAAGAGGCTTCTTCCTGGTCATGTTGACATTGTGATGATTGCATTGTGACATCTGTATCATCTTGTTGATTCATCTTAGAAGCATTATTTGCTAATATAAAATCGTGAGGATAGGTTTTCCTAACTTATGATAACGTCTTTTAAAACTAATCAGAATCAAATTGACTGCCGTTGAGTCGAATTCGACTCACAGTGACCCCCATTGGGTTTCTAAGGCTGTAAATCTTTATGGAAGCAGACCACCTCATCTTTCTTCTGTGGAGTGGCTGGTGGCTTCTAACCACCAAACTTTTGGTTAGCAGCCAAATGCCTTAACTACTACACTGCTAGAGCTACTTCTTTAGGATTGCCTTATTACCGGCCAAGGTATATCCACAGTCTGTGGAACAGAAAAGTAACAGAAGGCATGAAGTATGTCTGAAAAATTTAGAGCCTGGGTTGGGAGTTAAGGCATGCATAAGTGAGACAACTGAAGAGAATTGAACTTTGACATGATGTGGTATATGTACTTTGAGCCTAGAAATTTTAAATAATGGAAAATAATGTTGTGGGCTAAAATGAAAGATTCCTGGGAGAAAACTGAGGCCTCTAATTTAATTAGTGATTACATAAATAGCCAAAAAATAAGTCTTGGAGCTGCTTAGTTTTATGGGCAAGGGGTGGCGGGTTGGATCCTGAGTGCCAGAAAAGCTTTTTATTACCAGAATTTCAGGTTCAATAGGGAGAACTACAAGGACAGGTACTTTCTCTGACAGGGACTTCATCGTTTAACTTCAGTCTTATTTTAAGGTGCTTGAGTGGTGAATTTTAATAATGTTTTTAACCAAAATTATTTCTGTTTGGAATAATTCCTTAATGAGTTAAATGTGCTCCTTCCTCAAACTTCCCCCTTCCTGTTCTTCTACCTTTTTTTTTTTTTTTTTTTAAATTTGTGCGTTTGTGGACTGGATTAGGAGATAAGGGATTGTTGGATTTTATTTAATTGGGTTTGAAGTCTTTTCTGGTAATTGAGTGAGTCTTTTATTTCTAGGAGCATGTAATATAGTTCATTTCATCCGAGCTTTAAACTTGTGTCAGAAGGAAAGCAGGCAGAGAGGAGAGATCTAAGAAATTGTTTCCTCACAGAGATTGGTTTAGTAAGCAGAGTAAATATTCTGTAATTAGGAGTGAAAGAGGTGGCCACATTCATTAAGGATGTTTTTCTTGAGAATCTTGATTATTTACTGAAAGACTTGGCCTTAGAGTGTCATAAATAGATTTGACTGTTGGGAGAGAGTTTCCATTCTGGACATTTGAGGTCCTCTATTATACCATTAGTGAGATCGTGTCCATGCTCATCTCTGCTCTCATGTACAGGCATACCTCGAAGATATTGCTGGTTTAGTTCCAGACCACCACAGTAAAGCAAATATTGCAATAAAGTGAGTTATATGAATTTTTTGGTTTTCCAGTGCATATAAAGGTTATGTTTACAATATACTGTAGTCTATTAAGTGCAGTAGCATTATGAAAATGTTCGAATATTGTGAGAATTACTAGAATATGATCTAGAGACATGAAGTGAGCAGACGTTGTTGGAAAAATGACCCCTGTGAACTTAACTCTATGCAGGGTTGCCTCAACCTTCATTTTTAACCCCCAAAACAAAACAAACCACAAATCTGCAAATTGCAATAAAACGAAGTATGCCTGTATATGTATTATACATATATGTATGTCCCTTGCTATTGGTATTTGCTCGTTTTGAATTATTTGCAGGGAAGTAAACTTGTACTTGTTTGCATGTGTGTAGTTTTCTTTATAAGGACTTTGTTAATACTTTTTTTTTTTAAGGTAGTGGCTCTCATTTTCTTAATTCATAGCTAACAGGTAAATAAATATATTTAGTCTTTAATATGCTAGACTAGTTCATCTAAATGGTTTGTTAGTTTTATTTGTATAGTTCCTTACAAAACTCATTTCTGAAGATTTTAAGAAATGGTATGAAGTATACCTTAATTAACAAGATCCTTTACTCGCTGTTATATCCAATCATAGGTATAATTTGGTGAGTGTGGTCCTAAATGTATGTTTTGTGTATTTATTTCCGTCTGTTGCATGTTAGAAACAGTACTAAACTACTTTTTGGCCACAATTTGTAAGTAATATGGTATAGGTCTGCTAAAAACTACTGTTTTGATAGCTTTTTTATGTTTACAAAATTCTTTCACATGAATTATCTCATTTAGTCCTCACAACAAAGGTATAAAGTAGCTAGGGCGGCAGGTATTATGGTCCCCATTTTACAGATGAGGAAGCTGAAGTTAAAAGAGATTGAGATCACTAGGCTAGCAAATGTTAGAGACCATTCTAAATCCTGTGTTTTTAACCTTTAGCCCATAAATACTTTCCCCTACTATATATAGAAAGTAGAATATTTATTTACTTAGAAGGAAACGAGTTTCCCATCTGTATTTTAATGTAATTCTAAGGGTTTTTAAAAAAATCTTAAAATTTTATAACTACAGTTAAACAAATGAAGACACCATGTTTTATCTTTTTGCTCTTAATTTTGTGTATAAATTCAAAGAAAAAGCTATTTTAGGAATGGTAAAAGAAGATTGAAAGTTCTAGTTTCAAGATAATATTGCGCCAACAAGAAGTAAAATTCAAATATATACAGTTTTTTTCTTGAACAGAAGACAACTTGATTATCAAAACCAGAATAGGTAAAGTTTTGAATATTATGTAAGATTTATCATAGTTTATCCTCAACCCTTTTATAGAAATTATCAAGATGATGCGTATCGATTCTGTGTTTCCTGTATCCCAAAATGGTAATTACTCTTGGTTCATTCCAGTAAAAGCATTTGGGTCACATAGAGGTAACTACTTGCTTGTCTTTCTTCTTCATTTTCTGGCCTGTCTCTGTAAAGCATAGATCTGTAAATAAACTGTTCCTCAAAGTATAGTCAAAATTTAAAAATATATATATAAATATGAGAGAGAAAATTAATTCACTTAGAACAGCTTAGAAATACAAAATTTATTCTACATATTTCTCATTTAATCAAAGCATATGAGATCCAAGGAAGCTCATTATAATATTTTATAAGCTCCTAATTTTTATGATAAGGAAGAGAAAGATGTGGACAGTATGAAGACTTGAAAAAAGTAATTGCTTGGGTCAGGAGTGGATGCTTGCTTTGGGCGCTTAACTTTGAGAAAGGTTGGTGCTCAAGAATCACGGTGTCTGTCAAGGGTAGGGAAAAAAAATCATAATGCAAACAGATGACTACTGTTAGAGAGATGTATAATAATACTTTACTTTGTGTAGGACCCTACATCTGAGGAATTTCAAGAACATTACACAATAACTCATGGTTCCTTTCAAAATGCTTGTGATACAATTTGCAAGAATTATCCTCATCTTAGGGGATAAATTTACGGAGAAATGACAGCACAAGTTGGTAAGTAACTTGTCAAAACAGCAGGTGACTGGTGAACAACTATACATTGAATCTGAGAGTTTGAGTCTACCAGTCTCCTACCTTATTCACTAAATTGTGCTTATGTTTAGAATTATTTATAGTAATATCTTCTGTTTGAAGCAGATCAAATACTAATAATGCACAGATTGTTTCTTTGCCATTTTATTTGATGGCTTATTGAAACAAACCATATGCATTGTGATACCTCTTTAGCACTTCCTAGTAATCCTGTGTGGTATGAAGAATATTTAAATAAACAAAAACATGCTATGGTAACACCTAGTCTTTTCTTTTCCCTCTTTATATATCATAATCTGTACCCTCAGTTGTCTAACTGCTATGCTGCACTACTACCCAAGGTCTATACTAACTGCCATGCACAGTTGATTTGGTGACCATATTTGGAACTTGGATTAGTTGTTTTGGCTCAAGTCTGCCATGTAACTGTCTGTTGGATCTTTGCTTTAATTTATGGAACACTTAACCTGCACAGAAGACTGCAATAGTTGTAGAGTCTGATCTGAGTAATCTGACAAATGAAGACTTCTTTTAAAGGGTGTGGAACCAATGATTTTTTTGTGTGTGTGCTTGGTGTGTTAAGTGTTTTTACCTCATTGGAAGTGAGCCAGGTACTTTCCTTAAAAGAATGAGAGTATGGTAGATTGAGGTTTCACAGTTTGGACAGTTGCCAAGTATTCTTATTGCAGATGGCAGCCTTCATGGTCTAGTTTCTGTCATCTCCTTAGTGAGGAATCATAGGGTTTCATGTGTGTCATACAAATATATTAGTAAAGCTCATTTCTCACAAGCCCCATGTATTTTTAAAATTACATTGAAGAGATAAAAGTCACTCCATAGATAGTCTTCCTAGGCTGTAAAGAATGTTAGATACTTGGGATACATAAAGAACGCTTAATAGAGGAAATGCATTCCAGTATTGTTTGGGCTAAGATTGGTAAGAGAATAGAAGAGTGGGTAGCATTAAGTAACCATGTTAAAGAGGTTGTGGTTTATGTCCTTTCAGATTTTTTGTATTTTTTTTCCCCCATGTTGATGGAATAAAAAGGCCATAATTATTTTTATATCTTAATGAAGGGTAGTTATTTTACATGCAAGAAAAACCTGTATTGTGTCTGTGTACACAAAAATATATCAGTTATTTTTATTGAGAGAAATATCTTAAATTTTTTTGGCTCTTTTTTTGAACCATAATATTTTATTTATCTAGAATTACCCTTTTGCCTTTATTTTTAGTGTGGCAGGAATTTACTTTAGCCTTTTTGACCATAAAGAAAATATTCTGGAATCCTTTACTAATGTATTTTTCACATATTATTTAAAAATTACTCCTTTGTTAATATCCATATTTAATCTTTATTACAAATTATTATACTGAAATAACACATTCTTAGTTTTTCATAATTGTTTTCTAATTAGGAAGTATTAAGTATTCTTGGTAGAAAATTTGGGAAATACAGGAAGACACAAATCAACTGTATTGCTGTTGTATATCGATATATACTGTTGTCATATGGATTTTTTCCTACCCCCATATGTGTTTCCGATTATAGGTTGGAAACATGTTCTTGTATCTCAAATTTTTCAATAATAGTTGAATAGTTCCCCATGTTTTTAAATATTGTTTAAGGATATTTCAGTGATAATATAACATTTCATCATTTAAATGCACTAAAATTTGTTTATGTGTTCTCTTATTTTTTGAAATTTTTCAGATTTTTTTGTTAATAAGTAATGCTGCCATGAACATACTCATCAATTTAGTCTTTACTTGCATCTTTCCTTGTTTGGGGGGAAAATGACTTTAATTTTAGCAAACCTAGGAGGAATGATAATGGAATTTAATACATTTTTTAAAAATTTAAGCACAGTTATGCTTTACAGAGCTGATATTGCTCATAATAAGGTATTTGTAAGTGAAGTTTTTAAAAAATGTATTAATTTGACAAGCTTTAAGTATATATCATTTAGAAGTATAATAGAGAAGATAAAACAAGTGTACAAGCAAATAGAAATGTATGTAAAATATGTGAAGTGTTATGCAGAGTAATATGTGGAGATGAATAGTGTAACCTTTTAGGATGGAGTGAATTTTAGGTGAGCTTCTGTGGGGAGAATAGCACATAAACTGGAAGGATAGCAGTATTTCAAGTAGGAAAGAATGGAAAGTACTTTTTGGATAAACTAGCTGAAATAGGGATAGGCAAATTTGAGGCCTGTTTAGTGACTACTAATAGTCCAATTAAGGAGCTCTGGTGGCACAATGCCTAAGGCATTTGCCTGCTCACCAGAAGGTTGGTAGTTCAAACCTACCAGCTACTCTGTGGAAGGAAGATGGGCAGTTTACTTCTGTAAAGATTTACCACCTTGGAACCCCAAAGGAGGTCGTTGTGAGTTGGAATCAACTCCATAGCAATGAGAGGTTTTTTGTTTTTTTTTTTTGAGTTTGAGTTTGAGTTTGAGTTTGAGTCTGAGTCTGAGTCTGAGAAAAGTGACCAGGATAGTTAGGTAAATATTGAGATCAGATTATAGAATTAAATAAAGAGCTTGAATTTAATTTGACGTATAATCACTGATAGATTGTAATGGGAATTATCAGGGATTTTTAGAAAGAAAGGATGGGAGGGGATAGAATTTGGAGGTAAAAGAAATTAGGTTGCAGTGGTAGTCCTTTAAAACAAGAAAGGAGCTGGTAGGTCAAGGAGAGATTAGGGAAGCAGAAAGGATAAATAGGTTTTGGTAACCAAATGGAAATGTAAATGGGGAGAAGGATCAGGGCTAAAGGCATGAAATCCCTGGGTGCTGCAAATGGTTTATGTTGCCGGCTGTTTTCAGAAGGTTGGAGGTTCCAGTCCACCCAGAGGTGCTGATCGAGTAATCTACTTCCAAAAAAATCAACCATTGAAAACCCTGTGGAGCACATTTCAACACGAGCACATAAGGTTGCCATAAGTCGGAATCGACTACACGGCAACTGGTTAAAGGCATGAAAGGTTTTATTTCCAGTTCAGTTTTATCTTTAATTCAAAGTAGGCTAACATTCCAGCTGCAAATTTCTAAACTAGCAAGTAATTAATAGCCCATTAACAATACTTAATTTCATGTCTTTGGGAAGTCTCTAAATTAAGTATATATCATTTGGAAGTATAATAGAGAAGATACTTCCGTAGTGATACTGCCTCGGAAACCCAAGGAGGGGTTGCTATGAGTCGGGGCTGATTTGACGGCAAATAACAACAACAACAACAACAATTTCATGTCTTTGGGAAGTCTCTAAATTAAGTATATATCATTTGGACGTATAATAGAGAAGATACATAAACATCTTTGTAAATTTAAGATAATGTAAACAGTTGCCTTTTCTAGTTAATCTGTTTTGTAATGTTAAAGTTGTATATGGATAAAATTAAAATATCTGTCTGCCAGTTGATAGCCTGATCATTTGGATTTTATTAATAGGTTCATTTACTTGTTTAGCTGACACAAATCTGTTAGTTAATTAGTATGTTTGACTCCATGACTTGCAGGTCTGATAGGAAGCAAAGCTTTTGAAGTTGCAAAGATGCAATCACTTAGAAGTTGCTTTTGATTCCAACAGGTACTAAAATAAATTATAACTGTAAATTAATATGTGCTAGCAGAGTAAGTTCCTGGGAAATATGTCCTCTAAGATAATGCTTTTGCTTTTCTGTGAAAGTGGAATGGGAATGGAGAAAGGAACAGGGTATACAGCTAGAGATGCTAAGGAGCAGATTAATGATAGCTGAAAACAGTTGGAAGAAAGTTTAGTTACTTAACCTTTAAGTTATTAGAAGAAGTTTGATTTTTTAGACTGACATGATGAGACTCAAAGCTTAGATTGCTTCGCTCAGTTGATCACAAGTATTATTTATTGATAAGCACATATTTACTTTTTGATCCAGGTATTGCTCAGCTATAAGTTCCTAATACATATGAACCTCATAACTGGCATTTTCCCTCTGTGGAGTAATTTGGAAAAGGACTTGATGGGCTGGTGTTGCCTGTGCCTAAACCTGTGTTTATTTATACACTCAGTTGGTAAATTGAGTAAGTCTTTACAACTGGGAAGTTGCCATGGCAATTTATAGTTAGAAGAAAGATGCAAACCTCTCATACATAATAGGAGAGAAATTTAACAATGAAATGTAAAAATACTTTCATTTAGATACCAGAATGCTGGTATTTAAAACTCATCATGCTAACCACCATTATGTACCAAGCACTGTGCTCAGTTTTTTTATACGTTATCAAAAAGCCTCAGAATCACTCTGCAAGGTGCATATTAAAAAGTTTTTTTTTTTTTAAATTGTAATTGGGTGTAAGTTTACAGAGCAAATTCATTTTCCATATAGCAGTTCATACACCTTTTGTTTCATGACATTGATTGCAATGTATAACAGCTTTCTTTCCGCTTTCTCTCTATAGTTAGTTACCTTTTTCCGTGTGTCCTTCTTGATGCATTCCTGCCCTCTGAGTTCTCTCCCTGTGCAAATTCTGCCTTTCTGATTTCCTGTGGTTGGTTGATTGTTCTAAGGAATGTACCTACCTGGTGTGAATGTTCACCTTATGTGCTTGTCTATTATTTGGTGGGAAGCCACAGGAGTGAGTTCATTTCCTGGCCTGAAGGGTGACTAGGGGCCGTAGCCTTGGGGGTTTTGCCAGTCTCTTATCAGACCAGTAAGCATGTTTTTTTTTTTTTTGAGTTTTGTTCCACATTTTTCTCCCACTCTATCCAGGATCTCCTGCATTAAATAATCCCTTTCCAAGTGTTGACAGCGGTAGCTGGGCACCATCTAGTTCTTTTGGTCTCATGTTCATTTAGGCTGAGATTCGCATGGTCCACTAGTCCTTTGGACTTAATATTTCCGTAAGTCTTTCATTTTCTTCGTTCTTCTTTGCTCCAGACAAGGAGAGACCAGTTCTTGCATCTAGATGGCTGCTTGCAAACTTTTAAGACTCCATTTGCTACTCACCAAAGTAGGATGTAGAACAATGATTTTGTGTCATATGTTATGCCAGTTGAGCTTGATACCCCCCATGACCATGGTCCTGAGCCCACAGGTCCAACAGCTTATTCCCTCAGGGTAGTTGGCTGTGGCTGAGAAGTTCTCATAACTTTGCCCTATTAGTTCTCTTTAATAAGAATCTTCTTACAGCACATACAAATATGTATGTAAAGATAATTGTCTACCAAACAGATATGGTAATGGGTATATTCCATTTTGCCTAGACATAGCTGATCATTCAGCCTATCAATGTATCTACCTGTGGGTTGTTGTTGTTACGTGCTGTCAAGTTGGACCCGACTCACAGTGACCCCTCCTTGGGTTTCTGAGGCGGTATCACCACGGAGGTAGGTTGCCCAACCATCCTTCTGAGGAGTTTGAACTGCCAGCCTTCTGGTTAGCAGTCAAGTGCCTCAGACATTTTGCTACCAGAGCTAATGTTTGTTGTTACTGATAATGCAGTATTGTATATGTAAAAGTTTATTTTTTTTGTCAGTACCTCTTGCGTATCTCTCTGTCTTTCTTTGTTGTGTTGGTCGCTTGCTTCTGGTATATTACTTCTTCCTTCAACCAAATCAGTACTTGTTTCTACCTGTCTAGCAGTGTTCTTTTATTTCCCCTCCCATCCCTGGTAACCAACAAAGAAAGTTTACTTCTATATATAAACCTTTCCTTGACTTTTTACAATGGTGGACTAATAAAATATTTGTCCTTTTGTGATTTACTTATTTTATGCAGTATCATGTTCTCCAAATTCATCCATGTTATACGGTGTTTTTGTGGATTCTACATTATTCTTTAGTGTTGCAAAATATTCATTGTGTGTATGTACCACAATTGGTTTATCCATTCCTCCGTTTATGGGTATTTAGGTTGTTTCCATGTCTTTGCTATTGTGAACAGTGCTGCAGTGAACATGGATATGCATATATCTGTTCATCTACTGGCTCTTACTTCTGTAGGATATATACCTAGTAATGGCAATGCTGGATCAAATGGTATTTCTGTTTCCAACTTTTTAAGGAATCGCCATACTGATTTCCACAGTGGTTGTATTATTTTACAGTACCACCAGCAGTGTATGAGAGTCCCAGTCTCTCCACATCCTTGCCAGCATTTGTTTTCTGTCTTGCTGAACTTTGCTGTTAGTGCTGGGGTGAGATCATTTCTGATTGTTGTTTTGATTTGCATATTTCTAATGGCTAATGATTGTGAACATTTCTCCATGTGTTTGTTGGCTGCCTCACATATTAAATGAGTTTTATAGGTGAAAAAATGAAGACTTCAGGAACTTAAATTTACCCAAAGTCAAAATTAGAAACAACCAATTTGAAGAACAGTAGAAGATAGACAGACAGCAGACTGTTTCCATATATGCCTTCAGATAGAAACTATCTTTTCTTTTATAACTGAAGTTCAGGCATTTATTCAACAAATGAGTATCTTCCTGCTATGTCCCAGACTCTGCACTAGGCATGAAAGTACTTCCTTGACTTTAGTCTTCAATTACCTGTTAGAGCTCTTATTAAAAGATTATGCCATAATTTTAAAAAGTTTCTTTGTGATGCATAGAGGTAATGCTGTATTGCAGCAAAATATAAAACAATCTGTATTCCTTTACATTCACACTTTAAAGATAAAATGATACGGAAAAATAAAAAAATTAAAGATGACTTTGTTCTATGAGAAGCGCATAAATGATAGAAGTTATATTCTTCAATGAATTATAGTTATATAATGATGTAGTATAAGGTATGGTTTGTGTATTGATATTTTGAGGAACACAGACACTTGAATAAATACTAGTTATTCATTTTTAAGTCCTATCCGGCTCCTTCCAAAATGATGAACTGACCTTGAAATATTAACTGTAAATTTAAAATAAATACATTTTATCATATTTTCAACCATTATTTTGAGTATGCAGTTATTTTCACACCAACCTGCCTATATTTTTTGCCTAGTATGTTAAATATACTGTTAATAAACAATGCATCTACTTGTGTATGTGGTGCCTGATTATGGAGAAATTTGTACCTCAAGAAAAACAAATATATTTCTGAGATTATGAAACTAATAAATTGTAGTGAATGAAAAAAACACATGAAACATTGTAATGTAGGCTAGATATATTCACCTTTACAAAACAGATTACAAAAATAATTTCTCTTCCTTGCTTGTTAATTTTGGGTTAATGTTTCTAAGGTATATTTCCATTTCTGTACCTTAAATTTTGCCCAGAACTAACATTTCCTTCATTATTCCCAGGTCACCCTTGTGAAAACTCAAGTCACGTAGCAACAAGTACAACAACAAGTACAGCAACAAGAATATTTACTGGCATTGAGTAAATTAATAAATTGCATTGCTGTCTTCCTGTTATAAATTATATGGATAAATATCTTCACTACCATGTCAGCTCCTGGAGATTAGATACCTTGCCTTGTACATTTTTGTTATTACTAGTGAAAACACTGGTTCCCACAGAAGGAACTTGGGAGTTTATTGAATGAGCACATAATCACAGTGTATTTTACTGGTTGTGTGTTAGGAAAGGAAAAAGAACATAGATTGACTCTTGTTTTTATGAGCCTGATAGCTACCAGCTACATTTATAACCAAATCCCAAATCAAAATTTAAAACTCTGTTAGTGTATTCTGAAAGGTTCATTCTTGCTTGTTTTAACAAAAACTGAAACGAAGTAAATGTTTTACTGAAATACTGTGTTATGTTGGAGTCTTTAAAGAGCCCTGGTGGCATAGTGGTTAAAAGTGCTCAGCTGCCAACCAGATGTTGGTGGTTTGAACCTATAAGCTACTGTGTGAGAGAAAGATGTGACAGATTGCTTCCATGAAGATTTACAGCCTTGAAAGCCATATGGGGCAGTTCTTTCTGTTCCCTCTGTAGGGTCACTATGAATCAAAATCAACTCAAAAGCCATGGGTTTGAGTTTGGTTTAGGTTTAGAGTCTTTATATTTCAAGTGTTCCTTTCCTTTCCTCTTCAAAGCAGTTAAGCTTTGGCAGTTCCTAGACAACCAAATTACACTTTAAAAAAATTGTAAAACCCTAAAACTTCCATAGTGATACTGCCTCGGAAACCCAAGGAGGGGTCGCTATGAGTCGGGGCCGACTCGACGGCACATAACAACAACAACAACAACAAAACTTCCATAGTGATACTGCCTCGGAAACCCAAGGAGGGTCGCTATGAGTCAGGGCCCACTCAATGGCATATAACAACAACAACAACAAACATTAATAAAATTATATTTTGAAAACAAACTATTAAAAACATGTAACTTCATTATATATAAATATTAACAAAAGGACAGCTGTTCAATACATAGGGAAATGTTTATACCTTAGTCCCTTATCTGTAAAATGGGAGTGATGTTATTCACCACCACATGGTGTTTTGAGGATTAAATGAGTTAAGTGATTAGCCCACTTCCACACATATGAAGCTTTTTATATGTGTTAATTACGTACCTTTGTATGTTAGAATGCATAAAAGGGGTATGAACTTGTGAACATATCTATTATAAACAATTCTTAACATAGTTGTGTCTTTCTGTCATTTGTGGGCTGTCAACTAAGACATGTAAGTTATTTCATATTAACTTTATATTTATCATGGAATTTATTAAAATACTTTCTTGATTCTGGATTGTACCATGCCAAATCCCTGTTGGCAATTATTGGAATCACTTTAGAAAATAAACATTCGTATTTAATTATTTCCTGTTTTATAATGCATTTTTTTTTTTTTAATTTTATGATAATAGGCTTTTTCTAAGAGATGCTTTAAAAAGTGTCAATAATGAACAATTTCAGTTTAGGAATAGAAAAATGCATGCCTGTGTGAAGTAGCCTTTTGGTTATTGTTGATAACAAAATTAGCAATATGATTATTTAAAATAGAAAATAAATTGAGCATGAATTACTCATTGATGCTTTTTAGTTATTGATGCTTCACTAATCCCAAGTGATTTATGTCCTCATATTTAGAAAGAATAGTAAAATACCTCAATTACATGTTCAGTTTCCCAATTGAACACTTAAAAGCAGTAAAAGAAGAAAAAAAATCCACTTGTAGATAAACAATGTTAACAATTTAGTATGTAT
Source organism: Orycteropus afer afer (assembly GCF_000298275.1). Classification (NCBI taxonomy): domain Eukaryota; kingdom Metazoa; phylum Chordata; class Mammalia; order Tubulidentata; family Orycteropodidae; genus Orycteropus; species Orycteropus afer. Next base: position 9,841,904 of record NW_006921657.1, read on the forward strand.
CTTTTCAGTCTTTGGATCTATATTGAGGTTGTGTGTGGCTTTTTTTAAAAAAATTAAGAGGATATATGTTTCTGATTACATAATATGGTATCTTGGGAACTTTCAAGTTAAATTTTAGACGTGAATTTTAAGAACACTTTACCTTGCTTTAGTTAGATTTAGGGAGCTCTGGTGGCGTAGTGCCTAAGGCATTTGACTGCTAACCAGAAGGCTGGCAGTTCAAATTCACCAGCTACTCCTCAGAAGGAAGATTAGACAATCTACTTCTGTAGAGATACCACCTGAGAAACTCAAGGAGAGGTCACTATGAATCATCAACTTGATGGCAGTGAGTTTGGTTTGGTTTGAGTTTAGACTTAAGAGTTACTCAGAAGAGAATAGGAAGCCTATATTTTTAGCAGTTAGGGAGCTCTGGTAGCATAGTGGCTAAGGCACTTGACTGCTCACCAGAAGGATGGCGGTTCAAACCTACCAGCCACTCCTCGGAAGGAAGGTTGGGCATTATACTGCCTTGGAAACCCAAGGAGGGGTTGCTATGAGTCGGGGCCGACTCGATGACAGATAACAACAACAACAGGGAAGCATGGCAGAGCAGAGAGAGGATTTTGAAATTTAGGCACTAGCTGAATTAAACATTTACTAAACAGTTGAAAATAGCTATTTAACATTGTATATTTCTTCTGACTTGAGTATTGTAATTGTTATCATTGATTTGTTGCTATTCTTAACAATATTGTTTTCTAGAACCTGATAATTTGAACATATAAAACATTGACAAAGATTTTTGTTCCCTATATAAAACATCTGTAGTTGTGCAACCTTTGTTGGAGTTCAGAGGTTTTGTTGTTATTCTATCCTGTAGGACTTAATGAAACTCACTAACCATGTTAGGGAGCTCTGGTAGCATAGTGCCTAAGGCACTTGACTGCTAACCAGAAGGCTGGCAATTCAAACCCACCAGCCGCTCTTCGCGCTTCGGAAGGAAGATGGGGCAATCTACTTCCGTAGTGATACTGCCTCGGAAACCCAAGGAAGGGTATCTGTGATGGCACATAACAACAACAACAAATCATGTTAAGAATTAAAATTGTGAACTTGGATCTGGCTTGGTGATTATACTTGCATATAGGATAGTCCCTGATTTATGAATGGGTTGTCTTTTAAAACTTGGATTTTTTTTTTTGTTTGTTTATGGAAACATTGCTAGAGGTCATAAATGGGTTTTCAGATTGATCCTGCTTAAAACATATTATACCTAAGTGTAATACTATATAAATAATGATGTTAAACTGACCTTTATAACATTTATTATAGGAAAATTCATTAGAGTTTTAAATTTGGATGACAAGTTTATTTCTGCCTTTCACCTGTCTGGCTTGTTTCAGCTTTGTTTTGGGGCAAATGCTACCCTTTTGGTCTTGTGTGATTGATGTATGTTCTTCACAAGTGTTACTTATCTTATAGGCCTGCCTGTCATTTGGCTGCAAGGTGATTCCCGAGGGTTGGTTCACTTCCAGGTTTGAAGGGTGTCTAAGGGCCAGGTTCAGGGGTTCCACCAATCTCTGTTATACCAGTAAGTCTGGTCTTTTTTATGATTTTGAATTTTGTTCTGCATTTTTCTCCTATTCTGTCCAGGACCTTCTGTGGTCCATGTGAATGCAATTGGTGGTGGTAGATGGGTACCATCTAGTTCTTCTGGTCTCAGGATAGTGGAGGCTGTGGGTTCCTGTGGTCTTAGTCCTTTGGACTAATTGTTCCCTTGAGCCTGTGATTTTCTTCACTCTTCTTTCCTCCAGGTGGGAAGAGACCAATAGTTGTATCTTAGATGACTGCTTTCTGGTTTTTAAGACCCCATCACTATTCACCACAGTAGGGTATATATAGAACATTGTCTTTGTGAACTATGTTATGCCAGTTGACATAGCTGTTCCCTGAGACTGTGGCCCTAAGCACCCAAGCCCAGTGACTCATTCCTTCAAGGTGTGTGGTTATGGCAAAGAAGTTTCACAACTCTGCCCCTGTTTGCTCTACATGAATATATTTACAGCACATAGAGGTGCATATGTAGAAATATCTTCTGCCAAACCTACATGTAGCCATGGGCATAGTCCCTTTTACCTTACCTATACCTGTTCAGCTTTCATGTCTTCCTGTGTATCCACTGGTAGATTATTGCTTATTATTACTGGTATTGGAGGCTTGTGAATGTAAATAATATTTACCTCTCTTGTCTGTAAATCTAGTGTACCTCTCAGTGTCTTCCTTTGCCTTAGTAGTATTGTGGTGATCACCACTTCATTGTATATTACCTTTCCTGTTACTCAAATTAATATGTGTTTATTACCTAGTTTCTCTGGTGGCGTAGTGTCTAAGGCATTTGACTGCTAACCAGAAGGCCAGCAGTTCAAACCCACCAGCCACCCTTCAGAAGGAAGACTGAGCAATCTACTTCTGTAGAGATATTTCTTTCTTTGTATAAACTTTCCTTGTCTTTTTATAATAGTGGTCTCATAAAATATTTGCCCTTTTGAGATCAATTTATTTCACTCAGTGTAATGTCCTCCAGGTGAATGCACATTATGAAGTGTTTCATGGGTTCTTCATTAATGTTTAATGTTGGTTAATATTCTGTTGTGTATACATACCATAGTTTGTTTATCTATTCATCCACTGAAGAGCAGTTAGGTTGTTTCTGTCTCTTTGCTGTTATGAGTAATGCTACTATGAACAAGGGTGTGTGTATATCTATTCATGTCTTGGCTTTTATTTCTCTAGCATATATACCTAGTAGTGGGGTTGCTGGATCAATTGGTATTTCTATTTCCAGCTTTTTAAGTAAGCACCATACTATTTTCCACAGTGCTTATATCTTTTTACCATCCCACCAGCAGTGTCCAAAAGTTCCAAGCTCTTCACCCCTTTGCCAGCAGTTGTTGTTTTCTGTCTTACTGAACTTTGTTACTACTACTTGCGTGAGATGGTATCTCATTGTTTTGATGGCTAATGAGTGTTTACGATGATGGGCTCAAGCATGGTAAGGATTGTGAGGATGGAGCAGGACCAGGCAGTGTTTCCTTCTGTTATACATAGGGTCACTGTGAGTTGGAACCAACTTGACAACGATGACCATGAATGATAATTCTTCCTGTGTTTGCTGGTGCCTGAATGTTTTCGTTGGTGAAGTATCTGTTCATGTCTCCTGCCCACTTCTTAATCGATTTGTTTATCTTGTTGAGGTGAAGTTTTCTATAAATTTTAGAGATCAGATATGTGGCTCCCAGATGTTTTCTCCCAATACATAGATGCTCTTTTTATTCTTTTGGAGAAGTCTGTTGATAGGCCTGAGTGTTTAATTTTTTTTTTTATTATTATTTTTTAAATTGTGATTTGGGTGAAAATTTACAGAGCAAATTCACTTTCCTTCCATACAGCAGTTTGCATATGCTTTGTCTCATGACATTGACTACAATTTACCCCAGTGAAACAGCTCCCCTCCCACTTCCTCCCGATAGTTACCTCTTCTCTGTGTCCATCCTTCCATGCAGTCCTGCCCCCTGAGCTGTCTCCCTGTGCATAAACAGCCCTTCTTTCTCCCATGATTATTCTCTCCAAGGAGTGTATCTACCTCAAGTAAATGTTCAACTCCTGTGCCTGATTCTTGTTCGGCTGGAAGCCACAGATGTGGGTTCAATTCCAGACCTGAAGGGCAGCTAGGGGCCATAGTCTCAGTGGTTCCACCAGGCTCTATCAGACCAGCAAACCTGGTCCGTCCCCCCTTTTTTTTCCCTCCCAAATGATTTTGAGTTTTGTTCCACATTGTTTTCTCTCTCTATTTAGGATCTCCTACTTAGATCCGCCTCCAAGTGGTTGACTGGTAGCCAGGCACCATCTAGTTCTGTTGGTCTCATAGTCAAATAGGCTGTGGATCACACGGTGTACCAGTCGCTAGGACTAGTTGTTTCCATGAATCTTTGGATTTCTTCATTGTTCTTTGCTCTGGACGAGGAGAGACCCATCGTTGCATCTAGATGGCTGCTTGCAAGCTTTTAAGATACCATTCACTACTGGCCAAAGAAGGAGGTGGAACAATGTTTTGTGTAGTATCTTATGCCAGTTGAGCTTGATGTCCCCTGTGACTATGGTCCCAGAGTCACCAGCTCAACTACTCAGTCCTTCTGGGTAGCTGGCTGTTACCAAGAAGTGACTGTAACTTTGTCCTTGTCAGCTCTACTGTACACCTGGGCTGAGTGTTTAATTTTTAAGAGGTCTCAGTCTAGCTTATTTTCTGCTGTTGAATTTTGGTGCTTTGATAGTCTTATTTATGCCATGAATTAGTTTGGCCCTGTTTTTTCTTTGATGATCTTTATGGTTAAGTCTTTGATTCATTGTGAGCTAGTTTTTGTATATGGTGTGAGGTATTAGTTTCATGTTTCTGCAAATGGATGTCTAGTCTTGCCGGCAGTATTTTTTAAAAAGACTATCTCCTCCCCCATTTGATGGATTCGGGGCTTTTGTTGAAGATGAGCTGTTCATAGCTAAATGGATTTTCTTCTGGATTTTAAATGCTGTTCCATTGATCTGTGTGTCTATCTTTGTACTAATCTCAGTCTGTTTTCACTAACGTGATTGTATAGTAACTTTAGAGATTATGAAGTGTGAGGCCTCTTGCTTTGTTTTTGTTCTTTATTGGTGCTGTGGTTACCCAGGGTCTCTTTTCTTTCCATATAACATTGGTGACTGGTATTTTCATCTCTTTAAAGAATGTTGATGGACTCTAAATTGAGATTGCATTATATCTGTAGATTGCTTTGTGAAGTATTGACATTTTCACAATGTTAAATCTTCCTATCTATGAGCATGAGCATAGTATGTTATTCCATTTATGTACATCTCTTTTGGTTTCTTGCAGTAATATTTTATGGTTTTCTTTGTATAAGTCTTTTGTATATCTAGTTAGGTTGATTCCTAAGTGTCTTATCTTTTTGGTAGCTATTGTAAATAGTATTTTTTCCTTATTTTCTTTTCAGAGTTCTTTGTTGGTGTAGAGGAATCTGACTGATTTTTGTATATTGATCTTGTTCCCTGCTACTTTGCTGACTCCATTAGTTCCAGTAGCTTTCTTGTTGAGTCTCTGGTATTTTTTACATACAGCATCAGATATCTGCAAATAGGGATATTTTTACTTCTTCCTTCCCAATTAGAATTCCTTATATTTACCTTTGTAGCCTTGCTGCTCTGGCTAGGATTACCAACACAACATTGAATAGGAGTGGTGATAAAGGGCATCCTTATCTGGTTCGCATTCATCGGGGGGATGGCTTCAGTTTCTCTGCTGAGAATAATGTTGTCTGTTGTTTTTGTGTGTAAGCTCTTAATTATGTTGGGTAATATCCCTTCTACTTCCTTGTTTGCTAAGAGTTTTTATCAGGAATGAGTGGATTTTATCAGACTCTGTTTTCACCTTGATTGATATGATCATATCGTTCTTTTATTTGTATTCTAGATTATGGGGATTATTTTTCTGCTATTGAACCATCTTTGCATACCTGGTATGAATTCCACTTAGTCATGATGTATTATTTTTTTGATGTGGTGTTGGATTCTTTTGGTTAAGATTTTGAGGATTTTTGTGTCTGTGTTTATGAGGGTATTGGTCTGTAATTTGTGTTTTCCATAGTATTTTTGTCTGGGTTTAGTATCAGGGTTATGCTTGCTTCATAAAATGAATTTGGAAGTATTTCTTCCTGTTGTGTGTTTTGGAATAATTTGAGTAGAATTTTGTCAGCTCTTTTCTGAATGTTCAGTAAAATTCTACATTGAAGTTGTGTGGGCCAGGACTTTTTCTGTTAGTAGTTTTTTTAATTACCTGTCATACTCTTTTGTCATGATCTGTTCAAATTTCTACCTCAGTATGTGTTAGTTTAGGTGTAAGTCGTGTTTCTAGAAATGTGTCTCTTTCTCCTAGGTTTTCAAATTTGTTGGAGTATAGTTTCTTAAAGTATTCTGTTATTTCCCTTTTTATTTCAGTTGTTTCTATTGTGACATCACCCATTTCATTTGTTATTTGTGTTATTACATCTTCTTTTTTGCTTTTGTTAAATTTGCCAGTGGTTTGTCAATTACATTACTCTTCTGGAAGAATCCATTTCTAATCTTGTTTATTTTTAATATGTTTTTATTGTTTCATTTGTTTCTGCTGTAATCTTTTTTATTTCTTTTGGAGACAGCAGGCTTTTCTTGGCTGCTCTTTTTATAACTGTTGGAAATGTTGGATTAATGTGTTGGTTTACAATGTGTTCGTTTGTGGCTGTAAATTGACTGCTGAGGACTGCCTTTGCTGTGTCCCAGAGGTTTTGGTATATTGTATTTTCATTCTTGTTTGATTCTAGAAATTTTAAATTTCATTTTTTATTTCTTTTGTTACCCAGTAGTTTTAAAGCAGTCTCATTCAGTTCCCGTGTTTGTGATTTTTTTTTCCCCTGATCATCTTATTGATTTCTAATTTTATAATATTGTGATTCATCCTAGAAGATGTTTTGTATTGATGTTTTTAAATAAAAATAATCTTTTAATTTTATTGTTTAATGTTTATTGTGGCTTGCTTTGTGGCTTAACATATGATCTGTTCTGGAGAATGATCCATGTGCACTGGAGAAAAGTTTGTTGTGTTTCTGTTGAGTGATGTGTTCTGAATATGTCTGTGAAGTCATGTTGGTTGATTGTGTTGTTTAGATCTTCTGTATTTTTGTTGAGTTTCTTTCTAGTTCTGTCCTTCACTGAAAGTGGTCTTCCGTTATTGTGGAGTTGTCTGATTTTCTTTTCAATTCTGTTAAAGTTTGATTTATGTATTTTGGTGCTCTTTCAGTGAGTATGTAGATAATTTACTATGATTATGTCCTCTTTCTAGATTGACCTTTTAATCATTATAGAATGCCCTTCTGTGGTAGTTCAAGTTGTGTGTCAGCTTGACAGGGCCATGGTTTTTAGTGGCTTGGCAGCTGGTTGTAGTTACTCCCCATGATGAGACTGGATGTGGTATAATCAGTTTCATAATGGAATATGTTTGTTGTTGTTATATGCCGTTGAGTGGAATATGCTGGGAACAGCTAATTAGTTGCCTTCGGGGTATGGCCTGTTCCCATGTATATGGAGAAGCTTTGAGAAAGGTCTCTAGCTTTTTGGCATATTTAGATCCTGCATTTGGCTGTGTTTTCATCTCCAGTTCCTGAAGTAAAAGCAGTGTCCTGCTGTGTTGCCTGTTAATCTTGGGATTGTTCCATTTTACCTGCTGATCTTGGGTTCTGTGTGAGTCAGAAGAAGTCTCCAGCTCCAGTGGGCCTGGAACAGGAGGCAGAGTGAAGCCCAACATTGAGGAGCCTTCACCCAGCTGCTAGAGCTGGCACTCTGAATTTGGAGTTCCAGCCCCCAAACTGTAAGAAAAGAAATTCCTGTTACAGTTATCTACTTGAGGTCTTTCTGTTATAGTAGCATTAGAGAACTAAGATACCTTTCTTGTCCCTTATGCTGGTTTTTGCTTTGAAGTCTATTTTATCAGAAATTATTATTGTCACTCATGCTCTTTTTTTTTTTGTTGCTGTTTGCTTTTTTTTTTCCTGTCCTTTGATTTGTAGTTTATCTTTGTGTCTAAGGTGAGTCTTTTGTAGTCAGCATATTGATGGGTCCTGTTTTCGTTTCCATTTTGCTGTTCTCTGTTCACCTGATGCATTTAATCCATTTACATTCATAGTAATTATTGATAGGTATGAATATACTGCTGTCATCTGTTGTTTTTTTATCGTAGTGTTGATGATTTCTTTGTTCAGAATATTTTGCTATGCTGAGTTCATTTTGCTGTCTGATTTTATTTTCATTTCCTTTGTTGCCATTGATTTTGTGTTTACTGAGCCCTTTCTTTTGATTATAAGGCTTACTGATTTCTTTGTGGTTACCTTGTAATTTATTAATCTTCCTAAGTTTAAAATGGGAGCTCTGGTAGCATAGTGGCTAAGACACTTGCCTGATAACCAGACGGCTGGTGGTTCAAACCCACCAGCCACTCCTCGGAAGGAAGGTTGGGCATTACTACTTCCGTAGTGATACTGCCTCGGAAGCCCAAGGAGGGGTCGCTATGAGTTGGGGCCGACTTGACGGTACATAACAACAACAGCAGGAAGTTTAAAACAGTCTGTTCTATCTTGATATCATTTTGCAATTATATCATTTATTCCCCCTTTTTGCTTTGTAGTTTTCATAGTCTATATGCCTCATATATCTCATTGCCTTCTTGCCTGCATGTTTTCTTCCAAGAAATCAGAGTTTAGTCTTACTGGTTCTCCTTTGTAGGCCACATTTTTGACTGCTAACCAGAAAGCTGGCAGTTCAAATCCACTCCTTGGAAGGAAGATTGGGCAGTCTATTTTTGTAGTGATACTGCCTCGGAAACCCAAGGAGAGGTCTCCATGAGTTGAATCTGAGTTGATGGCAGTGACTTTTTTTTTTTTTTTCCAAGTGCCTCTTAGGATTCTTTTTTGTCTTTGGTTTTGGATGTGATATGTCTTGTTGACTTTCTGTTGGGGTCTACCCTGTATGGAGTTCGTTGAGTTTCTTGGATGGATATCTTTTCATGTTTCATGATATCAAGGAAGTTTTCTGCTGACAAATCTTCGACAGTTCTCTCTGTGGGGTGTTTGTTTGTTTGTTTGTTTGTTTGTTTTGAGTGGGGAGAGGGTCTCTTCCTGTTCTAGAATTCTGATTACTTACAGATTTTTCCTCTTGATAGTATCCCAAATAATTCTTAGGGTTTTTTTTTCAGTTTCCTTTATTCTTTTTTCTGATTTTTTTTTCCTTATGCAAATTGGTATCAAGGGGTTTGTCTACTAATTTGCTGACCTGGTCTTCTGTTGATTCAGTTCTACTTCTTTGTCTTTGCAGTCTTAACCTATTTCTGAAATGTCAGTGTTCATCTTTTGGATTTCAAGTTACTGTTTTTGTGTGGTTTCTCATTGTCGGTTTATATTGCTCTTGTTCTCTTTTCCTGAATTCTTACAGGAATATTGTGAGTTTCCCTTGATTTTGTCTGTAGTTTCTTTGATCTCTTGTAGGGCCCTATATATATATAAGTCTTTTTGACTTCTTTATTAGGTAGTTCCATTACCTTTTTTTCCTCGTGGAGGTTTCCTGGTTCTTTATTTTCATCACTTGCTTGAGCTATATTGTCCAGTTTCTTTGATTTGAAGTTCTCTGTTGTTTCTAAGACATTTTGGTGTTAATTGTATGTATTTGCTGGTTATGGATTAGTTTCACCCTGATTTTTTGTTTTGCTTTTGTTTTGATATATTCAGATTGGTGGGATGGATATTATACCTTGGTTACTAGTTTGGCAGCAATGTGGTTCTTCTCTCCCTTCTCTGGGTGGGTGGAATAACAGCTGGGAGTTTGGATATGAGTCTCTGTGTGCTGGTCATGGACAGCAGCGGTGGGGTGAGCAGATACTAGGTGCTGTCCACTGTCTATCATTGATCCAAGGAACAATGCTGGCACAGTGCCTAAGGCATTTGACTACTAACCAGAAGGTTAGCGGTTCAAACTAGCCACTCTGCAAAAGGAAGATGTTGTAATCTTCTTCTGTAAAGATTTACTGCCTCTGAAACCCAATGAGGGTCACTATGAGTCAGAATTGGCTTGATGGCAGTGGGTTTTGTTTTGTTCTTTTGGTCTTGATCCAGTGGTGCAGGAGCTGGTGGTAGCACTCTCATGTTGAGTAGGGTGGTAGGTGGCAGATGTGGTTGACTAGTGTTGACCCAGTCTGGGTTTGTTTATACTGTGTCTCTGACTTATTGGGGATTCTGTGTTATTAGTGTCTCCTCACCCATGTACATTACCTTCTATGTCTCAAATGGTCACACTATGTTGGATATCCACTCTGTCTTTCTAAGAGGTCACTATTTTCCTTTTTTAGTTGGTGTTTAATCTAATTTTTTATCCTTTCTTTTGATGCTCAGATGCTCAGAGTTCCAGAATTATCATCTGTAGTTACTTCACGTGGTTTCTTGGGTCTTTGTTGTAGAGGGACTGGGCAGAGTGTGTTACCAGGAGTCTGTTGCTTGTCTTCCCTTGAATAATAATGATTTTAAACTAGAAACTTCTAAATTTCACAATCAGATTGACTTGCATTTGGCTTACTTCTTAGGAATGTTTTGAACAATAAAATGTTATTTTAAAAAAATAGATTATGTTTTAGAGAAGTTTGAGGTTTTCAGCAAAACTGTGCAGAATATAGAGATTTCCCATTTACTCTTTCCCCTGAACACTGTTTCTCCTATTAGCATCTTACACTCCTGCTAACATCTGTTAAAACTGATGAACCAATGTTGATCCTAAAGTCCATAGGTCAAATTAGATTTCACTATGTTGTACATTCCTGTGGGTGTTGACAAATCCTTAATGTTGTGGGTCCACTATTAATTACAGTATCGTATAAAATAGTTTTACTATTCTAAAAATACTATCAGTTCACCATTTTTATAATATTTGAAGATCTATAGATAAAAAGAGAATACAGTGTAATCTGGTAATGTTTATAATTACCCTCAATTAGTTGTAGAATTTTTATTAAGATGAAGCTTTTAAGAGATGCTAGTTGTGAATAATAATACTGTTCTGGAGCTCTGGTAGCATAGTGCCTAAGGCACTTGACTGCTAACCAGAAGGCTGTCTGTTCAAACCCACGAGCCACTCCTCGGAAGGAAGGTTGGGGCAATCTACTTCCTTAGTGATACCAGCTTGGAAATCCAAGGAGGGGTCACTATGAGTCAGGTCTGACTCGATGGTGCATAACAACAACAGCAACAACATAGCATTATCTTCATATCCAAAGGATAACACATCATTTACTGTTTTCTTTATCTACATGATTTTCAGAGTATATTGTTGAAGATTATATCCTGTTACCAAGCTTCAATCCTGGTTAGCAAAAGACTCCTGATAAACTGTCTTTATATTTTGTAATTGGTTTTCTAGGAAGTAGTGCCTGTATATGTTGTTGTTACCGTTATCGTTAGGTGCTATTGAGTCCATTTCAACTCATAGCAACCCCATGTGACAGAGCAGAATTCTCTATAGGCTTCTATTCTAGGCTGTAATCTTTACAGAAGCAGATCGCCAGCTCTTTCTCCTGAGTACCTACTGAGTGAGTGTTCAAAATGTCACCTTTTGGGAAGCAGCTGAGTGCTTAGCCAATTGTACCACTAGGGCTCCTTAGTGTTTATATAAATACTACATGCAATTATTGAATCAACTTGTATTGTACCTCAAAAATGAGTTTCCTTTTCCTGGCAATATCTGAGACATAGATAAGCATCTAATTTGCTTTGAAATTCCTTGATTGGGTTTTAAGGAATCTCCCATGTCCAAATTGGATCAGCAGAAATTTCTAGATGAATTTTCACAAACTCAAGAATTGATGAATAAACAGTATTATTTCTGTGATCTCAAAGGAAATAGAGTATTCTTATCCCATTAATGATTTAGTGTAAGAGACTTCATGATGTAGTATGTTGCAGCAAGACCCTGGACCTGTCTTATATGTTTTTGAAAAGAATGTGATGTAATATTCTTCTATTACGGTGTTTGTGCGTCACTGTTTACTTGAAAAAGTTTATAAGTAAGCCATTGTTGAAGTCTGATATGCATACAGAGGTGATTGGAAGGATGTATGTATAGATATATAATAAAAAACTAATTAGGTTGACTATTTTAATTGATTCTTACAAATCTAAAAATGAAAATGTTTTGCAACAGAATGATACATTAAGAGTCTTCAAAAGTAATGCATTTTAATGATTCAAGTGTAAGAATAATCAGAAGTAATAAGAGCCTGAACCTTTAGAGATATATTTGAAATCTAGTATCAATATTTACAAGACGGAAATATTTAATCTCTCTAACTCTATGTTTTCATTTTTACTTGTCTCTGAAAAATAAACTGTTCTCCTTCAAAGTCAATCTCCCATATATATCTTTTCATTTCATGTATTATCTATCTTTCTTTCCTTGAAGATCAGTATTGTGAACATGTAATACCAGTGTGAACAACCCAAAACAAACTTGTCACCATGGAGTCAATTTTGACTCACAGTGACCCTGTACGACAGAGGAGAACTGCCTCATAAAATTTCCAAGGATGTAAATCTTTATAAGCGCAGACTGCCACATCTTTCTCCCTTGGAGCGGGTGGTGATATTGATCACTGACCTTTCAGTTAGTAGCCGAACAACTGTGCCACCAGGGCTGCTTGATGTGAACACAGTGTTTCAGACTTTTTATATGAACATTTTGAAGTATAACAGAAGTTGAAAGAATGGTATAATGACCAACAGTTTAAATTTTGCCATATATTACTATCTGTGACCACCATTCGTTCTGTTGTACACAGGGGTTGCTGTGAATCAGAACTGACTCAACAGCACCCAACAACAAAAACAACACTGTGTGTATCTATTTAGGTGAAATTATAATGATTGTATGTATTTTTATATGTTGTTATTTGCCCTCGAGTCGGATCCGATTCATAGTGACCCGTTCTTGGGTTTCTGAGGCAGTAGCACTATGGAAGATTGCCCAACCTAGGTACTTTTTTATTTCTAGTTTACAATGAACTATAATGATCATATGCTATTATTAAAACTGTTCCAACTAGAATACATTCATAATTACCTCTTATAGCCCCTGACATCAAGGAAAAGCAATTCTTAAAATTTTTTGTTTTCTGTCCTCTTCCTTGTATTTCCATACCCCTTCTAAAGTGGGTTGTAATTATTTCTCTCTTATGCTTTCCTTTCCCAACTATGTTATTGGCCTTGAAAAGCAAATGTAACGTGATGATTAAATGTTAATAAAGTTAAAGCAAGTTAGCATAGTCCCTGGTACATACCTAGTACGTCCTCAGTAACTTTCAGTTGTCAGATTTGGAATGACTTCTGCTTTGCTTCTTTTTCTTATATGGACCTTACTGGGCTGGGTTTTCTAGTGAAATTTTTTATTTTGTTCTTTGTCTGGGCTCATTTATTTCCCCTTTATTCTTGCTTGTCAATTGACTCTTCGTTTTAGGCTATCTTGATTTGAATGTTCAACCAAAATTTGACCTGGATTTGAAGTGTTTCAACAAGTCATTGACCTTATCTGGGGGAAAAGTATTGAGCCTATTCATTTTGATGGGTCATTTAAAAAAAAAAAATCTAAATAATTGAAAAAAAATTGTACTGGGAAGTCATCATTTTGTGTATTTGTTGTCTGAAAAGTTTGATATTAAGTACTATTGCCAAGTTATATGATTGTTTAATGATGTATTTCTGAAGGAGCTATTTTCCAGTAAATATTTTAATAATATGATGGGGCTAAACTTCTGAAAGAAAAAATTACTTACTCTGATTTTTTAGTACGTAGAGAAAGATTAAAGAGTTCAGGTCAGTTTTGAATTGAAAGCATTGGTTTTTATACATTAACTTTTCTCTAAGGCTTTATTTATATTTATTAAAATTTTTTCTTTTATTTAAATGAAATAAAATTTTATTCAGTTTTTCTTTTGAATAGGCAATACATTCACATAGTTAAAAAAGCAAAGCAATATAAATATAAACTGAAAAGTTTTGCTCTTATATTTTGACTCCTCCATTTTTTCTTATGTCCCAATTCCCTATAGGTAATTAGGTTCATTGGGTTTTTTCCAAATTTTCTTTACATAGATATAAGCAAATGTAATTATATATTCTGTTTTTCCCCGTACTTTCTACTAAAGATAGCAAACTATATACATTGTTTCGCATCTTAATTTTTTTCCCCTTAATATATCCTAGAGATCATTCTATACCACTGTAAAGAATTTTCTCATTATTTTTTTTGCAATGCATAGTATTCTGTTGGATAATTGGAATATTCTATTGATGTATATTTAGCGTTTCTAGTCTTTCACTGTTTATACCAAGCTGCAGTTAACTGTATTTATTGGAGATTAGCCCATACGGAAAGATGCATTAAGAGTTTACATCCAGTGGGGGTTATCATTGTACAAGAGTGTCTCTTGCCCTACAGCCTCACCAAACTTTTGGATTTTTATCAGATGAAAATAGTATTGCTGTATGAGTTTTTTGTGTATGTGTGTGTTTTTAAGCAAACTTATTATTAGAGTTAGCCCACACAGGAAAGTGTACAAATTATGGATTTCTGAGGCAGGATCTCTATGGAAGTAGATTGCCCAGTCTTCCTGAGGAGTGGCTGGTGGATTTGAACTGGTAGACTTCTGGTTAGCAGTCAAATGCCTTAAGCAGTATGTCACCAGAGCTCCTCAGATTAAAAGTATACAGCTTGTGAATTATTTAAGTGAATGTATTATTAGCTGTCAGTGTAGTTTGAATTTGCGTTACTTTTAATGAAGTTGAACATCTTTTCATATAATTAAGGACCGTTTGTGTTTCCTTCTTCTTTGAACTGTTGAGTTCACATATTCTGCCCTTTTTTCACCTGAATTACCGATCATTTTCTTTTTTTCCTCTTATTATTCTCATCAGTCTTTTGACTTTGCTTATAGTGGTTTTTTGGATTGGTTTGTTTTTGTCATAGTAAATTATTGGAGTTTTCCCAAATGAGTATTTGGAATCTCTTTCCCTATCCTTAGCTTAGGACTTAGTTTAAATGTCACTCTCTTCCAGAATTCTTCCTACTATCTTTCAAGGCTTAAATACCTATCTTATGTTTTCATGGTACCCTTTTGTCTATCTTTCTTAGCATTTAATCATGATTTCCATATTATCATACCTTTTTTTCTATAGCCCATGATGGCCAGAACTTGCGTTTTATTGATCTTTGTGTCTCTAGTGCTTAGAACACAGGCGGTAACATCATAAATATTAATATTTGATATGAAAGATTATATCTTCTTTGTTTCTTTGATTTTCATCTCTTTCATTTTACAATCAGTCTTATTCACATGACTTGTTGTCTTGACATTTTCTACTTTTTACTGTTATTTCTTTGAGGATTGTCCTAGGGACAGTGACTTACTTCTTGGACCTCTGTCAGAGGTAACAAATGTTTTAGGGTTTACTTCTCCCGCCCCATTATTAGGATTAGGGAAATGTTTTTATTTAAACAAATGATGCCATGCTTCAAATTCTCTTGATTATGTGTGTGTGTGTGGGGGGGTGGTATTACAATCTATTTTCTTTTTTGGTTTATTTCTACAATATAATTTTTAAAAACATGGCACAAAATATATACAAAAAGTGAGAGATTGGTATAATGGACATCTGTATATTGGTCACCAGCATAAAAAATTGTGAACTCATAGTACTTTAAGGTAAGTACTTAAAATGCAGTATTTAATGTTTTAATTCACTCTTTCAGGTCTTGGTTTCTTAAAAGTTGTACAGATTCCTGTAGGCTGTCTAAGGCTAACTTCTCACTCCAAAATGCTGATAATTATCCAGATGCAATTTTGATTTCTCAGTACATAGGGATTTCAACCTTTTTACTGTGCTCTGCTTTATTATTGAATAGCTCTACTTGTAAATTGAGCCAAAACGTACTCCTGAAGAAATTCTGATTGATCCAGTTTTAATCACTTCTCAACATGTGGTTTCAGGTTTATTGAAGACAATAATTAAGCTTTCTGATTAAGCTTTTTTTTTTTTTTTTGAAAAAAAAGTTAATTTTACATGACATCTTAAAAAAAAAAACCAGTTTGTAGGGGTCCTAGTGAAAAATCATGATATGCGTTGAATATCTTAAAGAAACTAAAGGAATTTCAGTTCCCTTACTGATATGTCAGTGGCTGCTGACAGTCTTATGAAGAGCCAGTGTTTAAAATCACTTCTGGTTTAAAACTTGAACACATTTTGACCACATAGAGGGTTTTTATCTTTTGTTATTAAAAGGTAGTTCATAAACTGGAATCTGTCAGTTATGGTCATATTCTGGTTTTCTTTACTCAGCATATCTAGATGCTTTATTTATGAGATCTATACAGAATTTGTTTTCTATCAGAAGTGGCCAGATTCAGGTTACTTCATTAATTTCAGTATCATACCCTTGTTTTTGTTTGCCATCAAGTCTATACCAGTTCATATGTAGCAATTATGATTTTATTGTTTTTAAAAAATTGAATAGCCCAGATGATTTAAATGATTCCCTTTTCTGGTGAACTCTCTTCGATTGGTAATGGCAAGAATGTAATTTTTCTCCTCTTGATTTTTGTAGAGCAGGTTGTTGCCCTGGATGCCCAAAATATTGTAGCTGTTTCATGTGGAGAAGCTCATACATTAGCACTAAATGACAAGGGCCAGGTGTATGCTTGGGGTCTTGATTCTGATGGACAACTTGGCCTGCTAGGATCAGAGGAATGTATCAGAGTTCCCAGGTAACAAAGGTGACCAAAAAGAGGTCTTTAACAAACTTTTATAAAAAATTTGTTAATCTGAATCATTCTATTTAATGTGGGCATTTATAAGTTGACATCTAATTATATTTTCCCTTTTTGTTCTTTAGTAATTCAGTAGGTAGATAATTGTCTTTAATTTGGGTTGAGTAGGACTTTTTTAATATACTCCATATTTTCTCCAAAATCTGTAGAATTTATATTTATGTAGGTAAAGAAAAGACTTGAGGAATACCCACTTTATGGTAAATTTTCTCATACTGAAACATTCTAGTTGGTTTGGTTATAAAGTCTTTATTAGGTTTTATTGAATATGGAATTTATCATGCTTGTTATAAAAAGAATTCAGTCACTTTCTACTTTTTACACAGCAGTGACCATGATTTTATTTGTTACTCATAAGAACAAAAACATAGCTAAGTGAAAATTTGAAGAGAAGTGTCTAATTTTTTTAGATACGTAAATAGTACACTAAGTCCTATTTAACTCAAACCCGTTACCATTGAGTTGAATTGTGACTCACAGTGACCCTGTAGGACAGTGTAGAACTGGCATATAGAGTTTTCAAGGCTATAAATCTTTACAGAATCAGGCTGCTTGCTGCTGCATCTTTTCTCCTGTAGAGCAGCTGGTGGGTGTGAACTGCTGACTTTTTGGCTAGCAGTTGTGTGCTTACCCACTGTACCATGAGGGCTTCTTGAATCACTTATTTTTTAAAATTACAGTTTCTTGCCTCCTTAAACTCTTGTTCTTTTTTTCAAATAATAGTTACAGGGACAAAAGAGAACTCTCCAGGGAACCAAGGAATTCTTAAATTAATTTTAGATTTATTCCAGGTGGCAGTTTTTCACATACACTTAGTGTGTTTTGTTTTAAAATTAGCATTCATTAGTTGGTTTTGGTTAAGAAATAAGATTTATGTACTAAGATAAGGGAGCTCTGTTAGCATAGTGCCTAAGGCACTTGATTGCTAACCAGAAGGCTGGTGTTCAAACCTACCAGTCACTCCTCCAAGGAAGATGGGGCAATCTACTTCCCTAGTGATACTGCCTGGGAAACCCAAGGAGGGGTGGCTATGAGTCAGGTGTGACTGGAAGGCACATAACAACAACAACACTAAGATAAGGTATGCTTTAGGGTTGTATTCTTTCACCATACCTTCCTCTGTATGCTGAGCAAATAATCTGATAAGCCTGGATGGACTATAGGAAGAAAAACACAGCATAACAGGATTAGAGCAAGATTCACTAACAACCTGTGCTATGCAGATGATGTAACTTTGGTTGCTGAAAGCAAAAAGGACTTGAAGCACTTGTTCAGTATGGAGGGCTTACACCTTGCAGCTGGACCAGCAATATCATAAATGGAGAAAAGATTGAAGTTGTCATTTTGCTTGGATTCATAATCAGGGTCCATGGAAGCAGCAGTCAAGCAATGGAATGACACATTACCTTTGGCAAATTTGCTGCAAAAGTCGTCTCTAAAGTTTTAAAAAGCAAAGATGTCACTCTGAGGACTGAAGTGTGCTTCACCGCAACCATGGTATTTTCATTCGCCTCCTGTATATATGTGAAAGCTGAACGATGAATAAGGAAAACTGAGGAAGAATTGATGCCTTTGAATTACTATGTTGGCAAAAAATATGTATATACCAGGGGCTGCCAGAAGAGTGTATAAATGTGTTTTGGATGAAGTATAGTCAGAATGCGCCTTAGAAGCGAGGATAGTGAGGCTTCATCTTATGTACTTGAACATATTTTCAGAAGACACCAGTCCCTGGAGAGGGACATTATTCTTACTAAAGCAGAGAGTCAGCAAAAAAGAGGCAGGCCTTCAATGAAATGGATTGACACAGTGCTTGTGACAATGAGCTCAAACACAGCAGTAGTTATGGAGATGGCACAAGAATGGGCATTGTTTTGTTCTGTCATACATGGGGTTGATACAAGTCAGAATTGATGAGACACCTAACAACAAACAACTGTTGTTACGCAAACAACTAGGATAAGAAAATGGAGGAGAGAAACGAACAAATTTTACAACGGGAACTCTCACCATTATTAGAAATAAGTGTTTTAACTAGGAAAGGCAGCTGGTTTCCTTCAGTAATTCTATTTATTACCTTCACGCATGTGTTTCCATGGAGTGTTCTACTCACTTCTGTTAGGTTGCTGTGAATCTTTAGTTAGAATTGATTCCACAGCAGTAAGTTTGGTTATTTTGGTTTTGTTTTTTATTGGAAAAAAAAAAAGTACATTTAAAGTATATATTTAAATTTTAATTTTGTTCTAATATATTAAAAGTGACTTTGATCTTTAATTTATATTTTATGTTTGTTCTGTTAATGAACTATTTATTGAAGCATTTGAGTACATCACTCCACATGTTTCTTATTGAACTTAGAACCAAATTCCACAAAAACTCCCAAAATAATTTTCTTCTCTTTTTTTTTTTCCTTCTGTAAAAACAGTTAAGTATGAAACATAATTCTTAGTATGCTTTTGATGTCTGTTAATGGTGGTGGTGGTGTTGTTTGCCGTTGAGTCGGCCCGACTCATAGCGACCCCTCCTTGGGTTTCCAAAGCAGTATCACTACGAAGTAGGATTGCCCAACCTTCCTCCTGAGGAGTGGCTGGTGGGTTTGAACCGCCAGCCTTCTGGTGAGCAGTCAAGTGCCTTAGGCACTATGCTACCAGAGTGCCTATGATGGTGTTAGTGGAGGAGATTTCTTCCTTAAGCTAAGTAAATTGAATTGTTTTAGTTTAATTTCAGTTTCTTTCAGAAAATTTGCAACCAGATGGTTGTTGATTAGATAATATAAAATGTTCATAGAAACACAGTGACCTCACATTTGACAAAGCCTCTACTGCTTTTATTTTTTTCTCATGAGTAATTTTTATTGTGGAAAGGGATTTTTAATTAAGATTTAAAGCATTTTTAGGATTGAAAAGAGACTTAATGTGTTAGATCTTCTAAGTCATTATTCCCAAAACCATGATGCTCAGAGCAAAGCTTTCTAGTTTCTCTGATTTTTAATCCTACCTCTTAATTCTCTTCCTTAAAATTTTCATTGCTCTTCATTTTCAGTGTAAGGGATTTCAGTTTGTAATATGTAGATGATGAATAATTGGAAACAAAGGTAATTTTAAAAGGAAAATTACATTGTGTGTAATTTTTACTTATGAAATATATTGTGTATATTTTATTTATTTATTTATAAAGGTTGCCCAATAATAAATTATGTATTTGTGACTTGACTATTTTATGAACCTAGATGGGGACCTGGGTCATATCTTATTTGTGTCCCCTGGTTTAAGCTTCTCTATTTTTTGTTGGCTGAACACACCTGTATCATTTTTAAGCTGTGTGTTAAGCCATTTCTGTTCATCAGCCTCTTCAGTTTTCCATGATATTCTGGATTTTTCTTATTGTCACATATACACAATTTTCACTTTAAAAATTGACTTAGTATTTCAGTACCAAATCATTTTCAGATATAAGTAAGGCTTATTCCTATGTGCTTAGAGGCACCAGTGAACTTTGTAAGTTTCACTTATATTATTAATAAAACATATTTAGACGACAGGAAGATACTCAAATATCTGTAAACAGATTTCTAAAATTTAGTGTTTATAGATTTTCATAAGAGTATTCAGAAAAGTGAGAATTCACATTAGGCTGTATTTTCTTAATAAGAAAGCCCATTTTTATCCCAATAGTTAAGAGTGTTGAAATTAAAGATATACTTTAAAGTTAAAAAAAGAATGTGAAATTAATAATAAAAAGGCTTTATCTGAACTCTTAGTAGTTTGATAATTAATTTTTGTTTAGTTCTAATTTGGTTGTCCACATAAACCTCTGAGAAACAATTATTAGCAATATAATTGTAGTTTATTTTTAAAAATTGTTTCTTCATTGTGTGTAATAAAAATTGTGAACAGAATGATACAGCTGTTTCTAGACTATAGAAACTAGTTAAACATGTTTGTTTGAAATTAATTTTCTTGATTCTACCCAATTTTAATTAGGTTATGATTTCTGCCTAATTTTAGCATCTGAAAATTCATAACATTTTAGAGTAAAAAGAAAAATTTTAGAATATTTCTTAATGGTAGAGTCTGTAGATCAGTTGTAAACCTACATTTTTCAAATCTGAAAAAAAATTGATGTTAATTAAAACCTTTCTTAAATGATTAGTAAAGTCATGGCAGGAAAATGACTTTTTCTTAGGTTTGAAAATCTGAAGGTACAGATGCATTTGGATTATGTTAGTAATAGCAGTACAACTCTCAGATTTTGTAGTTAAGAACATAAATGCACTAAATAAAAATATTTTTAATACAGTAATGTAGAATTAGAGTAACTCTCCTTTCTCCTGCTCAAAATTTGATTTGCTGAAGCTGTCTCCCGAAAATCAAGGGTATCAACCCTCTGGTCAGAACTTGCTCCGGACTCCCATATGGCAGAATCAGGTCAGGTGGCAGTTTCAGGTAAAGGGAAATAAGAAACATACTATGTTCCCCTCCCCCCTTTTTTTTCCTTGGGGAAAAAAAATCATTCAGGAAAAATAGTAGAATGACTAGGAGAAAGGGAATAATATAAGAAGAACACAGAATGATTGCTACACAGTTCCTTAATTTTTGTGATTTACAAATTAGCCTTTAGAAAAAATCAGGAAAGGAAAACAAGGAGCTACAAAAATATAAGGTGAAAACACAAGGTGACAGAAATAAAACTGAACAAATCAGTGATTATAATAAAAATGAATTGATTAAATTTCCATAGTAAAAAGAAAAACTAAGTTGTGTTTCACTGATTTAGATTTAAAAGGAAAAGATAGCCTGCGAGGAATTAGTAAATTATGTTTCATAATTTGTGAATTGTAAACAACACAGAAGTCCCCATTGTTTCTGAAGAGGAGAACATGTATTAAACTAGGCAAAAGATCAATTTTAGACATTATTAATTGATGTATATCTGTTTTACAAATATATTGCAAATTTGAAATTTTAAAGTAATTAAAAATTTTTTTGATGATGTGTGGATTATGAGAGCACTCTGAGGAGTACTGGAGATGTGAACATAGCTCACTTTGCTTAAATACTATCTTTTCAAGGTGTGTTGTCACTCACACTTCTTAATTATTTTTTTCCTATCTGGATCTTGTTGTTGTTTATTTTGCTTTTAGTATACATTTTTGGTAAATTGGGCTTATATGAGAAAAATAGCATGACCTGCTAGGTCACTAGTTTCACAATAAATAGTTTTATTGATTAGATATTTAAGATCCATAGTTTAAATGAAATTAACTGATCCATATCTCTTCTTATTTTCTAGAAATATTAAAAGTTTGTCAGATATCCAGATAGTACAGGTTGCTTGTGGTTACTATCATTCACTTGCACTCTCCAAAGGTAAGCATTGTTTTTATTTTCCTTCCCTTTTTCAGTTTCGTTGTGTCATAATTTAAATGAGCAGAAAGTCTCCCAACTTTGTTTTTCTGCTTGATCCTTTCAGGTCCATATAAATTTTAGAATTAGCTTGTCAGTTTTCACAAACAGAAAAAAAGAGTCTTTCAATTCTTGAGCATGCTATATTCATTCATTTAATAAATGTGCTCTAAGGGGTTTGTTTTCTGCAGAGAGGTCTTATACATCCTTTATTAGATTTTTACTTAGGTATTTGATGTTTTTTGTTGTTAACTGTTAATGATAACATTTTTAAAATTTCATTTTTAATTATTACTATATGTAGCCATAATTATTCTTTAGTCTGGTAAAAATTATTCTGTCATAGATTGGGATGATTGCAGCTTTCCAAATCTCATTTAATTTCACAAATAAACATTTTATGAGTAAAGACACACAAAAATCAATGCAATCTATTAGCTTATTTGACTTCTTAATATGCCAGCTAAGGGTAGGAACATGGATTAATAAAGAACCTGCCACATGTTTTTCTTTTTTAATCATTTTAACAAATGAGGTCCATTGGCTTTGTTGTTATTATTATTTTTTAATTTAATAAAGTCAAGTAAGTGGCTAAGGCACTTGACTGCTAACCAGAAGGCTGGTGGTTCAAACCCACCAGCCACTCCTCAGAAGAAGATGGGGCAGTCTACTTCGATAGTGATACTGCCTCAGAAACCCAAGGAGGGGTTGCTATGAGTTAGGTCCGACTCGACGGCACATAACAACAACAGTAAGTTTATTATGCATAAAACACTAGGCTAAAGTTGTTGGGAAATACAAATAAATGAAAAGACAGTTTTGGGGAACATATTCTGTAGTGGAAGAGGCAGATATTCCAAATAATTAACTGTAGTTAGAGACAGGAAAAAAAAGGTCCATACTGCTTTGGTCAAGGTAATGTAAAATGCTGTGGAAATGAAGAAAAAGGTATAATTAGTTGTACTCAGTAGAATTGTTAACAATAAGGAGGGAATTGGTATTTGGTGCAAGTCTTGAAAAATGAGTAAGTAGGTTTTATTAAGAATTAGAGAAATATTGAGGTTAGTGCTTGGCTAACTGAAAGGTCAGAGATTCAACCCCACCAGCTGCTCCATGGGAGAAAGATGTGGCAGTCTGCTTCTGTAAAGATTACAGCTTTGGAAACCCATAGGGTCACTATGAGTCAGAATCAACTCGACAGCAACAGGTTTGGTTTTTTGCTTAGTGTGAAATAGACACACTGTGTTATGTTATAGACTGGATATACAGTCTATAACAATAGTAAGCAATACACTCCTGGCCCTCATGCTATCTTGTTGTGTTACATGCCATCAAGTTGGCTCTGATCCATATTAATCGTATATACAACAGAACAAAACACTGCCCAGTCCTGTGCCATCCTCACAATCCTCCTTATGTTTGAGCCCATCATTCAGCCACTATTCCAATCTATCTCATTCAGGGTCTGTAGTCATAACAAATAACTGTGTAATCACATACAATTATAGGGGCTTCAAAGAAAAAGTTTTAGGGTATTTAGAACATATAATAGGGGACTGGACTTAATCTGGGGAGATCAAGGAAAGCTTCCTGTAGGAAGAGACTGTAAGTGTACTAGACAAAGATAGGAAAAGGTTTAAGCAGAGGAAACGTGTGTGAGAAATGGACATTGGGGAATCTAAAGGAAATCAAGTATGGCCAGAGCATAGTAAGTAAGGGAGGAGACTGAAATGAGATTGAAAATAATACATAGATTATACAGGGCCTTATGGGTGTTATTAAGGAGCTCTGGTGGCATATTGGATAAGGCTTTGGGCTGCTAACCAGATGGTCAGTGGTTCAAACCCATCAGCTGCTCTGTGGAAGGAAGATGGGGCAATGTGCTTCTGTAAAGATTTACAGCCTCGGAAACCCAAAAGGGGTCGCTATGAGTCAGAATCAACTTGATGGCAGTGAGTTTATTTTTTTCAGTTTATAGGTGTTTTTAAGCATGTTTATGTTAAGAACAATGAGAAGGCCCTTAGGTATTTTTTATTATAGGTGAGCGACATTATCAATTGCCTTTTTATAAAATCTGTTTGCATATATAGAAGTGTCTGCTTATAATATGCATAGAACATTTCTAGAAGGACATACCAGTAATTGGTAAGAGAGGTTCTTTCTTGGGAGGGGATCAGGGATCTAATTTTGTGTGAGGACTTACTATTTTCTGGTATGAATTTTTAAAAATCAGGATAATCAGGTATTAGTTTGGTAAAAATATGTATAAAGTTCCAAAATAGGGCAGCAGTAGGGCAACAAAACTGACAGCAGGGAGAACTATTATAGGAACCAATTGAATGGTGAGTAAATCTATTGATGTCATTTTTTTTTTTATAGAAAACGAAGTATATAATTTAGGGGTGAATTGGATGCCTATGAGGTAAAGGGAGAGGTGTATTAAGGATGATTCTCTTGGTTTATGACTTGTGCTGCTGAATCAGTTATGACATTTACAGAGATGAGGGGGAACACTAGGAGAGGTCCAGTTAGGGAAAGTGGGGAGAGGGTCAAGAATTCAGTTTGAGGCACTCTGAGTTAGAAGTACTTTTAAAATATACAAATGGAGATGTGAGGTAAACAATTGGGTAACTAGATTTATTCCTCAGAGGAGAGGTCTGGGCTGGTGATAAAATTTTAAACTTCATCAGTATATGGTTGATAACTGAAGCCTTTACTTTGGATAAGTACTCTTAGAAGAGAATAACAGAAAAAAAGATTTGAGGAGTACTGTATTAAAGAGACACTCCTTTCTTGAGGCACATAAAGAAAAGAGATTACCCACTGTTAAGTGACTTACTCATTAATCAGTATCCTAAACACCAAACCCAACCCATTGTTGTTGGGTGAATTTGAACTCAAAGCAATCCTACAGCACAAAGTAGAACTGCCACAGGTTTCCAAGGCTGTAATCACCTTGTCTGTCAGTTTGTCATAATGTGGTGGATTGCATATAGCGTGAGGCTGGCGGCTATGCCACCAGCATTTCAAATAACAGCAGAGTTCCCCAGAGTGGTGGACAGGTTTCAGCAGAGCTTTCAGACTAAGACTGGGAAGAAGGACAGGGCCATCTACTTCTGAAAAAATTGGCCTGTGAAAACCTTACAGCTGTTGTTTTGTTCCACTGAGTCAGACCCAACTCATAGCGACCCCTCCTTGGGTTTCCAAGGTGGTATCACTGTGGAAGTAGACTGCCCAACCTTCCTTCCGAGGCATGGCTGGTGGGTTTGAACTGCCAGCCTTCTGGTTCGCCATCAAGTGCCTTAGGCACTATGCTACAAGAGCTCCTGTGAAAACCTTATAAATAGCAGTGAAATACTGTCTGATATATAATGGGAAAACTTCAAGAATAGCCCTGAAACATTGTCTGATACAGTGCCAGAAGATGAAACCCTTAGGTTGGAAGGTAATCAAAATATGACTGGGCAGGAGCTGCCTCCTCAAAGTATAGTTGACCTTCATTATGTGGATGGAATAAACGTTTGGGACCTTCATTTGATGATATGGCACGACTCAAAATTAGAAGAATCAGCTGCAGACATCCATTAATAATCAGAATGTGGAATGTATGAAGTATGAATCTAGGAAAACTGAAAGTTTTAAAAAATGAAATGGAACACATAAAGATCACTGCCCCAGACTTTAGTGAGCTGAAATGGACTGGAATTGGCCATTTTGAATCAGATAATCATATGGTATATTATGCTGGGAATGACAGATTGCAGAGGAGTGGCGTCACATTCATTGTCAAATAAACTGTTTTCAAGATCTATCTAAAAGTACAGTGCTGTCAGTGATATTATAATATACACATACTTGTGTGTTAGTTCAGTTTGCGTGTCAACTTTGCTGGGCCTGGTTGAGTAGCTGGGCAGCTGGATGTATTCCCCATGACGAGACTGGTAATCAACTCCATGGTGGAATCTACTGTGAGCAGCTGAGTAGCTGCCTTAGGGAGTGTGGTCTGCTTCCTGTATATAACAGAAGGCTTGGGGAATGGTCTCTAGCTTATGGCACACATGGACCCAGCATGTAGCCATGTTGTTCAGCAGCTCGCCATGCTCTGCAGACCTTGGAACTTAGAGTGGACTTAATGGCCTCTTGAGTGGTTTGGTAACATCAGGACTGTGCCATTTTATTTGTCAACATTGGGCTTGTTAGCCTCAGCAGCCAGTAGCTGCCTGAGTGAAGACATGCCTCCAGCTTCAGTGGACTGGGAGCTGAGCTGAAAGCCAAGGTTGAGGGGCTTTCACACAGCCCCTAGAGCCGGGCACTTTGAACTCAGTCTTCTAGCCTCCCAAACTGTAAGAGAATAAACTCCTGTTTGTTAAGGCCATCCTGTTTGTGATATATTCTTGTCAGAGTGGCACTAGGTAACCAGAACAACCTACAAAGAAGATCAGTTAATACTACTGGTATTCAAATCTGCGCACCAACCACCAAAGCCAAAGATGAGGAAATGTGGAGACTTTCTTTTTTTTACCCAACTTCTGCAGTCTGAAATTGACCAAACATACAATCAAGATGTATTGATTATTACTGGTGATTAGAACACGAAAGTTGGAAACAGAGAAGCATCATTGGTAGTAGGAAAATGCGGTCTTGATGAGAGAGATGACACTGGAGACTGCATGATAGAATATTGCAAGACTAATGACTTACTCATTGCAAATACCTTTTTCAACAACATAAATAAATGGCAGCTATATAAGGTGACCTTGCCAAATGGAATACACAGGAATCATATTGACTACATCTGTGGAAAGAAGTGATGGAGAAGGTCCGTATCTTTAGTCAAAGCAAGGTCATGAGCTAACTGTAGAACAGACCATCAGTTGCTCACATGCAAGTTGAAGTTGAAGCTGAAGAAAATTAAAACAAGTCCACGAGAGCCAAGTATGACCTTGATTATATTCCATCTGAATCTGGAAATCATCTGAAGAATAGATTTGACACCCTGAACACCAGTGGCCAAAAACCAGATGAGTTGTGGGATGACATCAAGAGCATCATACATAGAAATTAATTAAAAAGACAGGGAAGGAGGACCAAAATAGATGTAAAGGAGACTGAAACTTGCTCTTGAATGGAGAATAGCTAAAGCAAATGGTAGAAATGATGAAATAAAGAGCTGAACAGATTTCGGAGGGCAGTTTGAGAAGACATAGGAAAGTATTATGATGAAATCTGCAAAGACCTGGAGTTAGAAAAACGAAAGGGAAGAACGTGCTCAGCATTTGTCAAGGTGAAAGAACTGAAGGAAGAATTCAAGTCTTGAGTTGTAATATTAAAGGATAGTATGGGCAAAATATTGACTGATGCATGCAGGAAGCATCAAAAGAAGATGAAAATAATACACAGAGTCATTGTACCAAAAAGAATTAGTTGGTGTTCAGCTGTTTCAGGAGATGGTATATGATCAAGAGCCAATGTTATTGAAGGAAAAAGTCCAAGCTGCACTGGAGGAATTGGTGAAAAATAAGACTTCAGGAATTTATGGTATACCCATTGAGATGTTTTAACAAATGGAAGCAGTGTCATTTGTGCAAAAAATTTGTCCAGCTGACTGGCAGAGATCTATATTTGTGCCCATTCCAATGAAAGGTGATCTAACAGAATGTGGAAATGATCGAACATTATCATTAATGGCACACATAAGTAACATTTTGCTAAAAATAATTTTAAAATGATTGCAGCAGTATGGTGACAGGGAACTTCCAGAAATGTAGGCTGGATTCAGAAGAGGACATGGAATGAAGGATATCATTGCTGATGTCAGATGGATCTTGGCAAAGAAATACCAGAAAGATGTTCACCTGTGTTTTACTGACTATGCAAAGGTGTTTGACTGTGTGGATTATAACAAATTATGGACAACATTGCAAAGAATGGGAATTCCAGAACACTTAATTGCGCTTATGAGGAATCTGTACGTAGACCAAGAAGCTGTTGTTCAAACAGAACAAGGGAATGCTGCGTGTTTTAAAATCAGGAAGGGTGTGCATCAGGACTGTATTCTTTAACTATACTTACTCAATGTGTGTGCTGAGCAAATAATCTGAGAAGCTGGACTGTATGAAGAAGAACATGGCATCTGGATTGAGGAAGACATATTAACAACCTGCAATATGCAGATGATACAACTTTGTTTGCTGAAGTTGAACTAACTTGAAATTCTTACTGATGAAGATCAAAGAGTACAGCCTTCAATATGGATTATATCTCACCATAAAGAAAACAAAAATCCTCCCAACTGGACCAGTAAGCAACATTACGATAAACAGAGGAAAGATTGAAGTTGTCATGGATTTCATTTTACTTGGACCCACAGTTAACACCATGGAAGGAGTAGTGAAGAAATAGACATCATGTTGCACTGGGCAGATCTGTTGCAAAAGACATCTTTCAAGTGTTAAGAATAGAATCAAAGATGCCACTTTGAAGGCTAAGATGGACTAACCCAAGCCATGGTGTTTTCAGTTGCCTCATATGCATGTGAAAGCTGGACAGTAAATAAGGAAGACAAAAGAGTCCATATTTTCCAATTTTGGTGCTGGTGAAGAATACTGGAAATACCATAGACTGCCAGAAGAATGAACAGATCTGTACTGGAACAAGTACAGCCAGAATGTTCCTTGGAAGCAAGAATGGTTAGTTTGTCTCACCTACTTTGGTCATGTTGTCAGAAGGAACCATTGCTTGGAGAAGAGGATATCATGCTTGGTAAAGTAGAGAGTCGGCAAAAGAGGGGAAGGCTCTCGACAAGATGGATTGACACAGTTCTTGCAACAGTGGCCTCAGATATAGCAAGGATTATGGGGCTAGTGCAGGACCGGGCAGAGTTTCATTCTGTTGTACATAGGGTCGCTATTAGTTGGAGCCCACTCTGCAGCACCTAGCAACAAAGTAGAGGGTCAACAAAGAAGGGAGGACCCTCAATGAGATGGATTGACACTGTGGCTGCAATGATGGGCTCAGGCATAGCAAGGATTATGAGGAGGATTCACAGCTGGGCAGTATTTCATTCTGTTGTATATGGGGTCTCTCTGAGTTGGAGCCAATTTGACAGCACCTAACAACAGTCTGGTAGCATAGTGGCTAAAGCACTTGACTGCTAACCAGAAGGCTGGCGGTTCAAATCCACCAGCCACTCCTCGGAAGGAAGGTTGGGCAATCCTACTTCCGTAGTGATACTGCCTCGGAAACCCAAGGAGGGGTCACTATGAGTCGGGGCCGACTCGACGGCACACAACAACAACAACAACAGTCTTGATGAAAGCAGACTGCTGCATTTTTCTCTTCCAGAGCAGGTGGTAGATTAAATGCTTAATCAATCACTCTGCCACCAGAGCTCCTTGTTCTTCAGTATAAACCAAACCAAAACCACACTCACTGCTATTGATTCATTTCCAACTCATAGCAACCCCCATTGGGTTTTCGACAGAAAATCTTTATGGCTGTAGATTACCTCATCTTTCCTCTGGGAGCTCTGGTGGCATAGTGCCTAAGGCATTTGTCTGCTAACCAGAAGGCTGGTGGTTCAAACCCACCAGCCACCCCTCAGAAGGAAGGTTGGGCAGTCTGCTTCCACTGCCCAACTTCCCAGTGATACCACCTGGGAAACCCAAGGAGGGATCCCCATGAGTCAGATCCAACTTAACGGCAGTGCTTTTGGTTTTTTTGTTTTTTCCCTCTGCAGAGTGGCTGGTAGGTTTGAACCACCAACCTTCTGGTTAGCAGGCAGATGCCTTAGTATGACCAGAGCTCCTTATTAGTCAATGTAGTCAGTGAAATTTAATATAAACTAATATATAATGTTTTTGTAGGTGGTATGTTTCCATATAAAAAACAGCTTGATTGCTAAAAAGAGGGATATATATTTCTGTCTGGTGAGAAAAACAGGGTCCCAGAATAATTAATGAGCTTCAAATGAAATTTTTTTGTGTGTGAGAAAAAAATATTATGATTTTTGTTTTGCAGCAAGTGAAGTCTTCTGTTGGGGGCAGAATAAATATGGCCAGTTGGGTTTAGGCCTTGACTGTAAAAAGCAGGCTTCGCCACAACTGATTAAGTCTCTCCTTGGAATCCCTTTCATGCAAGTTGCAGCAGGAGGAGCCCATAGTTTTGTACTCACCCTTTCTGGAGCTATCTTTGGGTGGGGACGCAACAAATTTGGTCAGCTAGGTCTTAATGATGAAAATGGTAAGTTCTCATTTCTAGTGAAATGTACTTCTTTAAAAAGAGACTCTTTTGAGATGGAGCAGTGATTCTTAGTGTCAGAGAGAGATACCCAGTTCTTTCATAGTAGGGAATTGAGTGATAAAATACTAATTTAAAAAACTACATTTGATGATAATATTTTGGGGGGCATGCAAAAAATACCTGTTTCTGAAAATAAACTATAGAAAGTGTATCTGGACAAAATACAGATGTAACTAGATCTTCGTTACAAGAAAATTGAATATAACTTCAAATTGTTAACTATAGAGTTGGAGCTCTGGTAGCATAGTGGCTAAGACACTTGCCTGCTAACCAGACGGCTGGCGGTTCAAACCCACCAGCCGCTCCTCAGAAGGAAGGTTGGGCAATCCTACTTCCGTAGTGATACTGCCTCGGAAACCCAAGGAGGGATCACTATGAGTCGGGTTTGACTTGACGGCACATAACAACAACAACAGAGTTGTTAAATTATTGGTTGCCATTAGTGAAAAGAAACTAAAATTATTCTGGGAAAGTAATATGAAGCATTAATCTATTTGAGTTTTTCGTGGACATAATTTAAATAATCTGGGTCATTAAACTAATCTTTGGTTGGGCTTCACTTTTAACACTGAAGCTAGAGTTTTGAAAATAAACATTTTGAATTTAAAAAAATTATCACTTCTTGTAACAAGTTGGCATCTTGGAACTTACGCTTCATTAGATTGAATGCCAATATCTGACCTATAAAAACTGCAATTTCATATAATTCATACTTTGTATGACTAAGATGACAACAAGTTGTTCTCGTAGCAATTAGTAATGATAAGAAAATCATAATGTTGGTAAGGATTAAAGAATATTTTGTTCTGCCTAAGAAAAATATGTCATATTAGAACATCTGTCTTTCCATGCTATAATGTAGCAGAAAATAAACTTTTCAGACTTTTAAGTAAGAATCCTGTCAGCATTATATGAGGCAAATACAAACAATGGCATGTATGTATGTGTAAAATTAGAAGCATTTAAATAATTCTCATATTTGTAGATTGTTGAGTCTTATGCAGATTGGTATATAAGCAGTTTAACACTTAAACTGATCTTTTTAATACCTACCTTTATCATATTAACATAAATACGCAAGCTTGGGAACCCAACTTAGTAGGCTTGTGCTATGAAATCATGGAATTGTAGTTAAAATTGTTTATCCATCATTGTCTACAAAGCTGAGGAAGTTATAGAGGAAATACATCCTAGAGGAGTTTTAAAAATAATATTAATGTGTCTTGTTGGAATTTTCAGATAGGTATGTTCCTAATTTGCTAAAGTCACTAAGATCTCAGAAAATAGTTTATATTTGTTGTGGAGAAGATCATACTGCTGCTCTAACCAAGGTATTGTACTTCTAAAACTTCTTTATTGCTATTCATAGTAGTTATTTATAATAATTGATAAATAATTCACAATATTTACATTAAAACTTGAGTGTTATTGATCTCAAAAATAATTTATTTTGAAAAAAGATTTAGATTATTCTAAAAAATGTGTCTACATTTTCATTTTCATTTTATAAAATGTGAGTTGTGATATATACTATTACTTGTGGTTGAGTTTCTCAGTTTATATGAAATACTGTGGAAATAATATTTTGAATGAGATACTTCCTTTGATGTTAATCAGGTTTGCTTGTGCTGTATGAATCCTAGTTATAGTGTAACTACGGTTAATTTTAATGTAATGCCATTTTGGCTTATACATATAATATAGGAGACAGAATCTCTGTTATCCATATAGAACTAGATGTTTGCTAAAAAGAAATTGAAACACTTTCAAGTTTTGAGCAAGCACTTATGCACTTTCTGCATCATCTTTTCAGTAGCTTTAACTCTGACCTCTCACTTTTCCCTTGGGTATACGCTAATGCATTGTCAGTGCTGCTTAGTTCTCCAGAGACCAGAAGTTAAATGAAAATACAAACATCCAACTTATCCTTGCTAGGAGCATTATTCATAGTAACTGTGTCAATGTAAGGAAATTGGCAAGTTTTTCATTGAGCAAACTAGAGATCACAGTTTTTCCTTTGTCTTTCTTTGCCCTGAATAGTAGATGGAGTTGGTGAGAAGAAATTAACTTCTAATCAGACTTTAAATTCTGCATCCTTAACTCCAAAATTGGGAATTTTAAAATGACTAAAAGTGTTCTTGGTCATTAGCACATATAGTATACTCAGGGCACTTAAAGCAATAGTATAATAACCAGTGTATAAAAGTTAATAAAAAAAAATTTATATTAACTTTTAGTAAGGAAGTTTTACCAAATTAGCCAATCTTAATACCAAATTTTATTGGTTTTGGAATTCAAAATAACAAATTCAGTCACTGAAGTCTTACTAATCATATTGGCAGAAGTGTTTGCTATGATTTCATGCCTTGTTTTAAAACATTTTTTGGTAGAAATAATAATAATGTTAATGCTTTTGAAATTCGGCCTTTCACATAATCACTCATCTTATTTTTCCAGGATAAGTATTTCTATTATTGATATTTTGAAATTCTTAATTCTATTACTCTCAGTATTCCTCTTAGAACTCAGTAGGTAGTGATATTTATTCACTGGAATTGTTAGTATGCACTGTATTTTTATGCTATTAAGTAGTATTAAATACCCTCATAATAAAATGTTTATGTTAAAAATGTAATTCTCCAACCATATAATTTTGTTTTTCTTGAAGAGTTGCTTGCAAATAAATTTGAATTGCTTTAAGAAGCAGCTTCCTTGTGCCACATCTACATCAAGAAACTACATTAAGGAAACCACATTAGAAAAGATTTAAAATCAGACTTGAATAAATGGAAAGACATGCTTTGTCAGTGGCTTCATAAGATACCAAAATTTTTCAGGTTCATTTACAAATTCAGTGTGGAAATCACATAAACATATACCTTTTGATTTGAAATTCTTCTAAGAATCTTTTCTGATAATGAAATTTGTATGCACATGCTTTATTTATTATAATAATACTATATTAATAGCAAAAGACTAGGCAAAATCCAAATATTCATTAGTAGCAACTTGGTTGAATAAATATGGTACATCTGTCTACTCAGTGGAATACCATTAACTATAAAACAGAATGAGAGGGTCTCTACGTAGTGCTTTGGAATGATTGCCAGGATATATTGTTGAAGTAAGAAGAGCATAGTACATAACAACGTATATAACATCTGTCTTTTGTATCAGAAAAGTGGTAAAATATGAACATACTACATGTTTATATATTTTTTAAATGGAAGAATAAATAAAAATTAATAGATACACCAAATATATATCATGCCTTATATTTTGTCTTTTATATGTATATATTAAAAGCAATTAAAAGTTGAAAAAATAAGCCTGACTATATAACAAGTTCACAGTACAACTATACAAAGAAGAATGGTTTTAAGAAACAGTATTTTGCCGTATATTCTTGTTGAGAAATAGCTTAAGGATAGGCCAAATCCACGAAGAAAGATTAAATGGTATTAATTAGTCTTATTGTTAGTAATAAAATTACTGTATTTTCAGTTTATATAGAGAAGGATAAAGCAAATACTGTTCTGTCACTAGAAACTATGATTTTCAGCCAAAGAGAAAAG
The DNA here is from genome assembly GCF_000298275.1 of Orycteropus afer afer. Taxonomy (NCBI): domain Eukaryota; kingdom Metazoa; phylum Chordata; class Mammalia; order Tubulidentata; family Orycteropodidae; genus Orycteropus; species Orycteropus afer. The sequence goes on from NW_006921657.1 coordinate 9,875,659, forward strand.
AGATAGAGAATTACAGGAATTAAATAAAAATCACGTGATCTTTACTTTGAATCACAGGAATCCGTATGAACTCTTGATTTATTTTTCTTCTTCTAAAAAGTATTTTTTTCTAGCATGACCAGTGAACTGGCCTACCAGAAAGGAACTGGAAGCAGTGATCATCCCTTGATGGTTATAAATTCTCCACTAATAGGAACATGTTTATAATAATACTCCTTCCCCAAAATCAAATCAAAAAACAAAACAAATTTTATTGCTTATGTTAGGAGGTTGCTCAGACAAAAACTTCATTTTTTTCTAAAAATTGGTAAATAATGAGAAAGAATCAAATATTCATCTTCCTTTGATTTGCAAATTATATTTTATAATAACTTAATAATTAATGCAGGATAGTTTTCTGTAGAAGAATTCCAACTGATAAATCTGGAAAGGTTGGGCAATCCTACTTCCGTAGTGATAACTGCCTTGGAAACCCAAGGAGGGGTCGCTAGGAGTTGGGGCCAACTCTATGGCAAATAACAACAACAAAATCTGGAGAATTTGAAAATTACTATTTTGCCCTACCTGATGTAATCATGACTGTAAGCAAAAGTCAACAACATTAACCTTAATGGGAATACAGTAGGCTGATATACTTTGACCAGTTACCTGTTTTTACCATCACCAATCAGACATACTTTCTGACATGATCAATAAAATAGGGAAATTTAAACATGGCCTAGGTATGAAATGATATTTAGAAATTAATAATAATTTTATAATATGTAATAGTATTGTAGTTATATATTTTTTTAAATATATGATAATTTTGTAATACTAGTATTGTGGTTATATACATATTTTTGAATTCCTCATCTGTTAGAGATATGTGCCATTGAAAACACATAGACATTTATGGGTGATATTATTTGAAGACCACAGTTTGCTTTAAAGTACACTAGTGGCTCTTCACTACCAAAAAAGGAGAAAGGGAGATTATTAACCTTTTGTTCAGTTGAAACTGAGTGATGATTACATGATGGTTCATTATATATTTATTTTGTGTATTTAAAAATTTCCATGATAAAACGTTTTAAAGAGAAAAATCAGTTTCCAAACTTAGCTACATATAAAAATATCTCTATGATATTAAATGATGAAAAATTATAAAATTATACATAGAGTTAAAACTGTAAGGAATAGCAGTTGAATTGAAAAATAGTAAGTGTGCTTGTGTTAAGTTGTCATCACAGGTCAATTTCCTTTTTTTTACATGTAGTCCACTTGCATGTGAATTTTTTGAAAACCATGTCTACATTGTAGCAACTATATCTAAAAATAGCTATATTTTTATATTCTGGTTACATAACTCTTTGCAGAGCTTTCATGTTTAAAGCGTAACTGGCTTGAGAACTGAGAAAGATAACCAGTTTTAGGTTTTGTAAAATTTTATTGGTGTATACTTGAATTCAGTAAGAGAGTATGATAATAATGAATGGCACTGGAAGAAATAATTATTGGTATCTTTGTAGTGATAACTTCAACTAAATATTTTATAATGATGATAACATAATTAAGTGCTTTAAAAATATGTGAAACTACTTAGCCTTCAATCTGGGGGTCTTAGTTTTAAGATATTTTACTTTGAAAAGTTATGTATCATCTGGCTGTTAAATTATAAAGACAAAACTTGACTCCAATTATAGATCAGCTTATTTTTCCTGAAAAATAGTTATTTTATTAGCTTTTCTGATGATGATGGGTTTTGTCTTTTTTTAGGAAGGTGGAGTGTTTACTTTTGGAGCTGGAGGTTACGGTCAGTTGGGTCATAACTCTACCAGTCATGAAATAAACCCAAGGAAGGTTTTTGAACTTATGGGAAGTATTGTCACTCAGATTGCTTGCGGAAGGTAAGCTATTATATAAAAGAAGATTTTGGTCTTTGTAACACTCAGAATTAACAAATTGTTTAAGGATCTAGTAATCTAAAGTGAAACATTCTCCCTCAAATGCCTAATTTGCTGTTGAGGAGTCATGGTAACCAGTGAAACATCTTTTACACTGAACCTTTACCTTTTTTTCCTTAAAATAAATTTCTTTGAGGCAAGAGATTATAATATATATGTAATACTGTATTTATTGTATATAACATCACACTTGAAATATAACTGTAGTTTGTATTATCTACCAGCTTTTTTTCTTTCTTTAAAGGATGAGGAAATTGACCAGTAATAAGTAATATTTTAAGATAGATGATTAGTCGGTCAGTGTTAGAAATGGAGTTGAATCCTGATTTGATTCTTAATTCTTGGGAGTAAATAGATGAGATAGAGTTTTGAAACTGAGCTTCACTTCTTTTTTTTTTTTTTAACTGAGATTTGAATAAAAGTTTACAGAGAAAATTCACTTTTCATATAGCAGTTCACATACGTTTTGTCTCATGACATTGACTCCAATTTACCACAATGCAGCAACTCCCCTCCCACTTCCTTCCCATAGTTACCTCTTTACTGTGCCTTTCCCTCCATGCACTCCTGCCCACTGAGCTATGTCCCTGTGCATAAGCAGCCCTTCTATTCTGCCATGACTGATCTCTCCAAGGAGTGTATCTACCTAGAATAAATGTTCAGGTCATGTGCCTGTCTTTTGTCTGGCTGGAAGCCACAGGTATGGGTTCAGTTCCAGACCTGAAGGGCAGCTAGGACCCATAGTCTCAGTGGTTCCACCAGGCTCTATCAGACCAGCAAACCTGATCCTCCCCCCTTTTTTTCCCCCATATTATTTTGAGTTTTGTTCCACAGTGTTCTCCCTCTCTATCCAGGATCTCCTACATAGATCCCCTTCTGAGTGGTTAACAGTGGTAGCTGTGCACCATCTAGTTTTTCTGGTCTCATAGTCATATAGGCTGTGGATCATATGGTGTACCAGTCACTCGAACTAATTGTTTCCATGAGTCTTTGGTTTTCTTCATTCTTCTTTGCTCTGGATGAGGAGAAGACCCATTGTTGCATCTAAATGGCTGCTTGCAAGCTTTTAAGATCCCAGTCGCTACTTGCCAAAAGAAGGTAGAAAGTAGAAGGTGGAACAGTGTTTAGTGTAGTATGTTATATCAGTTGAGCTTAATGCCCCCTGCAACTATAGTCCCGGGCCCATAGGTTCAACTAAGCTGAGCTTCACTTCTGATGGCTTAAATTGAGCTGACTCTTTAATAGCAAAAGGTCCCTTTCTTTTTTTTTTCCTAATTTTAATGTGATTTGGATGTTTAAGGAGCAAATTCATCTTCCATACAGCATTTCACATACACTTTCCCACAGTGCAACAGCTGTCTTCTCACTTCCTCCCCATAGCCACCACTTCCCTGTGTCCTTCCCTCCCATACACTCCTGCCCTCCAAGCTGTCTCCCTGTGCATACACAGCCCTTCTATTCTCCCATGATTGATCTCTCCAAGGAGTGTATCTGCTTAGTGTAAATGTTCAGCTCATATGCCTGTCTTTTATTTTGCTGGAAGCCACAGGAGTGTGTGTGTTCAATTCTAAACCTGAAGGGCAGCTAGGTGCCATATTCTCAGGGGTTCCATCAGACTGGCAAACCTTGTCCCTTTTTTTATTTTTTTAAAGATTTTGAGTTTGTTCCACATTGTTCTCACACTCTATCCAGGATCTCCTATATAGATCCCCCTCTGAGTGGTTAACGGGTAGCTAGGCACCATCTAGTTCTTCTGGTCTCATAGTCGTATAGGCTGAGGCTCGCATGGTGGACAGTCCCTTGGACTAATTGTTTCCATGTGTCTTTGGTTTTCTTCATTCTTCTTTGCTTTGGATGAGGAGAGACCCATCGTTGCATCTAGATGGCTGCTTGTAAACTTTTAAGATCCTGGTCACTACTCGCCAAAGTAGGTGTGGAACAATGTTTTTGTGTAGTATGTTATGCCAATTGAGCTTGATGTCCCCTGCGACTGTGGTCCCCACCCCACAGGTCCAAGTACTTCCTCCCTCCAGGTAGTTCGCTGTGGCCAAGAAGTGACTACAACCTTGTCCTTTGTCAGCTCTCCTTGTTGTCGTCGTTGTTATGTGCCGTCGAGTTGGACTCAAGTCATAGCAACCTCTCCTTGGGTTTCTGAGGTGGTATCATTATGGAAGTGGATTTGAACTGCCAGTCTTCTGGTTAGCAGTCAAATGCCTTACGCACTATGCTACCAGAGCTCCTTCAGCTCTATTATATACCTGGAATTTTTACAGAACATATAAATACACTTGTAGGAACATTGTCTGCCAACCCCATACGTGGTCATGGGCACACTCCCCCCTGCCTAGACATACCTAATTGTACAGCCCATCCACCCACCTATCCACCTGTATATCAGTGTTTGTCATCGCTGACAATGCAGTACTGTATGAAAATACACATTTCTTAAGCAGTAGCTTAATTTTTTTATACCTTGTATATATCTTGATACAGTTGTTAATTTCAAATAGAATCACTTTTATCCCCCTGTCAGCATCATTCTTATTATGTATGTGTAACTTTGCTACCATTAATTTTCATTGCTGTATTTTATTCAGTTATATGAATACATGATAATTTATTTGCTCATTGTGTTGCTGATGGGTTTTTCTGATTTTTGGCAATTACAAATGCTGTTGTGAACATTGTTTTATTTATTATATGGTATGTATAAACCCTCATATTTCTCAACTGAATGGACTCTTTGGCGAGAGGATATTTCACTTGAATTTTGTGGGTTAGTGTTACACTGTTTTCCAGAATGATTGTAACAATTTACATTGCTACTAGTAATATATGAGACTATCTGATACTCTAGGACCTTGTCATCATTTGACTTTTAGACTTTAATTTTAGTCAGTCTCTTAGTTATGTAGTGTTATCTCATTATGATTTTAATTTGCATGTCCATCATTGAGTACTGTTATAATAATTGAATCATAGTTCTTTATATAGTTCTTCATTGGTATATGATTTACAAATAAATGTCTTTCCTCATTCTTTAGGTCTTGTCACTTTCTTTATATTGTCTTTTGTGGAACAGAAGTCTTAAATTTTAATGTAGCTACAGTTATTTATCTTCTTCTTTATGGTTAGAGCTTTTAGTTAAGAAATCTTTCCCTACCTAAAAACATAAGGACAGTCTTTCTTCTCTTAACCAACATAGTTAATGCCTTTTACATGGAGCAATATAACCTATCTGAAGTTATTTTTTTTCTTTAATGATGTTGAGGTGAGCGTTCAACTTTATATTTTGTCATATGAATAGTCAATTATCCTAATACCATTTTTTAAAAACTCCTTCCCTTCCCTGTAATTGGATGGTGGCCATAAATTATGTGCCATATATGCAGTCCCCAGATTATGAATGTCCGACTTACGTACAAGCTATACAACCTGAAAAATGAGCTCCATAAAGCCTATTATATTAGAAATTTAGGATACATGAAATGGTACATAACAACAAATGGATTCTACTTCGCCATGCACATCAAAATATCATCATCATCATTATTATTACTGTATTATTATGTTGAAAATGTTTTAGTGTTATCTGGAAGTGTTTCTTAATGTTTTTTATGAGTAGATATGTCCACATTCTGTTGGATTACCTTTCTTTGGCATAGACAGAAATAGGGATCTTAGCTAGTCAATTGGCCAGGTAGCTGTCTTTCAGGTTTCTTGGTATAAACAAGTGAGTGCCTCTCATGCTGCATCCATTTGTTGAAAAATAACTCAGTGTGTTGTCTATCAATACCTGAAGTCTTGCTTTTCACCAGTTCCTTCAGTGCAGCTTGGACAGAATGGAAATTATCAAACAGTATCATTAATACCATGTGCAAGTAAAATTTTGCTGAAGATAATTAGAAACAGTTGCACAGTACATTGACAGGGAACAGCTAGAAATTCAAGCCAGATTCAGAAGAGGATGTAGAATAAGGGATATCATTGCTGTGCTGTGTCAAATGGATCTTGGCTGAAAGCAAATACCAGAAAGATATATACCTGTGTTTTATTGACTATGCCAAGACATTCGACTGTGTGGATTGTAACAAATTATGGATGACAGTGCAAAGAATGAAAATTCAAGAACACTTAATGGTGCTCCTCAGGAACCTGTGCACAGACCAAGTAGCAGTTGTTCATACTGAACAAGGGGATACTGGATAGTTGAAAGTCAGGAAAGGTGTGTATCAGGGTTGTATCCTTTCACCATACTTACTCACTTAGTATGCTGAGCAAATAATCTTAAGAAGTTAGACTCTATGAAGAAGAATGCAGCAGCAGGATTGAAGGAAGACTCATTAACAACCTGTGATAGACAGATGACAAAACCTTGTTTCCTGAAAGTGAACAGGACTTGAAAGACTTAGTGATGAAAATCAAAGATCCTTCAGTATAGATTGCACCTCAACATAAAGAAAATAAAAATCCTCACAATTGGATCAGTAAACAACATCATGATAAATGGAGAAAAATTTGAAGTTGCCAGGGATTTCGTTTTCCTTGGATCCACAGTCAGCATCCCTGGAAGCTGTTGTAGTTAGGTGCAGTCGAGTCGTTTCCAACTCATAGTGACCCCATGCACAGCAGAACAAAATACCGCCCGATCCTGTGCCAGCTTCATGATCCTTGCTATATTTGAGCTCTTTGTTGAAGCCACCATGTCAGTCCATATCGTTGAGGGCCTTTCCCTCTTTTGTCGACCCTTCACCTTACCAAGCATGACATCCTTCTCCAGGGAATGGTCCCTTTTGACAACATGACCAAAATAGGTGAGATGAAGTCTGGCCATTGTTGGTTCAAAGGAGCATCTCGGCTGCACTTCCTCCAGGACAAATCTGTTAGTCCTTTTAGCAGTCCATGGTATTTCGCCAGCACCACAACTCAAAAGCATCAACTCTTCTGGGTCTTCCTTACTCATTGCCCAGCTCTCAGGTGCATACAAGGCGACTGAAAATATCATGGCTTGTGTCAGGTGCACCTTAGTCCTCAAGGAGACATCCTTGCTCCTCAGCACTTGAAAGAGTTCCTTTGCGGCCGGCTAGCCCAGTGCTACACGTCATCTAATGTCCTGACTGCTGCTTCCATTGGCATCAGTTGTAGAACCAAGCAGCGTAAATTCTTTGACAACCTCAGTCCTTTCTCCATTTATCGTGATGCTGCTTATTGGTCCACTTGTGAGGATTTTTGTTTTCTTTATATTGAGATGTAATCTGTACTGCAGACTGTATTCTTCAATCTTCATCAGTAAGTGCCTCAAGCCATCCTCACTTTTAGCAAGCAAAGTTGTGTCGTCAGCATATCTCAGGTTGTTAATGATTCTTCCTCCAATCCTGATGCCATGTTTTTCTTCATATAGTCCAGCTTCTTGGATTATTTGCTCAGCATATAGATTGAATAAGTATGGGGGAAGGATACAACCCTGACACACTCCCTTCTTAATTTTAAACCATACAGTGTCCCCTTACTCTGTTTAAACAACAACCTTCTGGTCAATGTACAGGTTCCTCATGAATACAATCAAGTGTTCAGGAATTCCCATTCTTCTCAATGTTATCCATAATTTGTCATGATCCACACAATCAAATGCCTTTGCATAGTCAATTGAATACAAGTAAACATCTTTCTGGTATTCTTTGCCTTGAGCCAAGATCCATCTGACAACAGCTATGATATCCCTTGTTCCACGACCTCTTCTGAATCCAGCTTGCACCTCTGGAAGTTCTCTGTCAATATACTGCTGCAACTGAATTATCTTCAGTAAGATCTTAACTTGTGTGTGATATTAATGATACTGTTCTATAATTTCCACAATCTGTGGGATCACCTTTCTTTGGAATGGGTACAAATATGGATCTTCTTCCAGTCAGTTGGCCAGGTAGCTGTCTTCCAAATCTCTTGGCATCACCTAGTGAATACCTCCAATGGGGCATCCGTTTGTTGAAATATTTCAATGGGTGTTCCGTCAATTCCTGGAGCCTTGTTCTTTGCCAATTCCTTCATTGCAGCTTCGACTTCCTCCTTCAATACCATTGGTTCTAGATCATACGCCACTTCCTGAAATGGATGAAGATCGACCACTTCTTTTTGGTACAGTGACTCTGTGTATTCCTTCTTCTTCTTTTGATGTTTCCTGCATCATTCAGTATTTTGCCCATAGAATCTTTGAATATTACAACTCGAGGCTTAAATGTTTTCCTCAAGTCTTTCAGCTTGAGAAATGTCAAGTGTGTTTGTGTTAGACTGGATATTCTAGAGAAACAAAAACCAGCAAAGTTTATATATATAGAGAGAGAGAAATTTATCTTAGGAAAATGGCTCACGAATGTATAGAAGCCAGCAAGTCCTAAGTTCCTGGAGGAAACGTCGGGTTGGAGGCAGACTTAGCTTCCACAACTGCAGGGGGCCAAGAAGCTCAAGGCTGGCAGGCAGTACACTGGCTGTTGACTCCAACGAAAGACGAATCCAAGATCTCCAGGCTGAACAGTGGGCTGCTCACACGGAAGGTTGTGGGCAGCACACCAGAGTCCCGATCCACAGAAGAATGTCTCTCTTCCCAGGATGTCCCTGTATATCCTGGAAGCAGGCCACACCCCTAGGGAAACTCCCCTTTGCAGATTGGCCACTCAGAACACAGTCATCCGATCCCATCATGGGAACAACCACACAGAATTGGGGTCCAGCCAAGTTGACACAGAGCTCCAACTATCACAGTGTTCTTCCTTTTGGTTTTCTAACTCCAGGTCTTTGCACATTTTCTATAGTAATTATCTTTGTCTGCTCTAGCTGCTCTTTGAAATCTTTGGTTCAGCTCTTTGATTTTGTCATTTCTTCCATTTGCTTTAGCTACTCTCTGTTCAAGGGCAAGTTTCAGAGTCTCTTCTGTCATCCATTTTGGTCTTCTTTGCTCATCTTTTCAGTGACCTCTTGCTTTCTCCATGGATGATGTTCTTTCTGTCATCCCACATTTCTTCTGGTTTTCGGTCATTGGTGTTCAGTGCATCAAATCTGTTCTTTAGATGGTCTCTAAATTCAGAAGGGATATATTCAAGATCATATTTTGACTCTCGTGGGCTTGTTTAGTCTTCAGCTTCAAGTTGAACTTGCATATGAGCAGTTGATCGTCTGTTGCACATTTGGCTCCTGGCCTGGTTTTGGCTGAAGATATTGAGCTTTTCCATTGCCTCTTGCCTTCCACAGATGTAGTCAGTCCGATTCCTCTGTGTTCCATCTGGTGAAGTCCACGTGTACAGCTGCTGTTTGTGTTTTTGAAAAAGGTATTTGCAATGAATAAGTCATTGGTTTTGCAAATTCTACCATGCGATTTCTAGCATCAAGGCCAAATTCTCCATCTACTGGTGATTCTTTTTTGTTTCCAACTTTTGCATTCCAGTCACCAATGATAATTAACACATCCTGATTGCATATTCGGTCAATTTCAGACTGTAGAATTTGATAAAAATCTTCAATTTCTTCTTTGGCTTTGGTAGTTGGTGCATAAATTTGAATAATAGTTTATTAACGGGTCTTCCTTGTAGGCATATGGATATTATCCTATCACTGACAGCATTGTACTTCAGGACAGGTCTTGAAACATCCATTGTGATGATGAATGCCACGCCATTCCTCTTCAAACTCATTCCTGGCTTAGTAGACCATATGGTTGTCTGATTCAGAATGGCCAAATCAGTCCATTTCAGCTCACTAATGCCTAGGATATCAATCTTCATGTGTTCCATTTCATTTTTGACAACTTCAGTTTTCCTAGATTCATACTTCATACATTCCATGTTCCAATTATTAATGGATGTTTGCAGCTGTTTCTCCTCAATTTGAGTGGTGTCACATCAGCAAATGGAGGTCCTGAAAGATACACTTTATCCGTATCATTAAGGTTGCTTCTATTTTGATAAAGCAGCTCTTTTCTAGTCATATTATGAGTGTTTTCCAACCTAACGGGCTCATCTTCCTGCACTGTATCGGACAGTGTTTTCAAGCTGTTAATAAAGTTGCCTAGTAATGTATCAGACGGTGTTTCTCTGTTATTCATAAGGTTTACCTGGCCAATTCCTTGAGTAGTGGATGGCCTCTTCTTTCTTCCTTGTCTGTCTCAGTCAGTCTACAAGCCAGGCTGATACCTGTGTCCCATGTGCTCCCCGCTGGGTTTGAAACACCAGTGGCACAGTCTCAAGACTCACAGGAACACGTTACCACAGTAGGACAAACCGACAGACAAGCTTGTCTCCCTTACCTGGTGGAAACCTCTCCAACTTCTCCTTACCTGGATCCCTGCGGCTGACTCCTCGCTCTGTCTGGGTCCCCCTTTATAATAATTCTCCTTTCTCTCACCTTCCCGTCTTTCCCACTTGTGGAGCGTGACCTGGGTTCCCTCTCCTCACCTGGATTCCGGCAGCTGACTCCTTGCTCTCTCCAGGTCCCCCTAGCCTTTAAAGTCTCCTTTCTCCCGCCTTCCTGCCTTGCCGCTTGTGGGGCATGGCCTGGGTTCCCTTCTCACCTGGATCCCTGCAGCTGACTCCTCGCTCTATCCAGGTACCCCTGCCCTTTATACTCTCCTTTCTCCCACCGTCCCGCCTTGTTGCTTGTGGGGCGTGGCCTGGGTTCCCTCTCCTCATCTGGATGCCTGTGGCTGACTCCTTGCCCTGTCTCTGTCCCCCTAGCCATTATCCGCCTTCCCACCTTGCCGCTTGTGGGGTGTGGCCTGGGTTCCCTCTCCTCACCTGAATCCCTGCTGCTGACTTCCTGGGAGCAGCAGCCAAGAAATCAGATGATGTATTGCTCTGGGCAAATCTGCTGGAAAAGACTTTTTGAAAAGTGTTAAAGAGCAAAGATGTCACTTTAAAAACTAAGGTGCACTTGACCCCCAGACATGGTATTTTCCAGTAGCTTCATATACGTGTTAGAGCTGGACAAGGAATAAAGAAGACTGCAGAAGAATTGATATATTTCAGTTGTGTGCTGGTGAAGAATATTGAATATACCATGGAATGCTCTTTAGAAGTGAGGATGGTGAGACTTCATCTTACATAGTTTGGACATGTAATCAGGGGGGACTGGTCCCTGGAGGACATCATGCTTGGTAAAGTAGAGGATCAGGGATGAAGGGAAGACCCTTAATGGCTAGATTAACACAGTGGCTGCAACAGTGGGCTCAAGAATAGCAACAGTTGTGAGGATCTTGCAGGACTGGGCGATGTTTTGAGTCAGGACTAGCTTGACAGCACCTAACAACAACAACATGCATAGAAAGATACACTGTATATTATTTATCAAGACAGTCATTTGACTGATGTTAGACATTAACCATACCTAACTATTCTAATTTAGTTTCAAACTCAAAGACAGATTTAAGAATGGGACTCATAATCTGGGAACTGCTTTTATATGACGTGTATTATTCCTTCAATCTGTATGTTTATATTTCTACCACTTCCACACTACATAATTTCCATTAAAGTAAATCCTTGTTATTCTTCCTGTTCTTCAGAAATGTGTTGGCTGTTTTGGACCTTTAACTTTCAGGAAATTTTAGTATCAGCCAGATACTAATTTTGGGAAAAGTTGTAATCTTTACGATACTGAGTTTTCCAATCAATTTCTAAACTTTTTAAATGTTTTCTAATAAAATGTTTTTAAATTTTCATCATATAGATCTTGTGTGTATTTTGGTAGTTCCCATTCCTAGGTACTTCTTTAATTCCACTTTTTAAAACATTATTGGTATGTACATATAGGTAATACTTGTATAGTGATTTTTCAATCCAGCAACCTTCTAAATTCTTGTTAATACTTTATTCATGTAAATAATGCATCATCTGTGAATTAATGCACTTTTTGTTTGTTTCTAATACTTACTGTTTAATATATTAATATACTTTTCTTGCCTTGTGCTGACTGGGACACAGTATAATGTTGATTAGAGGTGCTGAAGAATAAGACATTCCTGTCTTGTCCTTTATGTGAGAAAACTGAAATTTCACAATTAAGTATCTTGTTTGCTGTAAATTTTTTGTAGATACTCTTTATCAGATTAAGGGATTTCCCTTCTTTTGGGTGTTAGCTAAGAATTTTTATCTTGAATGGATATTAAGTTTTGTTCTTGCTTTTCCCGCATCTGTTGAGATGATTATATGTTTTTCCCCCCTTTGATCTGTCAGTGAGGTGTATGGAGGCAGTCTGCTTCTGCAAAGATTTACAGTCTTGGAAACCCTGTGGTGCAGTTTTCCTCTATCCTGTAGGGTCACTATGAGTCTGAATGGACTTGATGGTAGAGGGTGGGTTTGTGGTGTGATGTTGATGGATTTTTCTAATTAAATCAGTTCTGTTTTTCTGGAATGTTTCCAATTTGATAATTATCCTTTTTATGTAGTGCTGGATTTGGTTGGCTAATCGTCTATTTTGTATTATTTGTATATATGTTTATCAGTGAGATTGGCCCATAATTTTCCATTATTATTGTCTGCCAGATTTTGTTATCAAGGTTATTCTAGTCTCATAAAAGTGAGGAACAAATTATTTTTTAAAAATGTGTTGGAATTACTTGTCATTAAAATCATTTAGGCCTAGCATGTTCTTTTTGTAATTTAAAAAACATTCTTTAATATCTAATGGTTATAATGTTTTTAAATTTCTTCTTGAGCAAGTTATTTGCATATTAATTTTTCTAAGAATTTTTCCATTTTGCCTAAATATTAAATTTCATTGACAAGAAGTTTACAACGTCTGTTGGTCCATTGCTGTGCACGGACAAAAACGTCTCAGTGACACACAGTAATAAATGTTTATTACTTTCTTTGTGGATTGGCTGAGGTGAGTTTTTGGGTCATGAATCTGCCAGAATGGCTCTTGTTTATGCTGCAGATTGTTTTAAGCTGTAGTTCTGTTGGGGTTGCATTACTTTGGCTGTGGTTCAACTGGGGAAGCTTGGTTACATGTCTCATTTTGGGGCCCAGTCCAGAGGGTGCCTCTGGGGTATTTTATTCTCATGGTGACAACAGATGAACAAGAAGTCAGGCTCAAAGGCACAAGAACACCTCAAGCTTGCATAACGTTCGTTAGGTCCTATTGCCTGAAAGCAAATTACATGGCCAACTCCAGTGTCAGGGTGTAAGGAATACATACTGCCCAAAGCCATGATAAGAATGTGTATGATTAATACTACAGATTAAGGAAGAACTGACATTTGTGGTTCGGTTTACCACGGTATGATCTTAACATATTTTTCATGTTTCAGAGATCTGTAGTGATACTGCTTTTTTAAAATCATCACTTACCCTTGCTTTCTTATTCCCTTTTTAGAAATTAGTCTTTTCAGAGGTTTCTCAATTTTCACAGTATCAACTTTTTATCTTTATAATTAATAGTTTATGCATTATTTCATTTCCTGCATGTCAGCCATTTTCTTAGTTAATTCAGTTGTGAGGTACTGTGTTCTCTATATGTCCATTAGGTCAACTTTATTAACATTTTCTATATTTTTTATTGTTTTTATCTGCTCAGTTTTTAAAATCAGTTATTGAGAAAAGAATATAAAAGTGCCCTATATTACTTGGGTTTTTTTTTTTTTTTTCCTCCTTGTAGGTCTGTAAGTTTTTGATTTTGCCGTTGGGATTATGTTCTTAAGTGCTGCAGTTCAAATTTTATCTCTTCCTGGTGAATTGAACTTTTTAGCATGGTGATGTTGATTCTCTGGATCACTAAGATGCTTTTTTAAAAAAAAAAAAAAAAATCTGTTTTAACTGATGTTAATCTAGCTTAACTAGCTTTTCTTTTGATAGCATTTACCTGAGTGTATTTTTTTCCATTCTTTTATTTTGTCTTTCTGTATGTTTTAGATGAGCCTCTTATAAATAGCATTAAGTTAGGGTGTTCCCCTCCTAACCCCTGAAATCCAGTCTAACAATCTTTGTCTTATAAATGAACCTTTTATTATTATTTTTAATATTTACTAAGATAATCTGGGTTTAAACTTGGTGTCATATTTTATGCTATTCATGGCATCTATACTGTTTCTTTTCTTGTTTCTTGTTTGCTTATATATATATATGATTTTTTAATTTTTATTGTGATTTGGGTGAAATCAAATTAATTGTCCAAACAGTAGTCCATACACATTTTGTTTCATGACATTGACTACAATTCCCCACAATGTAACAACTCTTTTCCCACTTCCTCCCTGAGGTTACCTCTTTCCTGTGTCCTTCTTCCTATGCATTCCTTCCCCCTGAGCTATCTCCCTGTGCAAATCATTTAGCTGTTGGATCAGGGGAACTTTCAGTTTATGTACAATGAGATCTATGAATGGCCAGTACTCTTAACAACTGTTTATTTCCTTATTGAATAATTTTCAAAAATCTCCCAAAGGCAGTAGTTGAAGAGCATCAGAAGTGCAAATCCTCCAATGAGAAGATCCAAAACAAAAGGTTCAAATTCTAGTAGTATAATAGCATAGTGTCTTTGAGCTATATATTAAATCTAGGACTTTTCCCTATAATCACTTACTGACTTTTTCAAAAATGTATATTGTTGCATAGACTCACTCCTAGGTGATTCCATTATGCAACAACAGTTAATCGATAACAACTGCTTCTGTTTTTAGGTGCTGTCAAGTTGGTTTTAACTCAGAGTGACCTTGTGTACAACAGAATAAAACACTACCCAGTTCTGTGTCATTTTCACAATAATTGTTAGGCTTGAGCCAGTTGTTACACCACTGTGCTCATCTTGTTGAGGATCTTCCCCTTTTTCACTGACCCTCCACTTTACCAAGCATGGTATTTTTCTCCAAGGACTTGGCCCTTCTGACAACATGACCTAAACAAGAGACGAAGTCTCACCATTCTTGCTTCTAAGGAGCATTCCAGCTGTATTTCCTCTAAGACAGATTTGTTCATTCTTTTAGTAGTCCACAGTATATTCAGTATTCATCACCAACATCATAATTCAAATACATCAGTTCTTCTGTGGTCTTCCTTATATATCATTGTCCAGATTTCACATGCATATGAGGGTATTAAAAATACCATGGCTTGAGTCAGACACACCTTAATCTTCAAAGTGACATCTTTGTTTTTTTGTTTGTTTGTTTTTAACACTTTAAAGAAGTCTTTTGCAGCATATTTGCCTAGTGAAATAGTTCATTTGATTTCTGGACTGCTGCTTCCATAGGCATTGATTGTGAATCCAAGTAAAATGAAATCCTTGACAACTTCAGTCTTTTATCTGCTTACCATGAAGAAGCAACAACCACTGCTTTAGTAGACCCAGTTTGAGAAGGAGCTTAATAAACTGGTATTACAGTAATCTCCAAACTATTAATACATGCCTTTGAGATTTCACAGTGGCTGCTTCCTGAGGGAAGAAGAACAGACAGTGTTCTTTCTTCAACCAGAGCAGTTTCCATCTCTTTAATATACTAGGATTCCATTTAACATTTGCTTGTTAAAAGAGTATCTTTGCTTTAAAAAAGTTTGACCGACATTGGCTCATCTGCCTCATAGGTAGATTTTGCATAGTTTCCCAATAACATGGAAGACTAGATAGCTGAAATCCTTCAGAATCAAAGCACTATTTAAACAGCTTGGATGACTTTGCCAGGAAGTAAGGGCAAATCCCCATGGCAAAAACAAAGATAGCTGAAAACTGTAGCTGTTGGTTTGAACTGACTTCGGAACTGTCCTGATAGAATTTGCCGATCTAGGTAATACATTAATTAGCTAATTCTCTTAAAACAAACCACTTCAAAACTTACTGGCTTAAGGCAGTTTTTTAGCTAACAATTTTATGGTTCATTCGTTTGGGCTGGAGTCATCTGGGCAATTCTTGTTTTGTCTGGGCTTCCTGATTCGTGTTTGATGATCTGATGGTCTGCCTAAGGTTGAGCAGTCAAGCTGGGACAGCTCATCTCCGTCCTCCAGCTTCTAGCCCTGGGTTCTCCTGGTGGTAGGGCAGGGTTACTAAAGAGAATGGAAAGGGTGTAAAGCCTCTTATGAGGAATAGCCTCAGTTTTACTTCTGCTGCATTCAGCTTCTCAAAGCAAACCACTCGGTCAGAGCTCAGATCGGACCCATGGAGAAATAGATTCCCCATCTTGATAGGAACAACTGCAATAGTTGTACTATAAAGGGTATGAATATAGGGAGAAGAATAATTTGGCTGTTTTTATGAACAGATGGTATAGGAGTTCAGAACAGGAAACGAATCCTGTAAAAATTGATAGAAGCAGAAATGAGACCTGAGAAACCGTCTCCTTCCAATAAAACCACCTCAGAAAAGGATAAACAGGTGAAATATTCCATATTAGCATATTATTTCTAGGCCTGGTTTCAGAGTTGGATATGCATTGAGAATTTATAATCACAGGAGTGCCCTAAGGTGGGTCTGTGGCGCTTGATTTTAAC
Source organism: Orycteropus afer afer (assembly GCF_000298275.1). NCBI lineage: Eukaryota > Metazoa > Chordata > Mammalia > Tubulidentata > Orycteropodidae > Orycteropus > Orycteropus afer. Next base: position 9,892,064 of record NW_006921657.1, read on the forward strand.
TACCTGTGATCTGAAAATCTTTCAGTCCAAGAAATTAATACAAAATAGGCCTGGCTTGGTGTTTATATTTCAGAATATAAGAGTTTTAAATGAAGTGAAAGACTGGCAGATTTTGGTGAAAAAAACTTCTATAAATGTGGGGGAGAAAGCAGCCATTGAAATTAAAAATTTAGTGAATAAGTAAAGCAGCTGGTTGACACACCGCTAACAAGAAAAGTAGTGAATTGAAAGCTAGATTCAGGGGAATTACAAGAGGCATGGAGAGAAAAGGAATAGAAAATATGAAAGGTTAAGAAATTGAGAGAATATATTAGGAAGGTACAACATTTGTCTAATATACCCACTCCTCACCTATCAACATAGTTGGACTCCAAAGGCCAGGTTGTCAAGTGAAATTGACATTATGTGAGAGCTGGTAGTTGGGGCCATGCCCCCCATTTTCCAGACCTGGTGTCCTTCCACCCTGGTGCCCATCAGGCGACTCACCATGTCTTGGGGTACACTTGGCATAGTGGGCTTCCCTTCCCTACCATGCTTTGCTTCATGACTGCAGGTGTTGGGAATGGTGCTGGAGCGTTGCCTGCCATCCACCCTGAGTAGGTACTCTGTTCATCCTCTGCTCGCCACCTCCTGCTTTCCACCCTGGGCTGGAGCCCCACTCATCTCCTGCCCTGACCTCACATTATCCCTTTCCTGCCTCCCCCAGTGACCCTCCCCTGCCCGCCTGTGACCTCACATCATTCCACCATTGCCCTGTGCCCTTTGTGGCTGAACTGAGATGTTGTAGATTAACAGAAGGCTTCCTACAGCTGGCTACCATACCTCATGTGGCTTGGTTGTCACTAGGGTCTCTGGTGTATTGTTCAGGATATTCCATGGAGGCTGCTCCAGCCCTGGCCATGGCCCTGTGTGGGACATGGACTCCTGGAGGTGCCATCCAAAAAGGACTTGGTGGTGTCATCTTCTGACCTCCTCTAACTTCAAAAGGGGGCGGAGGAATAAGATGAGTATCAACAACCCAAAACTGATTTCTATGAGTTGGGAATCAGACATGCCACCGCCCTCCATCCTTTTGGCCAATTCTAACACCAATTGTCCCTCTCATGAGACTCTGCTAGATAATTCGTTACAGTGGCCACACACAACTCACACACAGTTCTTACGATTATGGGGTTTATTACAGGTCTAGATACAGCTTTTCTGTCAGCACAGCTTTTTCTCAGCTGTACTGTATGCTTCTCTCTGGCCTCAGCCTCTACCCTACTTAGGCCATTATTATAAAGCTCTTTTTAGCTTTGCCAGGTAGGTGTCCAGAGAGACACTCCATTCCACCAACAAGCCTTCAGAAGGCACTCAGCTTTCTCACTTTGTAGGCTGGGAAACCAGCTGCTCTGTCTCATGCTAGTCTCTCACCTCTGTTACCGCCATATCTCTTGCTGTCTCAGCTCAGAGATCTAGGCTTCAAGGACACACTGCACTCCTGGCTGCTCTTTCTTGACGATACTGAGATCCCTCCTTTCCACCTCTGGGATGGCTCATTTTAAGCCTAGCAGGATGACAAAACTGATCAATCCCCGCGTTAGGGTTCCATATACCTTATTTCCATTGTCCCACCCCCACAAGCGTACCATGTACCTAATTTACGTTATTAACAAGCTATCCAGTCCTCTTGGTGGACCACAGGCACCTCACATTTACATAGTTCCACCTACTCATCTGGTGAGAGTCACACAGACCATGGCTGCAAGAGCCACATGCAATTCACCACATCACCTGAGAATTTTTTGAAAGTTGTAAATGTGAAATGTCAGATAGAGATAGTCGACAAGTGAGGAGTAGATGTACTGTCCTAAAAGGAGAAGATAGAATGAATAGAAATAGAATGAATAGAATAGAAAGAAGATAGAATGAATAGGAGAGAGGCAGTATTTACAGAAACAAAGTTGATAATTTTCCAGGCTAGACAACATGAAACTTGAGATTCAGGAACACAGACCTGAGCTGTGTAATCATACTTAAGCCATTCCTGAATATGCAGTAGTGAAACACTATTGGTTTCTGAGAAAAGATTGGTGGATCTTTCAACTTTAGTTCTGCAGTTTCTTTGGTTTGCTCCCACCATGATATCTCAAGAAGAGTCTGGGTGCATACAAACAGGAATTAGTTTCCCCAAAAGAAAGCAAGCATTGTATCATGCATTGATGTGTATGCTGGATCTTCTGATTGGTACTGCATTACTTGCCAAGTTCTTAGCCTAAAACTTGTGAGCAGAACCTAAATGCTGGGTTTTTTAGGCCATAGTAGTACTAAACCAAACCAAACGCACTGCCATCAAGTCGGATCCGACTCATAGTGACCCCTTGGGTTTCCAAGACAGTATCACTACAGAAGTAGAGTGCCCAGTCTTCCTTCCGAGGAGTGACTGGTGGGTTTGAATCGCCAGCCTTCTGGTTAGCAGTCAGATGCCTTAGGCACTACGCTACCAGAGCTCCTAGGCCATAGCACTAGAGCCTGACAAATAGAGAAGATGGGAGGACACTTCCTTGTTCAGAATAGTTAGATGAATAGAAAATAGAATTGCTAGTGGCGATTCATCGATTATAAGGAATTCCAGTGTGAATCTAGACCTTTTAAAATGTTATTTGTGGAAATTTTCTTAACTGAAATTGTTTTATTGAAAAATTTATTTAAGAGAATACTTTCATTAGTTAATATATCCTATGCCACTCCTTGGAAGGAAGGTTGGGAAATTCTACTTCCGTAGTGATACTGCCTCGGAAACCCAAGGAGAGGTCGCTGTGAGTCAGGACCGACTCGACAGCAGGTAACAACAACATAACACAACATGCTTTCTTAAAACAGATTGCTCAGAAAGTAATATTAAGTCTGAGTTTTTCTATCATTTTACTCTAGGCAGCACACTTCTGCTTTTGTTCCTTCATCAGGACGAATTTATTCTTTTGGGCTTGGTGGTAATGGGCAGCTAGGAACTGGTTCAACAAGCAACAGGAAAAGTCCTTTCACCGTAAAGGGAAACTGGTTACCTTATAATGGGCATTGTCCACCAGATATTGGTAAGTTCTATTATATTAAACCTTTGCTATGTACAATACAGTTCTTATTAAAATATTATTCTTAAATGATGAAACTTTATGTCTGAAATGGAAAAATTCCAAGATACATCTTTAAGTGAAAATAGCAAGATATAGGAAAGTATTAGTATGTTGTTATTAGTATGTTTAGATTTGTTTGTTATTTGTAAGGAAACTGCATAAATAAATAAAAGTGGTTTCAAGGGAGAGGGCATATGAGACCTGAGTCGTAGCCAGCTACTAGTGGGAGGGAGTTTTCAATTTTATACCATTTTCTTTTTTTTTTTTTAATTTGAGCCATACAAATTATATTACCTATTCAAAATACTAAAAATTGTAATTGCTTTTTTATCCTTGTTGCTTTAGTTAAACTTGTAATTTATTTATGATTTTGAGTTTTGTTCCACATTGTTCTCCCACTCTATACAGAATCTCCTGCACTGATCCCTTTCTGAGTGGTTGACAATGGTTGAGGGATACCATCTAGTCCTTCTGCTCTTATGATCATATAGGTGAGGACTGCATGATCCACTAGTCCCTTGGACTAATTATTTCCACGCATCTTTGGTTTTCTTCGTTTTTCTTTGCTCTGGATGAGGAGAGACCCATTGTTGCATCTAGATGGCCACTTGCAAACTTTTAAGACCTCATTCTCTACTCACCAAAGTAGGGTGTAAAACAATGTTTTTGTGTAGTATGGTATACCAACTGAGCATGATGTCCCCTGAGACCATACGTCCAACAACATGCTCCATCAAGATGGTACTGTGCCTAAGAAATTATTGTAACTTTGCCCCCTGTTGTTGTTAGGTGCTGTCGAGTCGTCTCTGACTCAAAGCGACCCTATGCACAGCAGAACGAAACACTGCCCAGTCTTGTGCCAACCTCACTATCCTTCCTATACCTGAGCCCATCGTTGCCCCCTGTTAGTTGCAGTTATGTGGATATTCTTACAATACATACAAATACGTACGTAGAAATACCATCTGCCAACCTTATTATGGTCATGGGTATATTCCCCCTGAGATACACAATCTTTAAAACAAGTAAAATATATACTATGTTTGAAGATGATTACATACTATAGAAAAAAATTAATATGAATGGGGGATAAGGAGTGTGGGGGTGCAATTTTAAATAAAATGGTCAGAGAAGACCTCAATGAGAAGATGACTGAATTAAAGGAGGTGAAGGAATGAGCTGCTAGAGTAGATGGGAGAACATTCTAGGCCAAAGGTTCTTAACCTGGAGCCCTCCCAAGAGGTCTGTGGGTAAAATTCAGAGGATCCTGATCTCAGATGGGAAAAAACTCCATCTTTATTTTCACTAATTAAAATTTAGCATCTTTTCTATTATGAATGTAGGCAACAACTCATAGTTGCTGATAGAAATCACAGATGTTTTCATATCATTACACTCACCAGTGCTTCCAAATTATGCTACTAGCTCCTGTAATTTAATGAATTAATAAGAAACATGTATATTACTATACATGTCAGCCGCAGGGATCCAGGTGAGGAGAGAGAACCCAGGCATGCCCAAAGCAACAGGGCGGGAGAAAGGGGATTAAAAGGCCCAGGAACTAGGACAGAGGAGCAGTCGGACGCAGGGACCCAGGTAAGGGTGGTACGAGAGGTTTCCAACAGGGAGACAAACTTGTCTGTCGGTTTGTCCTACCGTGGTGACATGTTGATGTGAGTTTTGAGGCTGAGCCACTGGTGTTTCAAACCCAGAGGGATGCAGATGGTGTACAGGTATCAGCCCTGCTTACAGACTGAGACAGACTAGGAAGAAGGAAGAGGCCGTTCACTTCTCAAAGAATTGTCCAGGGAAAACCTTAGGAATAGCAAAGAAACACTGTTTGATACATAACCATGTAACTTTATGAATAGTCCGGTTAGGTTAGAAGCCTCTCAAAATAGGACTGGAAAAGAGCTACATCATCTGAGTAAACCCAGCCTTACTCATATGGATAAGGTAAAGCTTTCAAGACCTCCATTTGCTGATGTAGTACCACTCAAATTGAAGAGAAATAGCTGCAGACATCCATTAATCATCGGAACATGGAATGTACGAAGTATGAATCTCGGAAAATTGGAAGTTGTCAAAAATGAAATGGAACGCATAAAGATTGATATCCTCGGCATTAGTGAGCTGAAATGGACTGGCTTTGGCTATTTTGAATCAAACAACCAAGTGATCTACTATGCCAGGAATGACAGTTTGAAGAGGAATGGCATGGCATTCATCATCACAAAGGATGTTTCAAGATCTGTACTGAAGTACAATGCTGTCAGTGATAGGATAATATCCATACGCCTACAAGGAAGATCTGTTAATATGATTATTATTCAAATTTATGCCCCAACCAC
>NW_006921657.1:9897627-9999553 GCF_000298275.1 Orycteropus afer afer
AATTTTCTACTTAAAGATTTTAAAATTTTGAAGGTTGTATCTCATTCTTTCTTTATTTTTATTCTCCACTATTACTTCATTTGCATGCTGCAACCAAGGTATATTTTCCTTTTCTATATTTCTCTTTACCATCTCAAACTATTTCTTAGAGTTTTTCATTTATTTTCTCTATATCTGATTTAACATTTAGTATCTATAAACCAGTCAGAACAGAACTTCTTTAACTTAAGAAGCTTTTTACTCTAATTTACCAATACCCTTCTGAGATACGTAAACATCACAGTCTTCATGCTATAAGATTGTGGGGTCTCATATTACAGAGACTTAGATAAATATTGACATGGAGAGCATATTACTCTAGTTCTGTAATTTTGGCCACAAATCCAGAAACACAGAACACAAGGAACACAAAAATTCTGACTAGTCCGTATATCAAGGAACTATTCTTCCTGATAGACGTGGCATTCTTAATTGATTTGACCTCAGTGTGTTGTTGCTGTCAAGTCAACTCCCCACCTCATGGTAACTCCATGCACAACAGAATGAAACACTGCCCAGTCCTACACCATCTGCATGGTCCCATAGGGTTTTCATTGCCTTATTTTTCAGAAGTCGATTGCTAGACCTTTCTTCCTTGCCTGGTAGTTACACTGAAACATATTTAGCATCATAGCAACATGCAAACCTCCATTGACAGATGAGTGGTAGAATAGATCTCTATAATCTCTGAATCCATTTACAGAGTTCACCATAAAACTAAATTCCAGTCATTGGAACTACCAGTGAGGAATAACTTATTGGGTATAAACAAAATAAAGAAAAACACAAAATCAGTAAAACAGAGAAGAAAGCTACAGAAACAAAATGCCAGCAAAATTCTGTTACCCCTTAGGAGTCATTTCTCAGGACTTAACCCTGGATTGGATATAAGCCTTGATCCTCCCACACAAGGTTTACTTCTCCCACAATGCAGGTGAATCCATTGGGTATCTCAGTGGGACGTCCAGAACTCTTAAAAGATAATTTTTTAAAAGTAAGCATAATTCTAATAAAATTATCAAATGAACACATGTCAAAGATTTTACTTAATCCATTAACTAATTAAGGAGCTCCAGTGGCATTAAGGAGTGCCTAAGGCATTTGATTGCTAAACAGAAGGCTTATAGTTCAAACCCACCAGCCACTCCGCGGAAGGAAGACTGGGCAGTCTACTTCCGATTTATGGCCTTGGAAACTCAAAGGGGGTCACTATGAGTTGGAATCGACTATATGGCAGTGAGTTTGGTTTTTTGAGTTTTAGTAATGTAACTGGTTTAAAGGAAAAGTCAAAGAACCATACTCATAGGCAAATAAGGAATGCTGAAATGACTTTAGAAATAGATGCAAAACTGGTTTTTTCCATAGGGGGAAAGGAAATAAATTATCTCTCTAGCAGACAATTCATTTGAATATCTGTGTTCAAGAGTCTTTGCATTGCTATCAATTATCTACAGTTTTATTGTTGTTATTAGTTGCTCTTAAATTGGCTCAGACTCATGACATTCTTAGTATAACAAGAAAATGTTGCTCCTTCCTGGGTCATTATAGTGGTTGGTGTATTTGAATCCACTGTTGCAGCTGTTGTGTCAGTCCCAATCTCTTTGAGGGTTTCCCTTATTTTCATTACCAAACATGTCTTTTCTAGCAAGTGGTCTTTCTGGTGACGTGTCCGAAGTTAGCGAGCTGGAGTCTTGCCATTCTTGCTTCTAAAGAGCATTCTGGTTGTATTTGTTCTTTAGAAGACTGATTTGTTTGTTCTTTTGGCAGTCCATATTCAGTATTCTTCACTAACACCACAGTTAGAGTGCTTTAATTTTTCTTCTTTATTTTTCACTATATACCTTTCACATGCATATAAAACAATTTGAATAACCATGACTTGGGTCAGAAGCAGGAACTCTGGTGGCGTAAGGCATTTGACTGCTAACCAGAGGCTGGCAGTTCAAACTCACCAGCCACTCCTCAGAAGGAAGATTGGGCAATCTACTTCTGTAGTGGTACTGCCTCAGAAACCTAAGGAGGGGTTGCTATGAGTCGGATCCAATTTGACTGCGTTTGTTTTTTTTGTTGTTGTTTGGGTCAGAAACAACTTAGTTTACAAAATTGTAAATAACTAAGACAATGAAATATGAAAATAACCATGAATGGTTAACACCTAGTAATCTTTTTTTACTTTTTTTTTAAGTTCAAAGCCTTCACAATTTTTCTCAACAGTGTATTTTATAAAGAAGAGAAGAAGAAAATGAACTAGTCCTCCTAAATGCGACAACTTAATGCTGTACATAACACCATAAACTTTCAACAATTAAATCAGAATATTGGTGTACAAATAGACATTCAGGTTAACGTAATGTATTGAAAACTTCAGGGGGGAAGAGTCCTTATATAGGGATTGCATATAGGTTTTGTTTCAAGTTGAGACTCTAGTTGATGGCTCCTTGGAGATGTGTTGGGTAGGACTTCTGAGATAATTTTTGGGTAAAGAAAGCATGCCAAGATTGTTTAGAATTGTGTGTTAAAGGTGGAGGTAGTAGTGTCTTTTTTATAAACTTTTTAAAAAATGTCATCTGTGTGTCCTTGGATGATGCAAATGGTTAACAGGCTTAGCTGCTAACTCTAAGACTGAAGGTTTAAGTGTACCAGTGACGACTCAGAAAAAGTCTGGCAATCTACGTTCGTACAATCGAACATTGAAAACCCTGTGGAGCACACTCTGACACACATGTGGTCCCCCTGAATTGAGTTTGAGTCCATGGTAACTTCTTAATCTGTAGAGAAAGGGTAAGAACAACTCAACACAAAAACTGGAGGGGTAGGGGTCAGTTTAGATCCTAACCTCACAGTGTATACTAAAATAAATTATAGATGAATTCAGTAGTTAAATGTAAAACATTTTGAAGATGGTTAAGAAAATGGTTCTGTTACTTAAGAATTAAAAAAGCTTTCCTCAGCACAAAAGTAATGAAAATCATTGTAAAGAATTAGATAAATTCATTTGATTAAATAGGAAATTAAATCTGTAGATCATAATATGAAATAAGCAAACAATCGAGAAAAATATTTGCAGCAACTACAACTTAATAGTTTAAACAGTTAATGAACTTAATAGTTTAAACACCCAAAGTGCTCATAGATGTTGATGACACAAACAGAAAGTGAGAAAAACAGTTAAGTTGATAAATGAAAGGATCAAGCATTCGTCCTTCCTTCTGTACCACGTTACGGAGTAGATATGAGGAATTTAATGTTCCAACTTGAAGATTAAGAAAGAATGCTAGCATTTCACCATTTTTCAATCTGCAATGGATAGTCTAAGCATTTGATGTTGTTGTTGTTGTTATTTGCCGTCGAGTCAGCCCCGACTCATATTAGTAGTTGCTAACATCACAAAAAGGAACTCAACCAGACATGTATTTCCTGAGAATTTTTTCCTCTCCTCCTCAACTATATAGTGATTTTAGCAAAATAAGCTAATTAATTGATGCTTCTCAAGCTAGATTCAACCAGTTTACAGGAAATTTAGAACACCAAACAAAATATTAAGAAAAGCCACAGGGATACAGTTGGCAAAGTTTAGTCTGTAAGAAGCTCTGTGGGACAAATTACTGGGTTTCACAAATTTTCAGGAGTAATAATTAGAAGGAAATTAAGGAAAATAATTTTTTGGTGTCCAACTCACAGCCCCTACGCTCATCTATGCACTGTAGATTAATCATCCCCTTCTAGGGAATTATTTATAGAGGGAAAATCACATTTTAGGAATAAGTAACATCCTGCTAAGTCTTAGGGTTGAACTATGGAGGTTAGGCTAAGTCTTAGGGTTAGAATTATGTAGAGAAAAGGCTTTAAGACTCATGATTTACTAATTTAATATTTTAGATTTACCCTTTTAAATCTGTTCCTAGAAGTTGTTTTTGGCCTTAGGGTATTTTTAGTACTTGTGAAAAATTTGATCATATTAATGTTCTGATCTTGTTAATTGTTGTTGTGTGTCATCGAGTCAGACCTGACTCATAGCGACCCCTCCTTAGGTTTCTGAGGCAATACCACTACGGAAGTAGATTGTCCAACCTTCCTTCTGAGGAGTGGCTGGTGGGTTTGAACTGCTAGCCTTCTGGTTAGCAGCCAAGTGCCTTAGGCACTATGCTACCAGAGCTCCTCTTGTTAATTAGTATGTCCTAAGATAGATGCAAATTCTTTCATTTTTTTACATTCATATAAATAATATTTATTCTCATAAGTAAAACATTGGCTAGAGAATAATCATATTGAAATTATTCTTGAAAATAATTTACAATTCTGTAATAACCATGGTCCAAATAATACAAAGTGATTAGTCAACTGAGGGTGATAGGAAGTAGGATGACAGAGACAGATGATGCTTAGAAATATAAACTCATAAAACTAAACTCACTGCCATCAAGTCGGTTCTGACTCATAGCAACCCCCATTGGGTTTCTGAGGCGATAAATCTTTACAGAAGTAGATTGCCCCATCTTCCTTCTGCGGAATGGCTGGTGCGTTTGAACCACCATCCTTCCTGTTAGCAGCCAAAAGCTGTAGGCACTATGCTACCAGAGCTCCTTATTTGGAAATAACCAGCTTTAAGTTATGAAGTAGACCTTTCATGTTATTGTATAAGGAGCCATGGTGATGCAGTGGTTAAACACTTGGCTGTTAACTGAGAGGTTAGTGGTTTGAATGACCAGCTGCGTCTTGAGAGAAAAGACCTGGCGATCAGCTGTAAAGATTACAACCTAGGAAACCCTGTGTGGCAGTTCTGCTCTGTGATATAGGGTTGCTGTGAGTTGGAAATGACTAGATGGCACACAACAGCAACCACAACCTCTAAATACCAGCCCGGCAGCATTTTTATAATACTCTTTCCATTTTGGGTACAAAGAAGGAGAAAAGAGGCTTGAGTATTTTTCTCTGTGCTCTTACTGAATTTGTGTGTTAATTTTCACTATCTTGATACTGATGTATTTTTTTTAATTGCAAAATAGCTCCCAACAAAAGCTGTGTGCGTCATATTACTTTTGTACAGCTATATTAAAAGGGAAAATAATTTTACTTTTATGAAATATTTACTCAAGAAGTTATATTTACTTCTTTTTAAGAATGACTATTCTTTTTTTTTTCAAGTTGATTCATTTTTATTTATTTTTATTGTGATTTGGGTGAAGATTTACAGAGCAAATTCACTTTCCTTACAGCAGTTCACATATACTTTGTCTCATGACATTGACCACAATTTACTACAGTGCAACAGCTCCCCTCCCACTTCCTCCCGATAATTACCTCTTTCCTGTATCCATCCCAGAATGAATATTCTTAACTTTTATTTTCTTCTGAGCTATTAAAGCTTCTCTCCATTTTCACATCATCTTCAGTTTGAACTGAGTATATTGAGAAAATAAAAATAGATAATAGAATTAGTGTGCTGGTCAGAAGAAAGACTTGTAAACTTACCAGATGCTATGCTTGTATTTATGGGATTATTTAATATATAACATTTGGTCAGTCTCAACCCCATGGATGAGAAGTCTACTTGCTTAAGTTGGATAATTCAAAGATAGGGAAAAGCGTATTTGAGGCCATCCAAGACAAAACAGTTGGCCAGTAGAAATTGGCCAGGAGATAGAGGAAAACTGAGTCAGGAATAGGAGGAGGAAATGAAATATGAGGCTTATTACTTCATGAACAAATGCTTCCTTTGCCATGAGACCAGAAGAACTGGATGGTACCCGGCTACCATTACTGAACATTTTGATCAAAGATTCCATTTGAATCCTGATCAAAAGAGGGGAAATACAGAACGAAATATCAAATTCTCATGGACTCTAAACTTTCTAGAGCCATCGGGGCTTTATGAACCTCTGAACTATTGCCATGAGATAGTCTTTGAATCTTAAACCAGAAATATCCCTTGAAGTCTTCTTAAAATCAAACAGTAGTTTAGCTTAACTAATAAAAATTATTTACCTTGAGCATCATGCTCTTTTAAGAACTATCTATATGGAGTCAAATTGACAACATGAACTAAAAAGATTAGATAGGAACTGTGAGGGGGGTGGTGGCAGTGAGTTTATGTTAATAGAGGAAGACAGACTCAGGAAGGGAGGATGAAAATAATTGTACAACTCAAATACAATTGTCACTGAATTGTACATGTAGAAGTGGTTGAATTGCTGAATGTTTTGCTTGTTTATTGTCAACACTGAATTAAATTTTTCTTTTAAAAAGCATATTTGATGCTCTGAAAAATGTGATATAAATCTCAGATTTTAATTTTTTACATGTTGTTGGTTTTTGTTTTGTTTTTTTTTTCTTAAGATTATGAAGACTATTTCTGTGTAAAAAGAATTTTCTCAGGCGGAGATCAAAGCTTTTCACATTACTCTAGTCCCCAGGTAACAATATGGTCATATAAATTATTACTAGGCTCAAATAATTTTGAAGAATTTTAAAACCCATTTTAGGAGACATGTATTAATATTCTTTATGTATTAAAAAATAATTGCTTTTTTTTTTTTTTTTTATTGTAATTTGTGTGGAAGTTTACAGAGCAAATTCATTTTCCATACAGCAGTTCATACACATTTTGTTTCATGACATTGACTGCAATTCTGCACAATGTAACAGCTCTCTTCCCACTTCTTCCCCATAGTTACTTCTTCCCTGTGTCCTTCCCTCCCATGTACTCCCGCCCCCTGAGCTGTCTCCCTGTGCAAACACCATCCTTTTGTTGTCCCACAATTGATAGCTCCAAGGAGTGTATCTACCTGATGTAAATGTTCACCCCATATGCCTCTTTGTTGTTTGGCTGGAAGCCACAGGAGTGAGTTCAGTTCCAGACCTGAAGGTAACTAGGGACCATAGTCTCAGGGTTCTCACCAGGCTCCATTAGACCAGCAAGCCTGGTCTTTTTTTTTTTTTTCCTTAAATGATTCTGAGTTTTCTTCCACATTGTTTTCCCCCTCTATCCAGTATCTCTTGCACCAATCCCCCTCCAAGTGGTTGATAGTGGTAGCCTGGCACCATCTAGTTCTTCTGGTCTCATGGTCATAGGCTGAGGATCACATGGTCTGCCAGTCCCTTGAACTAATTGTTTCCATGCGTCTTTGGTTTTTTTCATTCTTGTTTGCTCTGGAGGAGGAGAGACCCATTGTTGCATCTAGATGCTGTTTGCAAACTTTGGAGACCCCAGTCAGTACTCACCAAAGTAGGGTGTAGAACAGTGTTTTTGTGTTATGCCACTTGAGCTTGATGTCCCCTGTGACCGCAGTCCTGAGCCCACAGATCCAACTACTCACTCCCTCTGGGTAACTGGCTGTGGCCAAGAAGCCATCACAACCTTGCCCCTTGTCAGCTCTACTATACACCTGGACATTCTTATAGCTTATACAACTGCGCATGTGGAAACATTGTCTGCTAACCCTGTACGTGGTCATGAGCACACACACCCTGCCTAGACATACCTGCTTGTTCAGCCTGTCCATCCAACTATCCACTCAGAGATCAGTGCTTGCCATCACTGACAGTGCATTACTGTACATACAAAAGGGTTCATCCTTGTTGTCTGTACCTCCCATATACCTCTCTATGTCTTCCTCTTCCTCAGTGCCATTGTGTTGATCACTCACTTACGGTGCATTGCTCTTCTTCCCTCCACCCAAATCGATACTTGTCTCTACCAGACGTAATTGCTTTATAAAAATGCTTTATCTTAGATCTGTAAAACAGAATATTTTCTGTTTTTAGTTTAGTAGCTCTGGTGGCGTGGTGCCTAAGGCATTTGACTGCTAACCAGAAAGCTGGTGGTTCAAATCCACCAGCCACTCCTCAAAAGGAAGATTTGGCAATCTACTTCCATAGTGATACCGCCTCAGAAACCCAAGGAGGGGTTGCTGTGAGTCAGATTCGACTCAAGGGCAGTGAGTTTGGTTTTTGGTTTAGTTAGTTATTCTGCTTTAAAAAAAGATACGAGAACTTGGTGTTGGTTCTAAATTATTTGTAGTATCTTCTTTCCTCTTTGATCTGCTTATTTTAAATTTTAGAACTGTGGGCCACCAGATGACTTTAGATGTCCTGATCCTTCAAAGCAGATCTGGACTGTAAATGAACCTCTAGTTCAAAAATGGCTGAGCTACCCCTCTGGAAGGTTTCCTGTGGAGATAGCCAAGTAAGACAAACATTCTACCTACACAAACAGATATGAACAGAGTCTCATGTACCACCCCTAAATATAGAGCAACCTTTATTTTGGGTTTTTCATTTAAATATCACTAACTGGTTTGCATACAAATGTATAAATGTCTATAATTTCCATATTATTCGATACTTTTAAAGATCTCATTTAAATATAACTACTTTAGGACTGGGTTTTGAAATGTGTTCCTTCTGACTTCATAGGGATCAAGAGCTAGCTGTCTTTTAACTTTTATATCACTTGGATGATGTGTATAGTATTTCTTCATGAATAATTTGTTTATAGATTAACTTATTTAGTAGTTAGGATTTTATTTGTTAATTTGTTTTTTGATGATAGTGGTATTTGGGAAAGGAGCCTTTGATAGGCTGTTTTTTATCCTCATTATTTTTCCAAATTAAAGTTTTTCTGAAAAGTTCAACAAGTAGGCTTCAAAAGCTAACATCCCAGATTCAGTTTACCACTTAATGGAATTTAAAACTTAAATGTGCATGTTTATGTTAAAAAAAAATTTTAATATATAACAATTTTTTTAACGAGTATTTCATTGCTTTGATGAATCAGGTTGAAAATAATATTTGAGAACATCTAAGATAATAAACTTTATCAAATACTATTTATCAGTTTTTTATTTTAGTTTTTAAAATATTTTTAAAGTAATTTAATTCATTTTAACTGTGTATGTAATTCTGACTTAGTCTCATTGGCTGTCAGAGGAATGCTCTGTTCCACTAAATATTAAACATTGATTTTAATTTCTATTCAAAAAAGAAAACTCAAGAGTTAAATTTATTATTTTGTGATTTTAATATTTTAGTGAGATAGATGGAACATTTTCTTCTTCAGGCTGCCTGAATGGAAGTTTTTTAGCTGTTAGGTAAGTAAGAATTCCTTGATATGCTGAAATGTTCAAATTTATTATATTAAATAAGTGAAATAATTTGTAATTAAATTGTATTAAAGGTATTATATACTTTTTTTTCTTTTTTAAAGCAATGATGATCACTATAGAACAGGTGCCAGATTTTCAGGGGTTGATATGACTGCTGCTAGGCTTTTATTCCACAAACTTATACAACCTGATCATCCTCAGATATCACAGCAGGTTTGTTTTTAAAATACAATATATTTGTATTATGTAGTCTGATACATTTTCATTCCATGTTAATGTATATGTTTATAGTCAAATAAATTTGACAGTTTCTTGACTCTTCATTTTGATATACTTTGTTATTATATTATATATTACCAGTATAAGAATTAAAATAATGAGGTTTCATTTTAAAGCATTTGTAATATAGCTGTCAGATATCTATAAATTTTTCCAAACATTTGTAATAAACTCTTAATTACTTAACATTACCATGTTGGTTAAGTGTTATATAGCTGTAGAGATGTAGAGAGTTTAAATTGAGATTTACACACAAGACTTTTTTGTGTTCTTGCATACTTGGATATTAACTTTGTGCTCCAAAGTATATTCATTGTTAAGACATTACCTTCATTTTTCTTCTTCATTATTTCACATTTACTGTAATACAAGATTTTCTTTTCTTTTTTATTTTGAAAGTGCATTCATTTTAAATGAAGTAGGTTTTACTTTTTGTCAAAATATAGGTGGCAGCTAGTTTGGAAAAGAATCTTATTCCTAAGCTGACCAGCTCCTTACCTGATGTTGAAGCACTGAGGTTTTATCTTACTCTACCAGAATGTCCCCTGATGAGTGATTCCAACAATTTCACAACAATAGCAATTCCTTTTGGTACAGCTCTTGTGAACCTAGAAAAGGCACCACTGAAAGTACTTGGTAAGAATTTTTGTATTATTTTCTTTTGAAATCTTTTCTCTTTAAATGAAAGTGTCCAAAAGTTCTTACTATTTTGCTGTTACAAATTTTGTTGCCCTGCTTATTTGACATTGTCTTAGGAAAAACTAAATCTGTTTCTGCTTTTGGTCCTTTATTCTCCTCATTTAATGCTAGTTATTGGAGGCAAAACATGTGAGATAATTAGAATTTTAATCAAACACAGCAGCAAGACAATGTCAGGAAAGATTAAGACTGTTTTTCATACCCTCATCCCCTGCAAAATAATTTTACTAGTAAAGTTGTAAGGTAAATCCTTTATGAAGTCTGATGTTAACCCTGTGCCTTATGTCTTCTTCACTTGCTGATGTTTGATTTTACTTCTTTGCATGGAGAAGAGATTCTACTGCTTACCTGATCTTGCAGTTATGTCTCTGTCTGCTCCAAGTTTTTGGCATAAACTTTTCTCACCTTGATTTTTCTACTTGTATGGATTCCAGCTCTGTCTCCTGGCATTTATAGTATGCTTGCAGCATTTAATCAAGTATTTTCCTTCCTAATAGTGTTTTCCAGATATGTGGAGCTGAGATATATAGAAGTAATAAAATCAGGATAAAAAGTTTTAGGCTGAGGCTAAGCGGAAGAGACAGTAGGCAAGGGGTAGAATCCAGGAATCCAAAGGAATTAGGCAGTAATACATGAATAAAGCAGGGACTCAAAAAGAGGATAGCTTCTCTCCTGTCAGATGTTTTTATATTCTTGCTCTCTGTTTCATAGGATTGTGGAGTTATTCACTGATGATAATAGCTACAAATAGTGAATCTGAGAAAGGATATATATATTAATAAATACATTACTCAGTTTCTTTGTTTGATTTATAGGAGTACCTTGCATTTTTAAAGATAGTACTTCTCAGTATTTCAACTTTATGTTAAGTGAACTTGAGATTAAACTTGGAAATATAATTTCAAGCGTGTTTCGTTGCAAATTCTAATATACAAAATACTTTTTTTATAGAACTGATTTTAATATTAGGTGTAAATTTTTAGTATAATTTAGGAAACTAAGAATGTGTATTTAATAGGCCTTTCATACTTTATTTTTTGAGCCTTTAGGATGCATATTCTTTTAACTTGGAGGGGGGTTTATAAACTTTAGAAAAGTTACTAAAAAAATGCTGTGTTATGTGCTTCTTCCTGGGATTTTCCAAGGGTTAAAAAAACCACTGCTTTAAAGGAAAGTCAGTATGATTTTAAAAATTGTGATTTTTTTTTTATTATTCATTTATTTGCATGTTCACCCTTTAATAACAGAAAACTGGTGGTCAGTACTTGAACCTCCACTATTCCTCAAGATAGTAGAACTTTTTAAGGAAGTTGTGGTACATCTTTTGAAACTCTACAAGATCGGCATTCCCCCTTCTGAAAGAAGAATTTTCAACAGTTTTCTTCATACTGCATTAAAGGTTTTAGAAATATTGCATAGGGTAGGTCCAATAGTTACTTTATTTTCCTCTTTCCACATTCCTACTAACAGATTGATAATTGTTCTTTTTAACATTAATATATTGTAGTTTCAGATTACCATAAATCTATAACATTTAAAAATTTATCATCTATACTTTTTCAAAAAAGAGGTTACATATCTGTAACTTTGGTCTCATTTGACTTTATTAGGCATGTATCTATAAACTTGTCTGTAGTTGGGGCAGAACAATAGCATACTAATGAATTAGAATTCTTACATCGTCTTATAAAGAACATAATCTGTTAGTTTAAATAATGTGTCTTTTGTATTAATAGGTGGTAATCATATGAAGAAGATTGGGTCCTAACTGTGATCATGAACATTTAAAATTACAGTCTTTCATTGTTGGCCACTCAAGGCCTAAATTAAAGTAGAACATTTCATTTGAAACAAATGGCTAACTTAAAATTGGAAGCATATATAATTCATTAATTTGCCTATTGTTCTTTCCTGCCCTTTTTCCCAGTGTAAGAAATAGTACCCTTTACACTTGTAGCAGTTCAGAGTTATATGAAGAAGTAGAGTCTCAGCTGTTCCATTAAAGATGGATTTGAGTCATCCCTGACAGCTGGTAGGTATATCTCTGTTACGCCATTTGGTATTCTTGGGATGCTATTTAAGTGTCCATGAGACATGACCTAAGGGAGAAACATGTTTTCAGTCTCTGGAGTGACTGAAAAATTCACATGAGCCTTTGATCTTTAGTTTCTTCTTAACATCTTCTTTACTGTTTCAGGTCCTTCTTGCTTAGTAGTAAGGTAAATGATGAAAGGATAAAGGAGATACTCTGCCAGAAAGAACCCTTATGTACCATTTACTTTTCTTTTTATTCTTTTAGTGAAATGCCTGGGTTTTTTTCCAGCTATTTCCTAAACTTACTTTTCTTCTTTGCATTTAGTATGTACAAGAATCCTAGAAAAAGTCATTTTCTCCTCATTATAATTGAAGAAATAATAGCCATTTATTTCCCAGGGAAACAGTCATTCTTATGTTTACCTTTTCCCAAAAAAATGTTTTCTTGCAGCATTAAGAAGATACTCTAATTTCATGTGATGGGTCTCCACTTTTCTGTATGCATTTTGCCTAGGATTCAGTAGATTAATTAGATTGTTTCCTTTCCTCTAGACTCTCTCTTCCTGCTGTTTTGGTGATATATCCATTTTTCAGCTGGATGCTATTTCCAGATAGTTACTTTATTCACTTACCTGTCCCTTCTGCTTATCTTTATTCTCCCTTTTAAAAAGTGCTTTTACCCTTTTAAAAATGTCTTTCTTTTACTACAAGAAAAAGGGAAGATAGACTGAGGGAAACTCCAAAAATTCACTGCCGACTCACAGCAACCCCTCCTTGGGTTTCCAAGTTAATATCTCTATGGAAGTAGATTCCCCAGTCTTCCTTTCAAGGAGTGGCTGATGGGTTTGAACTGCCAGCCTTCTGATTAGCAGTCAAATGCCTTAGACACTACATCACCGGAACTCCTAGATGGAGGGAAGGAAATTGAAACATTTCCATCATAACCATCATAACGACAGACAGGATTTGAGCTTAACTTAAGTTTCTGCTTAGCTCAGAAGCCTTGACCTCAACACTATAGGCTGGGAATGAACTCTATAGGTTTCCATCTCCAAAGTCCTTTTTGATAGAGCCATGGTAGATAAAAGGATACTAACTTTTTGCTAGTTGAAGGAGAAGGAAAAATAATCAACCATTATTGAATGCAAAACAGCAGTCAGCATTAGAACCTTCTTTGTACATTAACTCATGTAAGCACTTTACATATCTTGCTTATTTAACCTTTTTAACCCTGTGTGGTTGATATTGTTACCCCTTTTTGTAGATGGAAAATGAATCTTGATGTCCAAGATCATAAACCAGTAAATAGCTGAGTTGAAATCCAAATCTTCCAAAATCTTTGTTGTTTCTAATATTCTTTGATATCAGCAGCAGATGCAGTAATAATGTATCTAGCATGGGCTTGCTCTTAGGTCCTGAGGTTCATAGTTTCATAATTGTAAATAGCACTATGTTTTAGGGCCCTAGACTAGGAATTAAAACTATATCTGGGCTGCTTCCTATCAGTGTGCTTTTGAACATGCTTTTCTTTTTATCATATGTACAAGTGAAGAATTATCTATAAAATATGGATAAAAGTACCTGCCCTGGTAGTTTCCCAGGATTGACACATTGTTCAAATTATGCAATATATGTAAAACACTTAAATTTTTTAAATTTTTGGACATTTTTAAGGCAACTATTTCATTATCACCACCACCACTACTTGGATGGGAAATCGCCACTTTTTGCCTTATTTATTTGAGTCAATTTTAAACAGAATTCTTGTTTAAAATTATTGCATGCTCAAAAACATTTTGATCACTTGCCAGTTTCTTAGGCATCTCTTTTTGGGAGTCCTTAGGGCAGTCATTTATCTTTCTTCTATTCCTTACTTTGGAGACAACTTTTTCCGTAAATAGATACCTGTGGATATTCATCTTTAGAGAAACCCAAGTTACTTATCAGAGAGTTATTTTATTTTTTTCAAAAACAGCTTATGTCTAGCAACTATCTATTCCTTCTTTCTGCTTCATTGTTAAGAATTAGGAGAAGCCTTCTAAAACAGTTTCTTTACCTAACTCTGGAGCAACATTAGGAACTAGAGAAGGGACTGTGTGTTTCCTAGTCATTTCAGGATATGTGGATGCACTTATTCCTCCCTTATGTCATGTCCTTTGGAAAACTTTTGAATTAAAAGTCATCTCCAATGCTCCAAATGGCATCATAAGACAGATGCTGTGATACCTGCTGTCAGGAATGCATGTATTACTGTCAGATAAATGAGTTTACTGGCAAGTAATTGGGTTATTCATTAGTTCCTGAGTTTTCACACAGTATATTGTAGCAATAATGGTAAACTAAAAAAGAAAAAAGTAACCTGTGTCTGTCCAGCCTAATTACTGTATGTATGCTGATCTTCTAAACCAGTGTTTTGTTGTTGTTGTTTTTATTTTTATTTTTTTTGGTGAAGAACTCTTAAATGAACCAAACAAATAAGACATAGATACATACATATTCACCATGTGCTACCCCTGAACTGAGGTTTGTAAGCCAGAATACTAAACTAATTAAAATGTGAAATAAAAATGTTATGATCAAATATAAAGGTATTATTTTATACATTTTAGGCAATAATATTGAATGTGTAGGTTGTATTAAACTTATACCCCATAATTTCTTCTTTTTAATTCATTTTGCAAATATTTATTGAGTGCCTACTATGTGTTTATCATTGTATAAGACATTAGGAATGCAGTGATAAGCAAAAGATGCAATTTCTGCCCTTGTTGAGCTTTTAATTTCGAAGGGTTATATGCATACAAGTAAATGAACATTTGTGATATAGCATGGTAGGTGAAATGTAGGTAGGGGAAATGTAGGCTGCTAAGAGTAACTAAGTAACTGAGAAAGGATTAAGAAAGACTTCCAGGAAACATGTTTTATTAATTTTATCTTTTATGTAGATAGATTATGCAGGTGTTGGATCAGTCTCCTGTTCAGTTTCTAACTTCTCTATTTTAAAAAACAGTGATAACTTACTTTCTTTGTAGTTACCTTTAATGAGATTCATCTGTTGTTCCCGAGCAAGACCCGGTTTCTGAATCATTAATTTTTATTCTAATAGAGCATTTCTTTCCAAAACTTATATATCGTATCAGAGTATCTGTATAGTTTGTATGCTTACAGGATACACATACTGCAAGTAATGGTTGCTGTTGGGAAAGGAGACTGCTGTTTGCCTTCTATAATCTAAATTATTTGAGGTAAAAATATTTATGTCAGAGGTCAGTGGGACATGAATCAGTGTCTGTAAGAGTCACTAAATTTAGAGCTCAGTGGGCTTAAAAATTAGTGTATATATTTATAAATGTAAATATTGCAGGGAGAAAAGCTACTGTGATTTTTGAGTTCCTTAAATATTATTGTGTTTTCTTTAAGTAGAAGATATTTGGCTAGTGATTTTAGTTGAGTAAAGCATAATACTAAAGACTATACAATAGGGGTTAGCAGTCTTTTTCAGTAAAGGTAGTAAATATTTTATATTTTTAAGGCCATATGGTTTTTATTGCAGCTGTCCACCTCTGTCCTGAACAATATGTAAATGAATGGGTAGGGCTTTGTTCCAGTAAAGCTTAATTTATAAAAACAGTCCATGGGCAGGATTTGGCTTATAGCCTGTAGTTTGCTAACCTCTGCTCTAAGATTAATGTTTTGATTTCCACTTATAAACTAGGTGTCTTTGTTCTGTTTGAAAGCCAGGAATAGCAGTTTTACTCTGATCAGCCTCTTCCAAATGAGTGCCCTGCTCACAGATACAAATTGACAAACAATGGAAAAAAATTCATTCAAAATGAGTGAACATGAAAGCAATATTATGAAATGTGTGCATTTTAAACTGGATTTTTTTTTTTTTACTATTTTTACCTTCAAGAGTAGGCTACCGGATCAAGCTTTGGTTGTACCTGATGGCACATAATTTTAAACATTTTCATAAAAGAGAAAAAAAAAAGTATACATGTTTTTATATTCTAAATATATAAACACCCACCCACATGCACAAACACACACAAATCAACATATAGTAAGGAATAAAATTTGAGAGTCATATAATGATTTAAGAATTCAGTTATGTTAGGCCTGAGTTTAAAAGTTCTGGCTCTGTTAGCTATGTGACATTGGTTAAGTTTCTTGAACTCTTAAGTATTTTGGTTACCTAGTACCACTCTGAAAGGAATATACCACAAGTGGAATGGCTTGAACAAACAAGAGTTTATTCTTGTACAGTTTTGGAGGTTAGAAGTCTGAGTTCAAAGTGCCAGGCTCTAGGGGCTGGGTGAAAGTTCCTAAACCTTGGGTGTCAGCTCTGCCTCTGGCTCCCGGCCCACTGAAGCGCGAAGGCTTTCTTCACTCAGGCAGCTGCTGACAAACGCAAGGTCAACAAGTAAAAGGCACAGTCCTGATGTTATCAAACCCCACATGGCAGGCCATTAATTCAAGTCCATTGAAAGTCCCAATTGGCACAGTATGACAAGCTACTGAATGAAGACTTGGCTACATACAGGGTTCAAGTGTGCCAAAAGCTGGAGATCTTCCTCAAAGTTGCTTCTTATATATCGGATGCAGCCCACATCCTTAAAGCAGCTACTCAGCTGCTCCAGTAGATTCCACCACGGAGTTAATTACCAATCTCACCATGGGGAATAACTACATTCAGCTGCCCAGCCAAGTTGACAACAACCTTAACTACCCCAGTTGTTGTTGTTATGTGCCATCGAGTTGGACTGGACTCATAGTGACCCCCTCCTTGGGTTTCCGAGGCAGTATCACTACGGAAGTTGATTGCCCAGCCTGCCTTCCGAGGAGTGGCTGATGGGTTTGAACCGCCAGCCTCCTGGTTAGCAGTCAAATGCCTTAGGCACTATGCTACCAGAGCTCCTAACTACCACAGTAAGCCTTACTATACTCATCCATATAATGAAAATAATAGTAGCATCTTATTTTATAGAGTTGCTTTAAAGATTAAATGAGATAATGTATATGAAGTGTACTTAGTGTTTTATAATGATAGTTATTCATGATTTTTATGTGAATGAGTTTTAAGGTAAAATGCTTTAGTGAAAATTTTAGCTTGCTGTCTCCATAAGCATGCTAGAGACCTAATCATCCCCATGTGGAGGGAAGTGGGAGTGTAGTGGTATTAAGTATGTTTTTGTTCTCCTTTCCATTAGAACTGTTTCAGTGAAAATTTGAAAAGAACAGGAATGATACGAACCTTATTTTGTTTTTTTAAAATGATTGTGTTTTAGTGAAAGTTTGCATAGTAGATTAGGTTTCTGTTAACAGTTTTTTATACAGATTGTTCATGACATTGGTTACAGTTTACACAATATGTCTGCATTCTCATTATTTCCACTCTGTTTGTTCTGTTTCCATCGATATAGCTTCCCTTCCCCTCCTTGCCTTCCGTCTTTGCTTTGGGTAAATGTTGACTGTTTGGTCTTATATAGTTTGTTGTTTAAGGGAGCACATTCCTCACAGGTGTTACTGTTATTTTTCAAGCTAATCTATTATTTGGCTGAAAGATGACCTGCAGAAGTAGTTTCAATTCCATGTTCAAAAGGTATCTTTGGTGATTGTCTGGGGGATTCCTCTGGTCTCTTATCTGTCCAGTAAGTTTGGCCTTTTTTTAAAATTTGAATTTTGTTTTAAATTTTTCTTCCATTCTGTCCTGGGACACTTTATTGCATTCCTGATTAGCATTGGCCATAATGGTAGCCAGCATCATCTAGTTCTTAAGGTCTTAGGTTAGAAGAGGCCATGGTTTGTGTGGATTTTTAGTCCTGTAGAGTAGTTTCTTCTTTGAGCCTTTGATTTCCTTCATTCACTTTTGCTCCATATAAGAAGAGGCTAATGGTTGTATCGTGGTTGGTTTCAAGCTTTTAAGACTATAGGCACTACTCAGGGGGTAGAACATTATCTTTATGTACTGTGTTAATGCCAGTTGACTAAATGGTCCCCTGAGATTATGGTCCCAAGCCTTTTGGGGAATAACTTTCACCAATCCTGCAAGTTTGGATATGTCTGGGAAGCCTCTGTAAGTGCCCCTTATGTAGCACACACGAACATGTGTATACATATACCTACAGATATACCTATGCATGAATGTGCATTTACTCACATTTGCTTTTCTGTGCACATATATGCATACATACCTACCTATGTAACCATGCACATACTTTCTGGTTGTTGCAAAATTATATATGCTAATAGCATTTAACAAACTGTGTATTTACCCTTTTTCTTGTGTATTTCTTAGTGTCCTTTTATCTTCGTCAGGTTGTGCTGAGTGCAGCTATATTTGACACTGCCTTTCCCTTCACCAAAGAAAGCAAGTGTCTACTATCTAGAAAGTGATTTCTCCTCCTCCCTCTCCCTCCCATCCCTGATAACCATCAAAGAACATTCCTTTCTTAGTGTATCTCTATTCTTGACTTTTTATAATTGTTGTTGTTGTTGTTTTGCCTTCGAGTCAGCCCCGACTCATAGCGACCCCTCCTTGGGTTTCCGAGGCAGTATCACTACGGAAGTAGGATTGCCCAACCTTCCTTCTGAGGAGTGGCTGGTGGGTTTGAACCGCCAGCCTTCTGGTTAGCAGTCAAGTGCCTTAGGCACTATGCTACCAGAGCTCCATAATAGTAGGACCATATAGTATTTGTCCTTTTGTGATTAACTTAGTTCAGTCAACATAATATCCTCTAGGTTGATCCATGTTATTTTTTGTGGACTGCTCATTATTATTAATAGTTGCATCGTATTCCATTGTATGTATAAACCATTCTTTTTTTTTTTTTTTTTTTTACTAAAAATGAACAATAACCACTCATTCCCATGCATCCTACTAAAAATACAACAGGATATGCCATTTGTTGTTGTTGTTAGGTGTTGTCGAGTTGTCTCCAAATTGTAGCAACCCTGTGTACAACAGAATGAAACACTGCCTGGTCCAGTGCCAGCCTCACAATCCCTACTATATCTGAGCCCATCGCTACAGCCACTGTGTCAGTCCACCTTGTTGAGGGCCTTCTCCTTTTTCATTGACCCTCTACTTTACCTCTATTCTCCAGAGAATAGTCCCTTCTGAAAACATGACCAAGGTAGTTGAGACAAAGTCTGGCCATTCTTGCTTCCAAGGAGCATTCTGGCTGCACTTCTTCCAGGATAGATTTGTTAGTTAAATATTCTTCGTCAACACCACAACTCAAAAGTATTGACTCTTCTTCGGTCTTCCTTATTCATTGTCCAGCTCTCACATGCATAAGAGGAGATGGCCTGAGTTATGCACACCTTAGTGTTCAAGGGGACGTCTTTGCTCTTATGTACTTAAAAGAGGTCTTTTTAAAGAAAAAAAAAAAAACTTAAAATTTTTATTGTGATTAGGGTGAAAGTTTACAGAGCAAATTCATTTTCCATATAGCAGTTCACATACAGAAAGATATCTTTTGCAGCAGCTTAGCCCAGTACAATACTTCTGATACCATTTTGATCTCCCTCATCTACTACCACAGCTTTAGTTGTCTTCTTTAAG
Organism: Orycteropus afer afer; assembly: GCF_000298275.1. Lineage (NCBI taxonomy): Eukaryota > Metazoa > Chordata > Mammalia > Tubulidentata > Orycteropodidae > Orycteropus > Orycteropus afer. The sequence continues at coordinate 9,917,350 of NW_006921657.1, forward strand.
AAAAATGGTTCTAACTTTTATCTTTGGGACAGACTTTTCTCTTGAGCTTCAGTCTTGCCATCACAAACTAAAAAAAGGTTTAGTATATCTACATAGCTCCCACTCCTGCCCCACCCAGAATGTCTTTCCCTGAATTTTGTGTGTATGTGAATGTGTGTTACCACCATTTTTTTTTCCAGTTACCTGACTTGAAATACTAAAGTTATGTTTGTATATCCATTTAACTACCTCTGTATCCTTTCTTATCTAGAAACCTTGAATCTTTTAGCAATATCCTGATTGATTTTCCTACTGCTAGCCCCTCCAGTCATTCTTGACTATACCTCACTCTCCCACCAGAATACTGCTTATAAAGTATCACTCTGATACGGTCATTTCTTGACTCTAAAATTTAAAGTTACTCCTCTGTACATTAGCTTTCCCACAGTAATCACAGTGACGCTTATTGGCATACAACTTATGAAAAATCCAAAGTCGTTGCCAGTTCCAACTCCTAGTGACCTTGTAAAATGTCCTCGTAGGATTTCCAAGGCTATAAGTTTTTTTGTAAGCAGATGACCACATCTTTCTTCCATGGAGCATCTGGAGGGTTCGAACTGCTGACCTTTTGGTTAGGAGTGAAGCATTTAACAAGTGTGCCACCAGTGTTCTTTTGGGATAAAAAAATAAGCATTTATTTCCATTTCTGCTGGAGTGGAACCTCCTCCATTCAGCCTGAGATTTGGCTAGAGTTGGCTAACCTAGACAGGGTTTAGCTGGTCTTAACTCTGTTGGGTACAGATCTGCTCTATGTACCTATCACATTCCTTAGACCAACGGTTTAGCTGGGGCGAGTATATACACATTCTGTGTTCTCTTAGCTCATCTAGTCTCTCTGCCTAGATTGTTTTTCTTTTTTCTTCTTTTCAAAATCCTTTCCATTCATTCCCCCTTCAATGTTTGTCTTGAATATCTTTGGAACAAAAATTAAAAGACAAATAAGCATCAATGTGCCTTCCAATTCTAGAGTTATTAACTGTTAACATTTCACATTTGCTTTATATATGTGTTTGACCATGTGAGCTTTTCCTAATGAGTCACTTATCATCCTTTGATCATTTAGCATGCATCTCCTAAGAACATAGACATTCTCTTATATAACAGAAATACCATTTTTCCTTAAGAAATTTAGCTTTTAATTCTATAATATCATATATCTATCTAGGCATGCTCATATTTCCTCAATTGCAGAAAAAAATTTTAGGTGACTTTTTCTTAACTATAGTTCAGTCATATTTCATTATTTACATTTGCCTGTTGCATCTTATTAAGGAGCTCTGGTGGCATAGTGGATATGGCATTTGGCTGTTAACCAAAGGTCAGCGGTTCAAACTTACCAGCTGCTCTGCAGAAGGAAGTTGGGATGATCTACTTCCATAAAGATTTACAGCCTTGGAAACCTAATGGGGGTCACTATGAGTCAGAATTGACTCCTTGGCAGTGAATTGTTAGGGGTTTTTTTTTTTTGATTGAGTCTTGTTGTTCTCATATCTAATCTATGAGCATTGTATTGCTCTTTTTTTTAAAGTCTTCTTTATTTGTACTTCAGAAATGCTTTGTTGTTATAGAAGTCTTTGCATATCTTTTGATAAATTTATTCCTAAATATTTTATGTTTCTTATAACTACTTATAAATGCTAATTTTTGAATTTTTATTTTCCAGATGTTATTGTTAGTATAGAGAAATACAGTTGAGTTTTGTGTTGACCTTGTATCCTCTGACCTGGTACAGTAATGGATTAGTTTCAGTAGTTGTTTTACAGATTCATTTGGATTTTATATATATATAACTATGCCATTCTCTTGCCTCATTTTATTGAATAAGACTTCCAGTACATTGTTGTAACAGTGGACTTTCTTGCCTAATTTCCTGATTTTAGAGGGTATCCAATATTTCACCATTAAATATGACGTTATATGTAGGGTTTTCATAGGTGGAATTATCTGTTTGAAGTAGCTCTCTTTTTTGTTCACTGAGAGTTTTTATCAGGAATGACCATGGTTTTTCTGCACCTATTATGATGAACTAATGATTTTTCTCCTTTTTTCTGAAATAGGTAAAATTTACTGCTTTTTGAATGCTAAACCAACCTTGCATTCCTGGGACTCACTTGACTGTTATTTATTATCATTTATGTTGTTTAATTTGCTCATATTTTCTTGAGGGTTTTATGTGTGTGTTCATGTGGGATGTTGATCTATAATATTTATTTCTCATAATTTTCTTGTCCGCTTATTAAGCCAGATTATTCTGGCTTAATAAATTCAGTACTGTTCTCTTTTTTTCTGTTTTCTGAAAGCATTTTATAGGATTGGTATTCTGTTTCCTTAAATGTTTGATAGAACTCACCAGTGAAATCATTGGGGACTGAAGTTTTCTTTTGGGAGGTTTTTAATTTCAATTAAATACATTTCAGATTACCTCCTTCTTCTTGAGTTAGTTTTGGTAAGATGGCTAAGTAGTGATGTCCCCTCTTTGATTCCTGATACTGGTAATTTGTGTCTTACCTCTTTTTTTTCGATTCTGTCTGTCAAAGCTTATTGATTTTATTAATCTTTTTAAGGAATCTCTTTGTTTTCATTAAGGAGCCCTGGTGATACAGTGGTTAAGCGCTCAACTGCTAACCGAAAGGTTAGCAGTTGAGACCTAGCAGCCTGCTGTATAGGAGAAAGATGTGACAACCTGCTTCGCTAAAGATTTACAGCCTTGATACCCTGGTGGGGCAGTTCTCTGTTCCTATAGGACCACTGTGAGTCAGAATTAAGTCAACAGGAGTGGGTCTTTTGGGTTTTGGCTTTCATTGATTTTCTCTGTTACTTTTTTCTGCTTTACCTTTATTTCCTTCTGCTTTATTTGTCTTAAATTTGCTTTTATTTTCCATATTCTTAGGGCAGAAGTTTGTATCATTGACTTTAGATCTGTTTCCCCTAAGATTACATAGTGCTACAGTTTCACTCTAAGCCCTGCTTTAGCAGTATCCTACAGATTTTTAATAGGTTATATTTTCATTCAGTTTGAAATATTTTCACAAAGTACCTGTCTTCTAGCTTCAGTATCTGTTATGTCTTGAGTTTCACTCTGTTGATTGCCTTCTGTCTTGATACTTTTTTCATTTTGTTTTATTTGTTTTTATGTGTCTTATCATTTTTGATTGTATGTATAATAGTAGAGACTGAAGCCCTAAAATCTGGAAATGGTTACACATTTTCTTCTGTCTGGCTGTTAGTTGTTGTTGTTAGGTGCTGTTGAGTCACCTCCAACTCATAGCAACCCTGTGTACAACAAAACACTGCCTAGCCCTGTGCCAGCCTCACTGTCCTTGCTACATGTGAGCCCATCGTTGTAGCCACTGTGTCGGTCCATCTTGTGAGAGCCTTCCCTTTTTCGTCGACCCTCCACTTTACCAAGCATAATGTCCTCCAGGGAATGGTCCCTTCTGACAACAGGACCAAAGTAGATGAGACAAAGTCTGGCCATTCTTACTTCCAAAGACAGATTTGTTAGTTCTTTTAGCAGTCCGTGGTACTCCTGGTATTCTTTGCCAACACCGCAACTCAAAAGCATCAACTCTTAGGTCTTCCTTATTCATTATCTGGCTCTCACATGCATATGAGATGATTGAAAATACCATGGCTTAGGTTAGGCACACCTTAGTCTTTGAGGAGACATCTTTTTTGTTCAGCACTTGAAAGAGGTCTTTTGTAGCATATTTGTCCGATGTGATATTTGTCATCTGATGTCTTGACTGCTGCTTCTGTTGGTGTCGATTGTAGAACCAAGTAGTATGAAAAACTTCAGTCTTTTCCCCATTTATCATGATGCTTCTTGGTCCAATTGTGAGGATTTCATATATATATATATATATATATAATATATATTGAGATGTAATCCATACTGCAGACTGTAGTCTTTAATAATATTCATCAGTGAGTGCTCCAAGTCATCCTCACTTTCAGCAAGCAAAGTTGTGTCATCTGCGTATCGCAGGTTGTTAATGAGTCTTCCTCCAATCTTGATGCCACATTCTTCTTCATATAATCCAGTTTCTCGGATTATTTGCTCAGCATACAGATTGAGCAAGTATGGTGAAAGGATACAACCTCAACACACTCCATTCCTGATTTTAAACCATGCATTATCCTGTGGTTCTGTTCAAATGACAACCTTCTGATCTATGTATGGGTTCCTCATGAGTACAATTAAGTGGTTCTGGAATTCCCATTCTTCTCAATGTTATACATAATATGTTATGATCCACACAATTCAATGCTTTTGCATAGTCAATAAAACACAAGTAAACATCTTTCTGGGAGCTCTGGTAGCATAGTGCCTAAGGCACTTGACTGCTAACCAGAAGGCTGGCAGTTCAAACCCACCAGCCACTCCTCGGAAGGAAGATGGGGCAATCTACTTCCGTAGTGATACTGCTTTAGAAACCCAAGGAGGGATCACTGTGAGTCGGGTCCAACTCGACGGCACATAACAGCAGCACACTTCTTTCTGGTATTCTTTGCTTTTCAGCCAGGATCTATCTGACATCAGCAGTGATAGCCCTTTCCACATCCTCTTCTGAATCAGCTTGCATTTATGAAAGTTCTCTGTCAATATACTGCTTCAACCTTTTTTTAATTATCTTCAGTAAGATTTTACTTCCGTGTGATATTAATGATATTGTTTGATAATTTCCACATTCTTTGGGATCACCTTTGTCTGGAATGGGTACAAACATGGATCTCTTCCTGTCAGTTATCCAGGTCACTGTCTTCCAAATCTCTTGGCATAGCCAAGTGAGTGTCTCCAGTACTGCATCCATTTGCTGAAACATCTCAGTGGGTATTGGGTAAATTCCTGGAGCCTTGTTTTTCACCAGTTCCTTCAGTGGAGCTTTGACTTTTCCTTCAGTACCATTGGTTCTTGATCGTACACCACCTCCTGAAATGGATGAACATCAACCAATTCTTTCTGGTACAGTGACTTGTGTATTTCTTCCATCTTCTTTTGATGTTTCCTGGATCGTTCAATATATTGCCCATAGAATCTTTCAGTATTGCAACTCAAGGCTTAAATTTTCTCTTTAGTTCTTTCATTTTGAGAAATGCTGAGCATATTCTTCCCTTTGGGTTTGCCAGCTCCAGGTCTTTGCACGTTTCATTATAATAATTGACTTTGTCTTCTCGAGCTGCTCTTTGAAATCTTCTGTTCATCTCTTTTATCTTGTCATTTCTTGCATTTGCTTTAGCTATTCTCCATTGAAGGACAAGTTTCAGAGTCTTTTCTGACATCCCTTTGGTCTTTTCTTCTTTCTTACCTATTTAATGATCTTTTGCTTTCTTCACGGATGATGATGTTGATGTCATCCCACAATTCGTCTGGTTCGGTCATTGGTGTTCAGTGCATCAAATCTATTCTTTAGGTGGTCTCTAAAGTCAGGATGGATATAATCAAGGTCATCTTTTGGCTGTCTTGGACTTGTTTTGTCTTCAATTTCAACTTGAACTTGCATATGAGCAGTTGACTGTTCCACAATCAGCTCCTGGCCTTGTTTTGGTTGAAGATATTGAGCTGTTAGTGGAAGGATTTAAGTCAATCCAGTCAGGAGTCAAACTAGGATTGAGGTTTTCGTTTCCTGTAGTTACCTGTGGAGTATCTGGAAACAGTTAATGCACTCTGCTGTTACCTGAAGTGTTGGAGGTTTGAGTCTACCTGTGGCCACCTCAGAAGAAAGGCCTGGCAATTTACTTCTAAAAAATCAGCCGTTGAAAACCCCGTGGAGCATGGTTCCACTCTGAAACACATTGGGTCTCCATAAGTCAGAATCACCCTTAACTGGTTACTGGTTACCAATATCTTAAATAATTGTTTGTTTATTTTTTTATTTTTTAATTTCTACTGTGATTTGGGTGAAAATTTAGAGCAAATTCATTTTCCGTAGAGCAGTTCATACACGTTTTATTTCATGACATTGACTGCAATTCCCCACAGTGTAACAGCTCTTTTCCCACTTCCTGTCTGTAGTTGCCTGTCTCCTCCTTTTCTATGCATTCCTGCCTCTTGAGCTATCTCCGTATGAAAATACTGCCCTTTTGTTCTCCCATGATTGATCATTCTAAAGAATCTATCTGCCTGATGTTAATGTTCACCCTATATGCCTATCTGTTGTTTGGCTGTAGTCCACTGGCATGAGTTCATTTCCAGACTGGAAGGGAATGTAGGGGCCATAGTCTAGATCCTCTCACCAGGCTCTATCAGTAGTTGTTTTTTAAATATATTGTTCAGAGTTTATCATTGTTATGGGCAGGATTAGTGTGAAACAAGCTACTTTGACATATCTAGCCTCAGAATTCTCTAGTCTTTTTAAATTGATGACCACCCCTACCTTTTTATCCCAATTACCATGACTCTTTGGAGAGTCCTAGCTGGTTTACTTACAGCAGTTTCACAATCCACATATCTGATTGTTTCCCTGTGGTGATGTTTAATTTCTGTTTCTATCCTTTGTATTTTCCAAAATTTGTGTTGAGAGACCTAATTAAATTCAGGTTAAATGTTTTTTTGCTTCATAGATGATGTGTGTACTTACTATTGCATTATATTAGAATGAACATAATGTTCGATTTTACAAGTATTGGTGATAAATAGTTGATCACCCTCTACTGTAAAGATTTGTTTTTCCCTTTGTAAAATTACTAACTAATCTCTGGGGTGGTACTTTGCATCCTCCATTGTTTGCACTCTACCCAAATGTCATCTCTTAAAGTTTATTTTAAGTTAACTCTTACCGTATGCTAACACAAGATAACACTTATCAAGCATTAAGTGTTATTGTTGTTACTTAGGTCCTATTCCCCAACCAGAGCTCCCTCTTTTGCATTCCTTACAGTTTCTAGTTTGTATATAGTGTATATATTTTACTTACCTCATACTGTGTTGTGGTTACATCAGTGTCTTTATTTTCAACTCATATATGAGGTCCTGAATGCAGATTTCACATCTTATAAATCTTTGTGTCTTCCATAACACTAATTTGCATATAGCAGGCACTCAGTAAGTAATTTTTATATGAAGAAAAAAATTAGCTAAGATCTCTCCAGAATGTTTTTCTTTTTAAATATTTTTTAATCTCTGTCTTCAGGACTGGTTAAATTTAATGTTAATTACACTTTTACTCTCTTATAGGTAAATGAGAAAACGGGACAGATAATACAATACGATAAGTTTTATATACATGAAGTACAAGAAATGATAGACATAAGGAATGATTATATCAACTGGGTCCAGCAACAGGCCTATGGAATGGTATGTTTTCTGTTGCATTTTATGAATTCATTTTTCTTTTTGGTGCTGAAAATATTTGCCAGCACAACTTCCACATTTGGGATTCAATGACAGATGATTACATTTTTCATGTTATACCACTATTGTCGCTATCTTTTTCCAAAATATTCTGCCACCATTGACATAAACTCAGTGACCCTTAAACAAAAATGTTCCCTTCTTTCTCCTTCCTACCCTGGGTAGCCATTAATAATCATTGGTTTCTGTATATTTGCTTATTTCATATAAATGAGATTATACACTGTTTTTTCACAACTGACTTATTTCACTCAGCATCATGTTTTCAAAGTTCATATTTTGCTATGTATCAGAACTTCATTTTTCTTTATAGCTGCATAATACTCCATTGTATGTTTATACCACATTTTGTTTATCCATTCATCTGTTGACAGTTCAGTTGTTTCTAGTGAATTTTTTATATATCATTTTTTCTAATGCAAAAGAAACAGTTGCTTCTTTTTGAAACACCAATTTTTTTAATTCATAGTTGCCTCTTAATTCTGTAATGTTGAGAATACTGGAGTCCCTGATACTGGAACTCTAAGAATGATACCAAAATATGGTGTCATTGCCTCAGAACTACCGGAAGAGAGCTGTAAGACCATTGATTTGATTCTATTTTTAACATTGAAACTTGTACATATTAAATTGTATTTCACATTTTTTACATATATCCACAAGTACATACTTCTCCTTCCTATATGTTGAAATCTCTAATAACTAGACAGTGTTCTATCAGAAATAATCATAGTCATAAAACTAAAAGACAAAAAATTTTTGTATAGAATACAATGATCAGATTTTTAATATTCTTATTTGCTAGCCCTGTTTGAAGGATAGGAGGAGACTGGTGGGTTGGTTATTATGTGCCGTCAAGTCGGACCCGACTCATAGCGACCCCTCCTTGGGTTTCCGAAGCAGTATCACTACGGAAGTAGATTGCCCCATCTTCCTTCTGAGGAGTGGCTGGTGGGTTTGAACCGCCATCCTTCTGGTTAGCAGTCAGGTGGCCTTAGGCACATGCCACCAGTGTTCCTTTAGCCATACTAGGTTCAGATTACGGGTTTTTTTTTTTAGTAAATTAGGATTAGGAATTTGGATTTTGGAGGTGGTGAGCACCTGATATATATCTTTAAATAATCACTTTGTCAGCTGTGTGGGAAATGGAGCATGAGGAATGGGGCATAAATGAAACAGAAAGACCAGTTAAAAGACTATTTTAATAATTAACACCCACTGCCATTGAGTTGATTCGGACTTACAGCACCTGTATAGGACAGAATAGCAATGCCCAGTGTGGTTTTATAAGGCTATAAATCTTTACAGAAGTAGATTGCCTCAGTCTTTCTCCCATGGAGTAGCTAGTAGATTTGAACCACCAACCTTTTGGTTAGCAGCCCAGTGCTTTAACCACAGAGCCATCAGAGCTTCTGATTTTAATAACTAGGGGAGAGAAGATGATGGTGGGGTTAGCTAGCATGGTTGTAGTGTAGGTGGAAGCAGAGAATTGACTTGGAATATCTCTTGGAGGTAAAATGGGTAAGAATTGCTGATGGATTGGATGTGGGAGGTGTGGAAAGGAGAGAAATCCACAAAAGTTGTTAAGGAAATGGGTAAGGAGGAGCTCTGGTGGTTCAGTAGTTAAGGCACTCGGCTGCTAACTAGAAGGTCAGAGGTTCAAACCCACCAGTTGCTCCACAGGGGGAAGAGGTCTGCTTCCATACTCTGTCTTGTAGGGTCACTATGAGTCAGAATGACTTGATGGCAGTGGGTTTGGTTTTTTTTTTTTTGTTTAGTGAGGTAAGAGGAAAACTAGGGAGTATTGTGGAAAAAAAAATAAAGGGAAGGAGTGTTTTGAGTACAGCTGAGTAGAATAAAACCATAGAATTGAGCATGAATTTGGGTATTTGAAGGTTGTTGATGCCCTTGATATTGCTGATCTAGAGATGAAGAGGGAACAAGCATTGTAGATAACACTTTCGAGATGTTCTGCATTAGAAAAGCGTAGAAAAGTGGAATGGTAGCTGGAGTTAAAGGATATTTTTTAAGAAAGGAGGTAAGTGACCTCGGGAAAGTCTTTAATAATTACTTCTCTTTTTCTTCCCTATTTGAACTAAAGCTCTAAACTAGGCAAAGCTTCTCAAACTCTTCCTTCAGAGTACCCCAAAGGGCAGAGAAGAATATGCGCCAGTCTCTTGACGTTATTAACGTTACCTTGGCAAGAATCTGAAATATACACAAGCCTTGCATTCTACTGGATGTAATAAATATTTATTGCAGTGTAAAATTAGTTTAACTTATTTACAATTGAGGAAAATTTATGCTGCAGGAAATGTACTTTGTTTATCTTTGCATATGAACTATGACATACCACTTGGTACCCTGAGTCTTTGAACAGTGTTTCTGAAACTTGAGTGATATATGGATCTGTTTTAAAGAAAAGCAATTCATTAAGCCTAAGGTTTATGTAAACATATTTTTTTTATGATTATCTTACTTGAATATATAAAAGCTGGTTCTAAACTCCTCGTGCTTAGCTTCTAAAACCATGACATATTCAGTTCAAACCCAGTAACCACTCCTCAGAAGGAAGGTTGGGCAATCTACTACCATGGTGACACCGCCTCGGAAACCCAAGGAGGGGTCACTGTGAGTCGGATCTGACTCAATGGCAGTGCGCTTGGATTTTTTTGTTTTGTTTTGTTTTGTTGTAAATTAATAAATCATTAATGTATAGAGGATTATAATGTTCTGATAAAAAGGAATCTAAGCTTACAGTATAAATGTGGTAAGCAAACAGTGTAACAGAATAGCACCTAAATTCAAATCCCAGTAGCATCTAGGTTAAAATCCTACTGCAGCCATTTATTCATAGTTTTGTCCATAGTTGGACAATTTGTCCATAGTTGGACAAATTACTTAATTTCTCTAAACTGTTTTTCTCTACAGGTTGATAATACCTACCTTATGCGATTATTGAGCTGATTAATTGATAAGATCATCTAAAGTGCTTAGGGCAGTTCCTGGTTCTTGGTAAAATGGTAACTCACTGAGGTTGAGTCTAGTCGAATCTCAGTCAAGTCGGATCTGATTCATAGTGACCTCTCCTTGGGTTTCCAAGGCAGCATCTTTATGGAAGTAGATTGCCCAGTCTTCCTTCCGAGGAGTGTGGCTGGTGGGTTTGAACCACCAGCCTTGTGGTTGGCAGTCAAATGCCTTAGGCACTACACCACCAGAACTCCTGGTAAAATGGTAGTTACTATTATTTGGCTGCCTTAGCATGTGTTTTATTTAAGTTTGCCCAGCTCATTTCCCATGCTTCTTTTCTATATTTGAACTACAGTGAAGCATTTGTTTTTAGAATGAGATGTGGTATTCATTTGGCCTTCACTCATCAGGAGTGTCATTTATGTATTATCTTTCTTATCAATTTATTATTATCATTGATTTAAAAAAAAAAAAACTACATTTAAAAATTTCACTGAGCACTCAGACGCCTAAGAATCTATCTCCCTAGTGTCTGGGAGTCCAGCTTAAGAAACATTGTCCTAGAGAGTCATATGCTTCTCAAATACTGTGGATTAGATTATAAATTCATTGACCTAGAATTTATAGCAAGTATGTAGGTGATTTAGAAGTGCAGGTGATGGATTAGTAAAGCACTCGACTACTAACCAAAAGGTTAATGGTTCAAAATCACCAGCCACTCTGTGGAAGAAAGATGACAGTGTGCTCTGTAAGATTTACAGCCTTGGACACCCTAGGGGGCAAGTCTACTTTTTTAAAGATCTTTATCCCTCTGAGGCTTTTTTCTTTTGTAAGATTCATAGTTGGATCGCTAGTCTTAATACAGAGGTAAACATCATAGTGAACCTGTAAGTAAGGTTTTAAAAATCTCTCTTCAATAGATTCACATGCCATTTGTGATGATACAGATATGTATGTGTATGTGTAAATGTGGATATACATGTATATATACATTTGTATACCATTATTGAACAAGTTATGATCTTTAAATAATTCCAGTATTTCATTGTGAAAGTTTAATATGTTCTGTGATAGAACATAATTAATATGAATTATAAAAGTATGTGCCTTAAAAATATATATGTGTGTGTGTGTTTTAACTTTTTTCTAAACACTGCAAGAAATTGTGCTATCTTTATTGTATTTACTTTATGTTGATCTGTTGAGGTATTTTCCTCTAGTTCCTTTATATCTCAGTCATGGGTTTTAAGAACTCATTAAGTATATACTTCTCTGATCCCTAAACATTGATAACTAATTCTGTGGAAGTTTTCACTTTCTTTGTAATGTCCTTTTGTGTTGCTGAGACTCCTTAGTCTTTACCTCATTCCCTTCCATTTTTCCATCCTTTTTCACCTGACTCTTCCCCTTAACTGTTTCCATGAAGTTGTTACTTGATCCTACTAGTTCTGCTGGTTACTGTATAATCTTCTCTTTTCTATTTCAAGCCTCTGACCTGGGTGTATAAAACTACTGTGTGATGAACTACTTTTTCAGTTTAATTCCTTTGCTGCTTAACTTTTTCTCCTGCCTTGAATTTTGGCAAAATAAAACAAGTTTATGTAAATTTTCTCTTTATTTATCTTCTCTTATTTAATGATTTCTCTTTACTTTCTAGGTTACTGTGTTCATTACATTGGATATTACGTTACTCTCTTTTAACTTTGCTCTAAAATTGTGTATAAAAATACCTTAGCAGTTACTATTAAACTCTGTTCTTTTTCTTCTCTTCCTTATAGTTTTAATTACTATACATGCTTATCAGTATATGTGTAATAAAAATTGACTAATTTAGAATAAAATATAGAAAAGTCTGTCTTGGGTCTTTGCCTGTTTGAATTACTTTCAAGTTAAGCATTTTTAAAAAATGTATCGTTCATTTTAAGAACAGAGTATACCTATTTGGGACGTATTAGATACAAGTTATTCTTGTTGTTAGGTGCTGTCCAGTCAGCTCCGACTCACAGTGACCCTGAGTACTACAGAATGAAATGCTTGGTCCTGCACTGTCTTCCGAATGCTAGCTGTGATTGAGCCCATCATTGCAGCCGTTGTGTAGTCCATCTCGTTGAGGATCTTCCCCTTCTTCATTGACCCTCTGCTTTACTAAGCATGATATCCTTCCCCAGGGAATGGTCCGTTCTGGCAGCATGACCAAAGTAGATGAGACAAAGTCTGGCCAGTCTCACTTCTAAGGAGCATTTCAGCTGCACTTCTTCCAGGACAAGTTTGTTTGTTCTTGCCAGTTAATGGTGTTTTCAGTATTCTTCACCAGCACCACGATTCATAGGCAGCAACTCTTCGGTCTTCCTTCTTCATTGTTCAGCTTTCATGTGTGTATAAGATGATTGAAAATAACATGGATTGGGTTAGGCGCACCTTAGTCTTCAAAGTGACATCTTTGCTTCTTAACACTTTAGAGAGATCTTTTGCAGCAGATTTCCCCAGTGCGGTATGATGTCTAATTTCCTGACTGCTGTTTCCATGGATGTTGACTGTAGATCCAAGTAAAATGAAATCCCTGACAACTTCAATCTTTTCTCGATTTATCATGATACTGCTTACTGATCCAGTTTTGAGGATTTTCATTTTCTTTATGGTCAGGTATAATCCATACTGAAGAGTGTAGTCTTTGATCTTCATCAGTAAGTGCTTCAAGACAGCTTCACTTTCAGCAGAAAGGTTATGTCCGCCATGAACATTACGCTCTTATAAAATCTGTCTATATGGGATGAGATTGACAACAGCAACTCAAAAGATTAGGTAGGAACTTTAGGGGCCAGTGAGTTTATGTCAGTGTAGGAACTCAGTGTTACTGAATTGTACATGTAGAAACTGTTGAACTGATGTTCTGTTTTGCTGTATATATTAACAACAAAAATAAAATATTTATAAAATTTTTTTTAACTAGACATATGCACATTGCTGAACTAGCAACATGACATGTTCACTGTCAAAATAGACTAGTATAACAGCTCTGGGCCAGCTTTGGCATGATAATGCCAATATTTAACTTAACTCGGTTTGGGTTTCTTTCTTTCTTAATAAAATGAAATAGAAGTATATTTTTTTTCCTTTGTAGCTCTACTGTTTCTCAGAAAAAATCATTCTTGCTTTTTAAATTTCCTTTGTTACTTTTAATGACATTAATATTTTGCAGGGCCCCAGGCTCAGATATTTGAACTTGTTATGCCATTGTTTTTTGGCATTAGATTGCCAAATTGCAATTTTTTGTTTTCCATTTCCTTCATGTTTTGAAAGTATCTTTTTTATTTCTATCTTAGCTGTGAAGACCCTTCTTTAATGTTTTGTTTTGTTTTGTTAATTACTTCAGTACCTTTGGTATCCTCTAATTATACGTTCTCACATTAATTCTGTCTTATCCCATCAGGCCCAGAAATGAAGATGGAACTAGCAGTGGTTTAGTGTTTTACCCTAAGTAATCAGTTGACTCTAAAACATGCCAAAGAGTTGCATCTTTTCTGCCTATAACTAATTAGAAACATCATTAATCACTGATATTGAAACAGCCTTAGTGAAGTTTTACCTTGGAAACTTGACTTTTGAACATGCCTGGAGGCTATTTTCATTCCAGCTTCCACAGAACATTGAATAACTAAAATTAGGCATGCCTTGATCCACTTGCAGGATCTCTCCTCTAAACTAAAAACAGTTAACAGTGTGTATGTAAATTTGGAGCCAGTAGTAGTTGCTATTTTCCATCAGATCACATACAGATAGATCTTAAAAGAGCATAATGCTTAAGGTAGACATTCTTTATTAGTTAAGTTTAACTGGTCTTCAGAAGACTGGAGGGGGATATTTTTTGATTTAAGGTTTAAAGATTATATTATTAGAGTAAAATAGTTTTAAGGATTTATCTAGCTTCCATAACTTCAGAAATTCTCTGTTCCATGAGAATGTGAAATTCTTTTCTGCGTTGACCCCTTTTGATCCAGATTGTTCTATAGAATCTTTGATCAAAGTGTTCAGTATTGGTAGCCAGGCACTAGCCAGTTCTTCTGGTCTCATGGCAAAGGCAGCAGTTACTCGCAGAGGCAGTTAGCTACACATTCCATTTCTTCCTCCTCTTCACTCTCCTTCTGTTGCTTCAGGCAAATAGAGACCAATTACTGTGCCTTGAATGGGCACTTGCAAGCTTTTGAGACCCCAGGCACTATGCAGCAAACTAGGAGGTGGAACAAAAGCACTAAACATGTTAGGCCAGTTAACTGGGATGTCCCTTGAAACCGTGACTCTAGACCTCCAAACCAAGGAACCAAATCCCATGAAGGGTTTGGTTGTACATAGCCTTGGCCACTGCTTGTTGTTGTAAATGTATCATACAACTTTTACCAATTCATCTTTTTCTAGGTATACAGCTTATTGACAGCACTTAAGTCAGTTGGCTGTACAACCATACCCTTGATTAGTGCAATTTTTCTGTCACCATAAATGGAAACTCAGTACTTGATAAGGAGTAATCCCCTACTCCCCGTCCCTCCTGCCTCTGGTAACCACTAACAAGCTTTTGGTCCCTATACAATTGCCTGTTCTTGTTTTTTTTCATATGTTAGGTCATACAGTATTTGTCCTCTTGTGATTGACTTACTTCATTCAGCATAATGACTTAAAGCACCATGCAGATTGCAGCCTATATGAAGACTTTGTTCTCTTACTGAGTAGTATTCCATCGTGTGTATGTACCATATTTTATTTATTGATTATCTGTTGATGAGCACTTAGGTTGTTTACATCTTCTGGCTATTGAGAATAGTGCTGCACTGAACATTGATAAACAGCTCTCTAAGTCTCTGCTTTCAAGTCTTTTGGGTATATATTTAAGAATGGAATTGCTGGGTCCTATATGTTTAGGTTACCTAGTGTCACTCTGACAAGAAAATACCACAAATGGAATGATGGCCTTAATAAACAGGAGTTTATTCTCTTACAGTTCGGAGACTCTAAGTTCAAATTGCCAGGCTCTAGGAGCTGTGTGAAAGCCCCTAGACCTTGGGCTTCAGCTCTTGCTCAAGGCCTACTGAAGCTAGAGGCATCTCTTCACTCAGGCAGCTACTGGCTGCTGAGAGTAACAAGCCCAAGGTCAACAAATAAAATGGCACAGTACCAATGTTACCAAACCACACGGCAGGCCATTAATTTAAGTCCATTGAAAGTCCCAAGGTCGGCAGAGTGTGGCAAGCTGCCGAACAACCACACAGCTACATGCAGGGTCCAAGCATGCCATAAGCTAGAGACCATTTCCCAAGGCTTCTCCTTATATACAGGAAGCGGGCCACATCCCTAAGCCTCACAGTAGATTCCACCATGGAGTTGATTACCAGTCTCATCATGGGGAATAATACTACATCCAGCTGCCCAGCCACTCAACCAGGCCCAGCCAAGATGAAGTACAAACAGCCACCACAATATAGTAGTTCTATTTTTAGTTTTATGAGGAACCTCCACACTGTTTTCCACAACAGCTGCACTGTTTTGCATTTCCACCAGCATTAGATAAGGTACAACTGATCCACATCCTATCCAACATTTGTTGTTGTTGTTGTTGTTTTTAATTTTAACCATTTTAGTGGGAGTGAAATGGTATCTCATTGTGGTTTTAATTTGCATCTCTTATGACTAATGACGTTGAGCATCTTCATGTGTTTGGTGGCTATTTGAATGCCTTCTTGGGTGAAATGTCTGTTTAAGTCCTTTGTCCATTTTCTGATTGTGTTATTTGTCATTTTGTTGTTATTTTAATTATTAGATTCTTACTAGATATAAAGTATCCAAAGAAGTTTTTAGTTTTATGCAGTCCCATTTAATTATTTTGTCTTTGCTATTTGGTGCCTTTGTTTATATATATTTTATTTTTGATTGGTCTCTTAAAAGCTAGGCCTGGCATATTTGCCCCTGCATTTTCTTCTAAGAATGTTATGGTTTTAGTTTTTATATTTATATTTAGGTCTTTAATTCATTTTGAATGTTTTTGTGCATGGTATGAGGCACATACCATGTAGCATTTTAATTAACTAAGTAAATACTTTCAAGTATTTGTCAAAATTATTACGAAGTCTTAAAGTCTTAGTTCTTACTTGCTAAGTCAGACTTAGAACCAGTTTCCCTATTCTATCTAAATTCTGTACATGGAACAGCAGAGAGCTTAGTTGCTGAAACCAAATTTTACTAGGTTCAAGCCTCTGATAATTTTATTATCTTAAGATACCTGAAACAGAGTTCTTGCATTTATAGATAACAGGTACCTAAGGGGCATGTAGAAAGGGTAAGTTTTATTGTATAGATACATTTTGGTCTACCTCATTAATTTACTTTTATGCTGCAGTAAAATATATGCCATGCTACTTTGAATAGAAATAGTTAAATTTGGACACTAACATTGCTTTTTCCTCATTGTTACATTCTGCACTGCTGTTTTAGGATGTCAACCATGGATTAACTGAGGTAAGTTTGGTATAATAAAGTTTCATTTTCAGTGTGAGATAAACTGTTTTGTCTTAAGTGATGGGAACCAATGGTTCCTCTTTTATGTGATTTTTAAAAAACATGTGTATCATTGTTATTTAAAGTAGGACTCTAGAAAGATTACCCCTTATTACATTTCAGAATCATTTTCTAAAGAAAATTAAAACTTCTCTTTGAATTAACATTATACTCATATTATTCTTATGTTAAAATTAGTTTCTATTCTCCTTAAATCTTCCAGTGTATAAAATTGAATGTGTCAGAATATAAAAAGCAAACTGTTTTTAAGTTTAACTAATACCTACCAGTAAGGCAGAAACATTTTCTCTTAGAGATGTGAAATGATGTTAAGGTTTAAACAAACAGTATTTGAAATGGTCTAAAAAGTAATTAAACTCTGTAAGATCATTTTCCTCACTTTGCCTCACATACTGCCTCAATATACAAAGTTCTAGCACTTTGACTTCATTTACTAATAACCCTAAACCATCTTGTAACACTTGGGAAAGTTATTATAAGTCTTTTATCTCATATGGATTTTAGAGTTTTTTGTTTTAGTTTTTGGTGCGCTTTCCCCAATACTTGACACATTGAAGCATTTTGAGTTAGCTTAAATTATAAATCTAATATTGTTTGCTTCCTTATCTGCGAATAGAAGTAGCACATACAATTGGAAAATCACAGAGTTTTGACATACTGCATTGGGCAAAACTGCTGCAAAAGACCTCTTTAAAGTGTTAAAAAGTAAAGATGACACTTGGAAAACTAAAGTGTACATTACCCAAGCCATGATATTTTCATTTACCTCATATGCATGTGAAAGTTGTATAGTGACTAGAAAGAACAAGGAACAGCTGATGCCTTTAAATTATGGTGAAGAATACTGAATATCCTGTGGGCTACCAGAAGAACAAAGAAATCCTGTTTTGGAAGAAGTATGGCTGGATTGCTCCTTGGAAGCAAGAATGGTGAAATTTCATCTCACCTACTTTGAACACGTTATGAGGAAGTACCAGTCCTTGGAGAAGAACATCATGCTTGATAGAGGGTCAGCGAAAAAGAGAAGGACCCTCAATGAGATGAATTGATGTAATGAATGTAGCAGTGGGCTCAAACACAGAATTGAATATGTGGATGGCACAGAACTGGGCAGTGATTTTGTTCTGTTGTGAATAAGGTTTCTGTGAGTGGGAACCGACTTGACAGCACCTGACAACAACAGAGTTTTCAGGACAAATGGGCTTTAGAAATCGTCTATATCTTTTTGATACTTAAGAGAATTAAAAGGACTTTCTTCAATCGGTAGTTAGTTAGTAATACAAATCCAAGGTGGAGGTAACATACGGAAAATACTGTGAAGGGTAGTAATTAACTGTAAGGTTAAAATTCATCAAATTTTCTTACATGTTGACTTATAGGATTCAGAACAAGTTGATAGTCTCACTTTATTCTGTACTAATTGGGCAACATTAAGTTATTTTGGTTTTGGTGTGGCTATAGTTAAGAGAGAGAGACTTGGATAAATTAAAATACATTTAGAAGAAGGCAGTTAGATTGGAAGAGGTGGAAACTACTATTTTCAGAATGGTAGAAAAGACTGGGAATTTTTAACGTGGAAAGAAGACAACTTAGGGAAAGCATGATCTTTAAACTATATACACTTCCCCTCAGGGATGAAATGAAGAGGTGTAGAGTGATATATAGGAATGCAGATTTGGGCTTAATATAAAGAACTTAATAATCACTGGAAAAAGGAGTAGATTATTTCAGAGTATCTGAAATCTTTCCTAGAATCTTTAAAGCGGGAGCTCTGTTAGGGCTGTCACAAAAATACTGCCTTATTGAGTAGAAAGTAGGAAATGATCCTTTTCCAATTGCAAGAATCTGTAGCTGATAGTTCATAGCTGTTTATATTTTATTACAGTGTTAAAATACTCAGCAGCCAATCACTGCATTATCTACTAGGATAAATAATTGTGTATGGGTGACTGATGTTTGGTAATGGTAATAATAGATAAGTTCTCCCAACCTGTAGGCTAATAGAGAATAATAATATCGTTAGTAGTGCTTATTTTATATTCCAAATGAATGAACAGGTTGTTGGACATACTAATGACACTCAGTAAATACCTATTAATGAATAGATTACTATCGTGGGCCTCAGATATTGGCCAGTTGCTAGAGTTCAAACTTAATATATGAACTGCAGACTATATTTAACATAAACCAAAACCAGACTTGTTGCTGTTAAGTTGATAATATAGAACTTAACCAATTTTGGAAAAAAATTGCTTACTGAAACTCAGAGTTAATATATGTTAGGCAGAAAATACTTGTATTATCATTTACAATGTATATGTTTTACTGGCTTATAGCAATGCCTCATCTAATTAACAAAAATTCTAAATTCAGAAATATGCAATATGTCATATTTATAATTCCTGAATACACAATAGTGAATAAACCAAAAACACAGTCAGCTTTTCAGGAAATGACAATATTCAAAAGAGGTGTATCACAAATCAATTTGTACTAATAAGTTAATTTTTTACTTCTAGTTGGCAGATATTCCTGTTACAATCTGCACATATCCTTTCGTCTTTGATGCCCAAGCAAAAACTACTCTGTTACAAACAGATGCAGTCTTACAGATGCAGGTAAAATACTATATAATACTAATCTGATTTAAGAGGGTTTTGTGAATTGTTTCTTGATACTTGTATTAAAAGTAAATATTTGAAACTTGTCATAATAAGTTATCTTTAGAAAAATTTCATGTCTTTGTGTCTATCTTTTGGGTACCTATAAAGAGGACTGTGACATGGATGTAATCTTATTAGGGCTGCTTATATGTATGTCGATGAAAATACAATAATTTAGCCTTTAAACATTTTATATCTGAAAAATGAAATAAGCTTCTTTTATTACAAAAATGTCATATTTTTAAATTAAATATTCCCGTTACTAATTTGCTTGATAAAAATGCTGGTTTGTCTTGCTTCATTATATATCTTCTGTTCATATAATTGGTAAAAAGTGATAGTGACTAGAGGTAAGATAATGTTAAAGTAGGAGGTATTCCATCACTTGTTAGGAGAAGTTTCCTTGAAGAAGGTTTTCTTAATAAATAAGATTGGTTGTCATCTCATCCCTTCTTGCTTCCTTCTCCACCCTACCTGCCATTTAATATTAAGCATTCTTTCATTCATAATGAGGCTTTTAAAAACTGTTTTACATTATGACTTTGAAAGGTTGTAGTAGCTGTGTTTCATCATTTGAGCCTGTATGTAAAATAGCTTCTGAGTTTCTTTCTCTGATATAAAATACCTGGCTATGAAGGCTAAGGAAAAGATGAGAAGAAACATTGGCATAATATTCTAAAAATACTTTACATAATTAAAAAAATCTAAAATTGTGATAGCTATTTTCATTCCTTTCAAATAAATGCATTCAGTGTTCAAATCCCTCCAACATAAATAATAAACACTAGAGGGTATTTGGGAGCCCTGGTAGCATAGTGCCTAAGGCACTTGACTGCTAACCAGAAGGCTGGCGGTTCAAACCCACCAGCCACTCCTCGGAAGGAAGGTTGGGCAATCCTACTTCCGTAGTGATACTGCCTCGGAAACCCAAGGAGGGGTCGCTATGAGTCGGGGCCGACTCGACGGCACATAACAACAACAACAGAGGGTATTTAAAGACACTCTGGTAGCACAGTGCCTAAGGCTCTGACTGCTAACCAGAAGGTAGGCGGTTCACACACACTAGTTGCTTCTCAGAAGGAAGATGGTACTATAGTACTAATCTGACTTGAGGGTTTTTTGAATTGTTTCTGTGATACTTACATTCAAAATAAATATTTGAAACTTGCCATAATAGGTGATCTTTAGTCTATTTCTGTAAACATTTACTGCCTCAGAATCCCCATGTGATGGTCACTGTGAGCCAGAGCCAACTCGATGGCAGTGAGTTTTGATTTTGTGGGGGTATTTTAGAAATTTGCTGGTTTACGTTTTCATTAAGAGAAGAAATTTTTTCTAGGTCCCTATACTAACTACTTAAAACATTAAGCTAATAACTTGGTTTTTTTTAACATATGCTATTCCATTTTAGAGCAAGAGCACAGGGGAAACCACAGGAAAACAAAAAGTTTTAAATGGTAAAGGTCAAAGCCTTGGTTTCTGAGCATGTAATAGTGATCACCCTGCTAGATGACTTTCCATAATATTGCCTTAGCCAGGCTGCTCCTTATTTTCCTTTAGAGGTTTGTTTTATGCTGTTCTCTTTTTCTCGCCACTTTCCACCCATACCCCATTAATTTTAATTTATCAGTATTGTCAAAGTTCCGTGCTTTTTTAACTTAACAGTGTTATTAGTTACACATTATGGGGATGAATCAAATCCAATCTTTCCACTTTTTCTTAATCGACTGCAATGGTAACAGTAGTATTAACATCCCCACTTTTCACTTCTCTGTTCTGTTCTGACATCAGCTGCAATATGCAGTGCTTCTTGCTCTGACTATAACCACCCAAAGCTTGGTCATCACTTACAAGTTAAAAAACACAATTCTCCAGACTGCCAAATGGGCCCAAGACTTCAGACACTAGCCATAGGCTTGGGAATCCCCAAGGCTCCCCTCACTTCTGCCCTGATGGCTACAAATTTAGCATTTTCCCACTACTCCTTTTAGGATGCCAGCTACTAGCTCTGAAATTCTCAGCCCCCCTCACTTCTGACCTGCTGGCTCCCAGTCCTCCTTTGGGCTTGATAATTTGCTAGAGTAATTCACAGAGCTCAAAGAAGGTATCTTATGATTACAGTTTTCCTGTAGTAAATTTGTAAATGAAAAGTCGCATAGCATGAGGTCTGGGAGAGTCCCCAACACTAAGCGTCCATGTCTCAGAAAGGGACATGCTAACTTCCTAGGTTCATCAGTGCTTTTCACCAATCTGGAAGCCCAGGGAGCTTCCTTGTCCAGAGCTTTTTTGGGGGCCTCATTATGAAGGCACGATTGAGTCATGCCTTCCCCTATCCAGCCAGCTTGGCTTGTATCACAAGATAGTCTTTCTGGCAGAAATCAGGCTCAGAGCTGCAGCTGGGGAGAATGCTTAAATTCCCTACAGCCCGGCTATAGCTGAATAAAGACTCTACCAAATTCTGGGAGAAAAAAAAAAAAAAAGATAGTCTTTCTGTCCTGGCTAGTCCCCATGCAAGTTACCTCACTAGCATTATCTGTCAGGTTTGGTCTAGAGACCTATAGATAGCAAAGGCAGCTCTCTTAGGAAATTCCAAGAGTTTAGAGTTACCTCTCAGAAGACAAAGATCAAATTATATTGGGTGAAGTTAATGTAAGCCCCACATACATGAATATAAAAAAATTCAAAATGGTACTCTAAAAATTCAGATAAACAGTTTATTATGCTGTACTAGAAAACGGTTGGGTGCTTTGTGCATTCAGTAGCATAGGGGTTGCTACAGGAATTACAGCATATCCTAGATTGCCCCCATCTTCCTTCTGTGCAGCAGCTTGGTGGCTTTGTACCTCTGACCTTCTGGTTAGCAGCCAAATGCCTTACCCACTGTGCCACCAGAGCTCCTTATCTAATTATCTAATAAATTTTTATCTAAATAAATATTAAATAATATTATATATATAATATATATGTATAATAATAAAAATATTAAATAAATATTTATCTAATAAAATAGAGTTTATTTTATGTAGTCAGAGGTACTTCTTTGTAGCATTGTTATTAAAATTGTAATCTTTTGTTTCCTAGATGGCTATTGACCAGGCCCACAGACAGAATGTCTCCTCTCTTTTTCTCCCAGTGATTGAATCTGTGAATCCTTGCTTAATTCTAGTGGTGCGTAGAGAAAATATTGTAGGAGATGCAATGGAAGTCCTTAGGAAAACAAAGAATATAGATTACAAAAAGCCTCTCAAGGTAATTTGATGTTTTCTTCTGTATAATTGGGAATCTTACTCAGAAATGGTATTTAGTGTTTTCCTATTTTTTTTAAATCTGTTTACTTTTATTGTGGTAAAATTAATATATAACAAAACATTTGCCATTTTAACATTTTTTACTTATATAACCATCTCCATTATCCATTTTCCAATTTTTTTTATCACCCTTAACAGAAACTCTGTGCCTGTTAAGCAAACCTCTTTTTTCTCCTCCATTTCCTATTCGTTTTAATGTATCTTTGGTATTTATATTAAAAAATATATATATATATATATTTTTTTTTTTTTTTAATTTTAAGCTAATAATTGCTGAGCATTTATTAATAATAAATGTCAAGGGCTCTCCAGTATGTACTTTCATTTCTTTATAGTCTATTCGGTGTTTGCATTGTGCTGTTTTATTCTAGGTTATTTTTGTTGGAGAAGATGCTGTTGATGCAGGAGGGGTACGCAAAGAATTTTTCTTGCTCATCATGAGGGAATTATTGGATCCTAAATATGGCATGTTTAGGTATTATGAAGATTCCAGGCTCATTTGGTTTTCTGATAAGGTAAAAAGTCCTAACCATTTAAATTACTTCTGAGTATGTACTTACGTTTGAATACATTAACTCAGTAAATAAGAGAATAATTACTGGATTCCTAACATTTTATTCAGAAATCCGCTTTATAACATTTTAAACTGTCTGGATCTAGGGTCATCAGAACACATTAATAGTTACCATACATTTCAAATTAGCAAAATAAATTAGGGGAAAATCAGTCCAGAAATAATGTTGACTTTTTTTGTGCTTATTTGAATTTGGAGATTGTATAATAATTACCAGGTTAACCTTTCTTGTGGGAAGAATTAAATGATCTTTAAGGATCATTGAGTCGTTCATCATTTAGGGCAGAGATCAGCAAAATTTGGTCCACAATTCTAATTCTTTCCAGCCCATATTTTTGTAAGTAAAGTCACAACTATTCATTTATCTATGGTCCATGACTGCTTTTAAGGAGCCCTGGTGGCACAATGGTTAAAGCACTTAGTTGCAAACTGAAAAGGTTAGCAATTCAAACCCACCAGCCACTCCATAGAAGAACAATGTGGCAGTCTGTGCCTATAAAGGTTATAGCCTAAGAAATCCTCTGGGGCAGTTTTAGTCTTTCTAGTAGGGTAGCTATGAGTCAGAAACAACTTGATGGCAATAGGTAATACTATTTTTAGTACTTCCCCTTCTGTTTTTAATGTTTCTTTTGTTTCCTGAAGTACCTCTAAATTTTGCAGGTTACCTTTTTATGTCTTTTGTCTTTTTCTTGTGATTAGTGGCTGTCTACAAAAACAACTAGGAGTTTGTTGCTTAAAAGCTACCTAGATACTGTGTATATATGTTTATTGATTTACTGTTTTCATCCATAGAGTGATAAGGGGAAACTCTTAAATTGTCAGTATATATATACAGTTGTTTTTCACTTGAGGTTTTCAAGAAAGATTATAACCCTGGCTGTCAGTGTTGCAAGGAACTCTGGTGGAGCAGTGGTTAAAGCACTCAACTGCTAACCAAAAGGTTGTTGGTTTAAACCTACCAGCCCCTCCATGGAGGGGAGAGGAGGCAGTCTCCTTCTGTAAAGATTACAGCTTTGGAAACCATAGGAGGCAGCTCTACTCTGTCTCGTAGGGTTGCTGAGTCGGAATCAACTGAACAAGCAGTGGATTTTATTAGTGTTCTGGTAGCTGAACTCAGAGAAGGGAAGCTAGGATCCGCTCATTGTTCGTTATAGACCCTTCAGTTGTCCCAGATTGCAGAGCCTCTTTGGTCCAACCTTTCCACAACAGGACTTTCCACCAACTGTCCTATTTTCAGATCCATTCGAATACCTCTGACTTTCAGTCTTACGGTTTTCTAACTCAGCTAGCTTATCCTTATCCTTGACTCATAGATACTGATTCTTTCAGTTCATGAGCTTGTAGCACAAACTACCTTGTTTTTCATTGTCTTTCCTCCTGCAAGCTAATGTTTTTGTTTTTTCTGCTTCACCTAGTCAGTTACCACTCATCTGTTTGATTTTTCCTCCTTTGAAACTTCGCTAACATCTTTTTAATGCTTGTAAACTCTATCCTGTTATCTTTTTTCCTGTGAGTTTATGGTATTTTTTATTTCTTTCTTCTTGTGTGAAGGGGTTTCAGGAGGGAGAGATACTATTTAATCTCTAAACAGTCACACAGAATTTTTTATGAACATCATTATCTTCTCTAACTTGATGAGGAAAAAAATGAAACAATATTTTCAATGTTTTAATAACTAAATGTCCAATTATAGTAAAATAGCTGATTTATCAAAGAACTCTGGTGGCATAGTGCCTAGGCATTTGACTGCTAACCAGAAGGCTCATGGTTCAAACCCACCAGCCAGCCACTCCTCAGAAGGAAGACTGGGCAATCACTTCTGTAGTAATACTGCCTCGGAAACCCAAGGAGGGGTCACTATGAGTTGGATCCAACTTGATAGCAGTGAGTTTGGTTTTTGAGTATTTATACTTGAAGTAATGTGCTGTCATTAAAAGTCATGTTCTGGAAAAATATTTAATGACGTAAAAGTATGCTCATGTTGTAATTAGAAAAATGAGCTAAAGCCTTAAAAGCTTTATATTTTTAATTATTTTTCCAGACTTAAAGTTGATGGAAATACAAAAAAAATAAATGTAAATCATTGCTTCTGAGTATAGGTTACAGGTATTTTTCATCTCTTTTTTATTTTCCAAATTCTGGATGTGTATCCTCAGAAGGAAGGTTGGGCAATCTACTTCCATAGTGATACCGCCTCGAAAACCCAAGGAGGGATTGCTATGAGTCAGGTCCAACTCAACGGCACATAACAACAACAACATTATATTTTAAATTAGGAAAGAAATTCTGATAATTTTGTTTATTAACTTAATGTTTAATGACATGGAAAATGTCTTATTTCTTGAAAAACCTAGTTAGGAAGTTTTATTTGTGTGTGTGTCTAGTGATCTCAGCTAGATTTATATTTTTTTAACACTTAGAAGAAAATACTGCCAGTCCTGCACTATCCTCACAGTCATTGCTATGCTTGAACCCATCTCTGCAGCCACTGTGTTGATCCATTTTGTTGAGGACCATCTCCTTTTTCACTGACCCTCTCCTTTATCAAGCATGATACCCTCCAGGGACTGGCCCCTTCTGACAAAATGGCCGAAGTAGATGAGACAAAGTCAGGCCACTCTCACTCTGGGGAGCATTTTAACTATACTTCTTCTAAGACAAATTTGTTTATTCTCCTTGCAATCCATGATTTTTTCAGTATTCTTCACCAACCCCACAACTTATATGCATCAGCTTTTCTTCGATCTTCCTTATTCATTGTCTAGTTCTCACATGCATAGGAAGCTATTGAAAATACCATGGCTAGAGTCAGGCACACTTTAGTCTTCAAAGTGACATCTTTGCTCTTCAACACTGCAAACAAATACTTTAAGGCCTATTTGCCCGGTGCAGTATGTCATTTGATTTCTTGACTGTTGCTTCCATCGGCGTTGATTTTGGATCCAAATAAAATGAAATCCTTATCAACTTCAACTTATTATCCATTTATACATGATGTTGCATATTGGTTTGATTGTGAGGATTTTTGCTTTCTTATGTTGAGATATAATCCAAACTGATCTTCATCAGTAAGTGCTTCAAGTATTCTTCACTTACAGCAAGCAGAGGTGTGTCATCTGCGTATTCTAAGTTGTTCATGAATCGTCCCCCAGTCTTAATGCTGCATTGTTCTTCATGTGGTCTTTCTTGGGTAATTTGCTCAGCATATAGATTGAATGAGTATGGTAAAAGGACACAGCCCTAACACACACTTTTCCTGATTTTGAAGCAATTCTTTTTGAACGTCTACCTCTTGGTCTGTGTACAGGTTCCTCATGAGCACAAACATTTTGGAATTCCCATTCTTTGCAGTGTTATCCATAATTTGTTAGGATCCACGTAGTCAAATGCCTTTACATAGTCAATAAAACACAGATCAACATCTTTTTTGGTATTCTTTGCTTTAATTGAAGATCCATCTAACAACAGTGATGTCCCTCCTTCATGTCATCTTTTGAATCTGGCTTGAATTTCTGGCAGTTTCCTGTTGTCATTAGACTAGAAATATGTAAAAAATACTAATTTCATCCAAGAGAAATAGAAATAAAGGTGAACTTTTTTCTTCTCATTCATTTCTGTTTTTTGTATTTTCAGATTTTTATATTATATGCATGTGTTTTTATAATCAAAAAAAAGTTTAAACTTTAGTGTTAACTTGAAAAAAGTTTGTAGTGTTTGTTAAAGTTTCAACAAACTTTTAAGTTGTTTGGTTTTTTTCCTTTCCTTTTATGTCTTAGACATTTGAAGACAGTGATTTGTTCCATTTGATTGGTGTTATCTGTGGATTAGCAATTTATAACTTTACTATTGTGGACCTCCATTTTCCTTTGGCTTTATATAAGAAACTACTGAAAAAAAAGCCATCCCTGGATGATTTGAAAGAACTAGTGCCTGATGTTGGAAGGTTAGTTGTTAAAACATTGTCAGGGGTGGAGTTTGGGAGGTAGAAAATGGGTAATGGACAGAGAACTTTCCTTCTAGGAATAATTCTGTTTTGTTTTTGTCTTGTTATATTTTCAGATAAACAAAAATCCTTCTAATAAAGGAAAATCAGTTACTGTTTTACTTGAAACCAAAATTTTCTGCTAAAAGATAATGAGTGTAAAATCATTTGCTGTATTTCCAATGGTTTTATAATACTTTATGAATATCAGATAATAAATATCAGAATATCATGTTTTCCTACGAAATAGTTGAATGATTTATTTGGACTATTACTTCTGATCAGCTTCATTCCTAGCTAGACTATGTAAAACTACTTTTTTATTTATCATACAAATGAAATAAAAATTGTATATAAGGACAAATGTTGCAAATGGATAGGTAAGGTACTTTTTTTCCACCTCAGAGTTTATAAGTGTGCCATTACACATCACTGTTCTGAAGCAAACATAAAAGTACAAATTAACAAAAGGACTTCTCAAAAAGTGAATAAGAAATAGATATTCATAAGCAAAACAGTCAAAATACCCAATAATATTTTACCTCAAAAGAACATATGTTGTTTTGCAGAAGCATGCAACAATTACTGGATTATCCAGAAGATGATATAGAGGAAACATTTTGTCTTAATTTTACGGTAAGGTGAAAAGACATAGGTTAGCCTGATTATTCATTAGCTCTTTTATTTAACAGATGTGGCTTATGTTTTTTCTTTATTTTGGTGGGTACGATTCTTAAAGAACCCTTTAGCTAATAATATTAAGCATTCACTATGTGCTAGGCACAATACAGAAGGAGTCCTGGTGGTGCAGTGGGTAAGCACTTGGCTGCTAACCAAAAGGTCAGCGGGTCAAACCCACCAACTGTTCCACAGGAGGAAAATGTAGGAATCTGTTTCAGTAACGATTAGAGCCTTGGAAACACTGGAGGACAGTTCTACTCTTGTTCTGTAGGGTCACTTTGAGTCAGAATCAACTCGACGGCAACGAGTTTGGTTTTTTGGTTTAGGCATGATGCATGCATTATTTTTTAAGTCTTATAAAAATCCCATATGGTTGGTATTATTGTCCCCATATGACAGGTAAAGAAAACTGAAAATAATTGTTACATGTCAGAAGCAATATTCATACCCAGATGTGTGACTTCAGAGCCTGTGTGCTTTATCATTTTGCAAAGATTTTTAAAAATTCTAGCAGTCCTCTTAATCCAGGTGTTCATTTTTTTAGCCTGTAATTATAGGAATTTTTCCAGAAGCAAAAGGTTATCATAACATAAGGATGTTCATTAATGAACGTACCATTTCAAAGGTTAATTCCCATTCAGACATGCCTTTCTGCTTCACAGAATCCTTTGTCCATCTTGTCTTAGTCACTCGCTGTTAGATGACTTTCACAGTACAAATGCAAATACATTGGAATACTATTTGGAAAATGAAATTACAGATCTTTTAAAAGCTGCAAACTTCTGTTAAATCTGTGAGAAGGATGTTGAATAACTTACCCAGTCACATGCAAAGCCACTGACAAATGAGGATCTAGCAGAATTAGACCACTTGGCAATAAGAAGAGAAAATCCAGAAGAATTACGATAAAGCACTTTAGAAAGGAGTACTTTGAATGTTGTAAATTAGACTGTGGGGGAAGGGATGAAACTCTTTTCTTTTTAATTTTTGTTTGTTTTCCTCTAAAACAGCCCACTTTATGATCTTCTAATCAAAGCTAACAAAAGATACCATATTCATTCTCCTGTCATACAGTTTGCTAGAAAAATGATCTGCTCCCCCCAAGGACGTTTATCCGTTCTTTGGTTATTTATTTTTTTAATGCCACATAATAGAGTTACAGCAAAATATAGTAAATTTAACATGAAATGGATAAATTTATTTTCATAATTTTTTTTTCCCCCTGAGAATATAATCTTTGGACTTTTTCTATTTACTTGGAAGTTTTGGTTCCTCTTTTCAATTGATTCCCTTATTTCATTTATTTTATCATTTGTCCTTGGATCTTTATTGATCATCTTAATTCTCTGAAAAATTTGGACCTAAGCAAGATGATTTCTAATTTGTTAATCAGCAGTGTATAAACTTTTAGTATATTCAAGAACTCTATAGTAAATCAGACAAACATTCCTCCACCCTGCCATTTCTTTCTTTCAGATTTTTAGTGGCTCTCTATTGTTTGCAGAATAATAGATTTAGAATGGGCTTCAAAATATGTGTAATCCTACCCATCCTTATAGGTGCTTTTCAAGTGGCATTTCTTCCTCAGTTTTTCATGCTTCCTCTAGTTAGATCAGTTTTGTTTCCTGTATCATCTTAGGAAATTTTATGTTTATTATAACATTATTTTATGATAGTGAGTTATTTACATATCACATTTCCCTCTCTTTTACTGTATAGTAAACTCCAGGGCAAGGATGTATTGTTCATTTCCATACATTATGATCCCAGCACTGGTTAGCAGATACTAAACAGATGTTCTAAAATAAGAAGATAGTATTCCAAAAATAGGGAAAAGAAAGAGAAAAGATGCAAGGTGGGAATGGTAATATTTGGAGGATTTAACAGATTAATAAAAAGTTTGAGAATTACCGACTGTCTTAAAGTGACATAACTGACATAAAGTGGAAAAACCACCTGTGATCAAGCGTTCGACAAGGCAGATACAAAAAATACAGAAGTAACGATTATAATGTTACCTGTTTTAAGCTGAATACACATTTAAACTTGGATTCTATCACTTGTCCCAGGAAAACATCCTTTCTAATGCTTTACTCCTAAAGTGACTTTTCTAAAGTTTTGTGCATAACCAGTTTCCTGTTCTTAATTAACTAAACACTTAGTGATTTATAATTAGTCAAGATAGGAATTCAGACTACTAGAAAGGATGAAAATTTTTAGTCATGCTTTTATGAAGAAGTCACAAGTAACCTTAATGGTAGCAGAAAATTACCTCAAATTTACTATTTACATTTAACAAAAGAAACCTAGAATATAATAGATTATTAAAATACTCTAAAGGTTTGAGTCTGACGTTGACTTTTTTTAAAAAATTTAATAGATCACAGTTGAAAACTTTGGTGCAACAGAAGTGAAAGAGCTGGTTCTAAATGGTGCAGACACAGCTGTTAACAAACAAAATCGGTAAGTGAATTATGGCCATATTAGTGATAGTTATAACGATTGGTAGCTTTTCTTTTCCCCTGTATTTAGAAAAATATCACAGCCTTAAGTTTTTACTCAACTAAAACTTAGTTTTTGAATGGTTGTTGAAGAAGTTATTTACTTTTTACTCCTGAAGTCCCTTTAAAACATCATTGAAGGGATTTTAAAAAAATCTTAACCACAAGAACAAAGAGAATAGAGAGGAGAGAGTAGCAACACGTTTTTGGAGGCCAGATAACAGTGGTAACTAATATAAGCCAATCAGAGAAAGCTGCAACATAAGATGGACTGTGAGGCCAAGAAGGCAGGCAGTTCATGTTGCAGAACAAAGGGTTAAGCATGAAGAATACAAAGTACTTTGGAGAGTGTATGGGCCTTGGGAGAATACTAAAAACAGAAAGACTGGCTGTAAAAAGAACCAGTTAGAAATTCTTTTCCTTTAGCATATCAGTGGTCTGGCAAATGTAGACTACTGGACAGTAGTCTGGACAGCAGATCAGAAGTGTACGTTCCAGAGAGGCTAAACTAAAGGGACTGTGTTTTGAGGATACCTCATCTCAGCTAAAGAGAAGAGGCTGAATTGAAAGTGGAGATTAAGTGAAAGCGTGTAGCTCCCTTCATCTTGACTGTGGATATCAGAGGATTCTTCTGTGGAGAAACTGCTTAATTTAATTGTGAATGAATAGCCAAAAGTCAATAGGCATTTAGGAAAAAGCAAACGAAAACAGTTGTAAAGAACGCCAAAGAAACAGAAACCAAGCAGAATGAAGACCAAAACTTTAAAAGAAATTGAAATTAATATCCCCAAAGTGTTAAGAGTAACATCTAGGTGGATACTATTAAAAAATTGGTGGTGGGGGCGGAAATCAGTGAATGTAATGGAATGAAATTTATCAAAGAAATGGTATAGGAAACTTTCCATAACAAAATGAGGTGCCTTGCGAGATTGAAAGCATTGGAAATGAAAACAGAACCACTCCAAGGCACCAGTTAACCAGTTGCCGTTGAACCGACTTCAGCTCATGGTGACCCCATGTGTCAGAGTAGAACTGTGTTCCGTAGGGTTTTCCAACCTTATCAAAAAATTCCATAGTGGATTTTTTTAGAAGTAGGTAGCTAGGCTTTTCTTCCAAGCCACCTCTGGGTGGACTCAAACCTCCAGCCTTTCAGTTAGTAGCCAAGTGTGTTAACTGTCTGTACCACCCAAGGATGCCAGGCAAGTTACATGAAATTTTTAAATCCTTGAAGAAACAGAGATCTTAAAATCTTCTAGAAGAAAGTAAATCGTATAAAAAAAAAGTAAAAATCGAAGTACCATCAGCCATTTAAAAAAGAACATTGGAAGCTAGAGAATCAAAATTCTGGGAGCAAATTATTTTTAACTTAGAGTTCTATATATATATATAACTATTAAGTATGTAACTTATAAAAACATTGCCATACATGCAGTCTCAGTGAATTTACTTCCAATATATTTTTCACAGGACATTACTGGAGGATATGTTCTACCAAAACAAGGAATTAAACCAAGAAAGAGGAGGACACAGGAGTCGAAAAATTAGGGGTAGGGGCGAAAGGATCCAATACAGGAGAGAGGCAAAGAGGAACTCCCTCTAAAGGGACAGCAGCTATTTAGATTTAGAAAGAACAACCAGTCCAGGTTGGATCAGGAGGACAGAGGGCCAGAATGGCTATCTCTAGGGAAAAAATGAAACTCATGCTATGTAATATATTGAGTGAATTGAGAGGAGATTGACATTTCTATTGGAGAAGTTGGGGAGTGTTCTGGTTATCTAGTCCGGCTCTGACGAGAATATACCACAAATGCGATGGCTTGAACAAACAGTTTATTCTCTTACAGTTCGGAAGGCTAGAAGTCTGAGTTCAAAGTGCCAGGCTCTAGGGGCTGGGTGAAAGCCCCTCAAACTGGGGGTCCAGCTCTGCCTCCTGCTTCTGGCCCACTGGCGCTAGAGGCGTTTCTTCACTCAGACAGCTGCTGGCTGAGGAGGCTGACAAGCAAAGAGGCACAGTCCTGATGTTACCAAACCACATGGCAGGCCATTAATTTAAGCCCTTTAAGTCCCAAGGTCAGCAGAGCATGGCAGGCTGCTGACAATGACACGGCTACATGCAGGGTCCCAGCCTGCCATAAGCTAGAGACCATTCCCCAAGGCTTCTCCTTATATACAGGAAGCAGACCACATCCCAAAAGCAGCTACTTAGCTGCTTGTGGTAGATCCTACCAGGGAGTTGATTGCCACTCATCATGGAGAATAATAACTACCACCAGCTGCTCAGCCACTCTGCCAGGTCCAGCCAAGTTGACATACAAATTTAACTACCACAGGGAGGAAGTAGCAAACTAAGGGAAACAAAAATTCTCTTTAAGAAATGTAACCATGGTATACTCTGTAGTTTAGGTGTGAACAATATATATAATCATACTAACTAATGATTATTGAACCAATAATTGTTATATAAATATATAATGAGAATATAGGGAAGAGGAATGTTGGAGCGGGACAATTAAATACAAGGTAAACTGTGCCTTTAGATGATACTTAAAATGAAAATCAAGGAATAACAGAACTAGGCTAGAAATTTGAAGGTAAATATCAGAAGGAATAGCAAAAAAGAGTTAAATAGTTGCCTTTGAATAGCTAGAATTCAGGTAGAGAGGTGTGCAATACAGAAAGCTGCTTTGTCTATTCTATTTTATTTTAATTCTTTAGACAAACTAACTTGGTGGCTCTTGTAAGGGACTTAATCCAAGTGATTTTAATCCTGATTCTGCTTCTTTAAAGTTGTGTGGCTTAAGGTAAATTAGTTTATGTCATCATGCCTCGATCTCCTTGTCTATAAAATGGAGTGATAATTATACCTACTTAGAAGAGTTGTTTTTAGGGTTACATGAGACAGTAATTGTAAGATGCTTAGAATAGTTTCTAACAAATGTACGTGCTCAGTAAATGCTAGCTATTATGATTATTACTATTTGACATTTTAAACTATGCAAATACCTGGTTTTGATAACAATAAAACTGTTTTTAAATGATGTGAAAATTTTAGGTACTTCTAGCTGTCCTCTTAAAAAAATTGACTATGATTTAGAAAGAGTATTTTCCTCCTTTTAAAGTTTCTATTGTTAGACTAATTGTTTTAATTATATTATTTCACAGATTATTTAGCTCCCAGAAAATTTAAAGAATTTTTATATTTGTACTACAAATCCTAGTTAAATAATGAAACTATTAAAACCAAACTAAACTCACTGCCATCGAGTCATTTCTGACTCATAGTGAACCCCATTGAGTTTCCGAAGCTGTAAATCTTTACAGATTGCCCAGTCTTCCTTCCACAGAGCAGTCAAGTGCCTTACTCACTATGCCACCAGATGTCATCTCCTAAAACAGCTTAACCTTTTATGCCTAATGGATTTATTAGTATAAACAGATTTGACTTTCTGACTATATTAATCATAAAATTTTGCATTACATTAAATAAAATAAAAAATGTTTCTACTAAAGAGAACCTAATAGCATATGATATTAGGCCCAGGTAACACTGGTATATTTCAGAGTGGTCTGTTTTAACTTTATTGACTTGATAAGCAGAATATCTGTAGCTTTTAAAATTACTAGTATTCCCATTTGTAGAATCATCCTTTATTGTTTGGAAGACATGAGTATGAAATACTGAAGTCCTATAGTACCTTTTCTCACTGTTTGTTTGACTAGATAGCCACATTAAAAATAAACGGTGTTCAGATTCTTTGAAACCCAAAGAGAAAACAAAAGATTCTATATTCTGTTAGATAGTCTGGATCCCAAAGGTCTTATTTTTCATCACCTAATATATTTTAAAGAGTTCTGATGGCACAGTGCCTAAGACATTTGACTGCTAACCAGAAGATTGGTGGTTCATACCACCAGCCACTCCACAGAAGGAAGATGAGGCAATCTACTTCCCTAAAGATTTACTGCCTTGGAAATCCAACAGGGGTGCTATCAGTCAGAATTGACTCAGTGGCAGTGGCTGTGATTATTTGGTTTGGAATATAGTTTAACAGATTACTCTTTTTAGGCATGTGTGTGGTGTGGTACATGAAAGTTCTCAATTTGTGAATATTTAAAAATTATTTTGATAGTCATTTGAATTGTTCTGCCTACTAGCAAATGCCACATTTCAGTTACGGGTATAGGCTACAAACGACTGTAGAATGAGTCTGCAACTCTACTTATTATACCTTCTTGGTTTTGTAGCTAAGTTAAAAAAAAAAAAAGCTAGAACCTTCAAAGTTTTAATAGGATTATGTATTCTCCATAAAAAAATTATTTTTATAATTATCTGTACATGCGTGCTTTTCTATTTCTAGCCAGGAGTTTGTTGATGCTTATGTGGATTACATATTCAATAAATCAGTGGCTTCCCTATTTGATGCCTTTCATGCGGGCTTTCATAAGGTCTGTGGAGGAAAAGTCCTTCAGCTCTTCCAGCCTAATGAGCTGCAAGCTATGGTGATTGGAAATACAAACTATGATTGGAAGGAACTGGAAAAGGTAGGAAAATGAATCTATGACATTGTTCAAATAAAAAAGCCAAAAGAATTTTATTTCTTTTGAAACTTACTGGTAGAAATCTTCCCATTTATTCTTTCCATATTACAGAATTTATTGTCATTTTAAAACAGTACACTCTACACTGCTTACCCCACAGTGAATTTGAATTGTGTATGAATTGTTGTTTGCCGTCGAGTGAAAAAACTAAACTCACTGCCGTCAAGTGGATTCCTACTCATAGCAACCCTTCCTTGGGTTTCTGAGGCAGTATCACCACGGAAGTAGATTGCCCAGTCTTCCTTCTGAGAAGTGGCTGGTGGGTTTGAACCTCCAGCCTTCTGGTTAGCAGTCAGATGCCTTAGGCATTATGCCACCAAAGCTCCTGTAAATTAGAGATAGCATTTTTGTATTTTGGGATACTGGTGACGTTCATGTAGAAAGAAACGTAACTGTGAAACGAGCTGAATAGACGCCCCAGCTAAAGGTAAAGGCCTAGGAAAACCATTATGAAGAGCACTTGTAATCCTTAAGATCTTTGCTTTCTTTTTTTTCTAATTAATCTTAATGTGGATTTTTTTTTTAGCAGAGAATAAATGATGCCCTTGGTTTTCATTTCTGGCAACTTAAATATATCCTTTAGAAGCAAGTTTTAAATTGATTTTTTTTTTTTTTCTCTCTAACTAATAAAAAGGAATTTGGAGAGAATATTGGGGATTTTTTAAACACTCTTTTTCTTTTTCATCCTCTCTATCCAAGTAATTCTCAGATACTTCTTCAGAGAAAACGTTTACTACAGAGTTGTAGGTGAGATTAACTATGAGAAAGATGTATTCAGGGTTGGCCTATAAATTTCTCTATATTTCAGTATCCTCTGATAATTTTTGTGCTGATAAGTAGGTATGGTATATCTATTAGAAGTGCGAACATGAAGTATACTGGCAATATTAATTGCTAATAAGGATACAAAGCATCAGGAACTCTCATACAGTACTAGTAGGAATACAAAACAGTACAACTACTATGGAAACCATTTAGTAGTTTCTTGGGTTTTTCTGGAGTGATAGAATTGTATGTATTCTGATTTGGTGGTAGTTACACAATACTACACATGTGTGTAATACTCACAGAACTGAAAGACAGGCATATGAGGTGAACATTTACACTAGGTAGATCCACTCCTTGGAGAGAACAATCATGGGAGAATAGAAGGGCTATGTATGCACAGGGACATAGCTCAGGGGCAGGAGGGCATGGGAGGGAAGGACACAGGGAAGAGGTGACTATTGGGAGGAAGTGGAAGGGGAGCTGTTGCATTGGGGTAAATTGTAGTCAATGTCATGAGCCAGAGTGTATGTGAACTGCTGTATGGAAAGTGAATTTGCTCTGTAAACTTCCACCCAAATCACAATTTAAAAAAAAAAAAAAAGAACTGAATACATACCGAAAAAAGTCAGTTATACTGTGTATTAAGGAATAAAAATGTTTGAAAACAATGATTGGTGTCTTCTGGTTAAGGATAGTGGAGTAAACATGTTTATCTCTGCTTTACAAAATCCCACGAGAGAGACAATAAAGGAATAAAAGTAGAACTATACCTACCTATCCCATCCCTAAAAAATAAAATGAACAAGAGACAGCTCTGGAAGATGGAAAATAGTAGTAAGTTACAGATGGCTTAGAGCAGAGAAAATTTAATCCTAAGCCTCCAGGTGGACAGTCATGAAGAGG
Source organism: Orycteropus afer afer (assembly GCF_000298275.1). Taxonomy (NCBI): domain Eukaryota; kingdom Metazoa; phylum Chordata; class Mammalia; order Tubulidentata; family Orycteropodidae; genus Orycteropus; species Orycteropus afer. Next base: position 9,954,256 of record NW_006921657.1, read on the forward strand.
CATCCCATTTTATACCTTCAAATCTCTGAGGATCAGAGATGTGGAATTGGGCTAAAAGCAGTAAAATTACTTCAAAGCTAATTAAAGGAATCACTGGACCCCTATGTTCCCTCTTCTACTGAGCAAAAGATAAGTCTGGAGTCTTTAAAATCCTGGAAACGGGGTAAAACTGAGAATGGCACCTAGAAGGCTAATTGGTGGTGGTGTTGCTCTTTGGTGCCATTGCATTGGTTTTGACTCATAGAACAGAATGAAACACTGCCCTGTCCTGTACCGTTGCAATAGCCATTGCTGTGTTTGAAGCCATTGTACCAGTCACAGTGTCAGTCCATCTATTGAAGTCTCTTTTGCAGACCTTGTACTTTACCAGGCATGATGTCCTTCTGCAGGGACCACCCTACTGATCACACATCCAAAGTACATGAGATTAAGTCATTTTTGTGCTAATAGTTAAGTATGGTATACCTATTAGAACAGCGAACATGAGGTATACTGGCAATATTAATTGCTAACAAGGATACACAGCATCAGGAACTCTCATACAGTACTAGTGGGAATACAACACAGTCCAACTACTCTGGAAACCATTTAGTAGTTTCTGGGAGTTTTTTGGAGTGAAGTGGCCTTCCTCACTTCTAAGGAGTATTCTGTCTTTACTTCTTCCAAGACAGATTTGGTTATTCTTCTGGCAATCCATGGTGTACTCAGTATTTCTTTGCCATCACAGTAATTGAAATACATCAGTTTTTTGGTCTTCCTTATTTGTTGTCCAGCTTTTGGATGTATATGTGATTGAAAATACTATGGTTTGATCAGGTGCACCTAGTCCTCAGTGACATGTTTGCTTTTTAACACTTTACAGAGGTCTTTTGCAGGAGATTTGGCTGATACAGTACATCATTTGATTTCTTGACTGCTACTTCTCCAGGAAGGAGATTCAGGGTTTCTTTATTGGGTAAATTGACCTGCTCAAGAGAAGACATCTGTAGATACTGACTTTAAGGGGTTCCCCAATGGAAATGGACCTCACCTCCACTCATCCTAAAATAAAATTGAAATAATGGCTTCTCATCACACTTGTAGTATTTACAGTGTATTTATAGTGACTTGAAGAGCCTACAGTGTGACACCTTTCTTGCCTTATCTCTCATTCTTTCTCTCATTTACTCTCCTTTGGCCTTACTGGCTTTTTGCTGAGCCTAAAACCCTCCAGGCACGCTCTTAGAACGTTTTTATTTGCTATTTCCTTTGCCTGGAATTCTCTTCACCTGAAGAAGAAAGATGAGGCAATTCTCTTTCCATAAAGATTTACAGCCTTGGAAACGCTGTGGGACAGTTCTGCTCTGTCCTATAGGGTCACTGTGAATTAGAACCAACTTGATGACAGTGGGTTTGGTTTGGTTTTGGTTTTGATAATCCCAAATAGTTCTTGTTTTCACCTCTTTTGTTTCTTTATACCTTCTCAGAGACTTTGCCTGGACACCTTGTCTAAAATTACAGTTCCTCATGTGCTCCCTAGCTCCTTTTCCTGTGTTTTTGTTTTGTTTTGTTTTCTTTATTTTCCTTTGGATCTGAAATAATACAAATTTTATCTATCTTTATTTCCTGATGCCCCTTTGTTCCACTATAGTTTAAGCACCACGAAGGCAGGATTTTTGTCTGGTTTTTTTTTTTCACTGTTATATTCTCAGTGCCTAAAAGAGCACTCAGTAAGTACTTAAAACCTTGTCTGGAGAGATTATTGATAGAAGTATATTCAGTAAAACAGAAGGTTTTTGAGTATACTTCAGTTTCTTCTGATTCATTACTTAGTATATTCATGAATCAAGAAACCAAAGTATACTTAATATGTAAATAAATACATACATACATATATAGGAGTTCTGGTAGCATAGGGCCTAAGGCACTTGACTGCTAACCAGAAGGCTGTTGGTTCAAACCTACCAGCCACTCCTCGGAAGGAAGGTTGCGCAGTCTACTTCCGTAGCGATACTGCCTCGGAAGCCCAAGGATAGGTCGCTATGAGTCAGGTTTGACTCGACGGTATATAACAACAACATATATATATATATATATATATATATATATATATATGTATGTATGTATGATTCATATGTAAGGACTGTGTTCACATTTCCTGAGATTATTTAGAAATTTAAATTAAAAAACAAAAGGAACTTTAACCATGTTTTCATCCTCTACCACCATGCTCACAGACTGTAATTTAAATAAGTTAATAAATTCACTGATTCTAGAATTTAAGCCATTTTCTCAAAACTTGTTTGCAAATAACAGATATTTTGTAGAAACTGGATTTGAATTATTGAGGGTTCAGTGAGTAAGAGAATCCTGGCTGTAAATAGAGCCAGCCCAGAATTCCAGAAACCCTTGAGTGAACATTTATTGTGTCCCTGCTGGATGCCTGATACCTGGCAAGAAATCAGATAGCAGTGAATTAGATTGAAACATGTTTTTTGTACTCCTGGAGCTTACAGTCTAATAAGGAAACTAGATATTTAATTAAATTATGATAAATACACAGGGAAGAATAAGGTTTTACTGAGTGATATAAAAGGATGAACCTAGTTGAGGTCAGACAGAGAACCTCTCACTAGGTGGTAGGCTCTAAGGAAGGACTTTCATTCACTGTATTTTCCATGGCCCAGAACTTTGATTGGAATTTAATATATATTTGTTAAATGAATCAAATGAATGAATTAGGTGACAAAGAAAAAAAGAGAATTTGTCTTGATACAGGCTGAGGGAACAGTGTGTCCAAAGGCCCTGATGCTAGAAGGATCTTGGTATGTAAGACTGAAAGGTAACACTGTGTGTAGCTGGATTGCGAGAACACTTTACAGTGTGGATGTATCTACCTCTCCTCTGTCCTACCCCATCTCTCTTACTGCTCATATTTCTGAAAGGGGAACTGTGTTATCTATTACTGCAAATTATCCCAAAACTTGTGACTTAAAAATAACAATGAACATTTCTTATCTTACATAGTTTCTGTGGGTCAAGAATTAAGAGTGACTTCATTGGGTGTTTCTGTTCAGGGGGTCTCTCTTGAGTTTATAGTCAACATCTTGACTGGCATAAAAACTTCTAATACATGCTATAACATACTTGAACCTGAAAACATCATACTAAGTGAAATAAACCAGACACAAAACAATAAATAGTTTTATGATCCCATTTATATGAAATATATAGAATGGACAGATACGTACAGACAGAAAGTAGATTAGTGGTTACCCTGGGCTTGTGGGAGGGGAGGAGATTGGGAGTTAAACCTTAGTAGGTGCAGAGGTTCTCTTTGAGGTGATGAAAGCATTGTGGAAATACACAGCAGTGATGGTCGTAGAACATTGGGAGTACAGTTAACCCCATTGGATTTTACAATCAAAAATGGCTAAAATGCCAAATTTTATATTGTCTATATTTTGCCATCATAAAAACAATGAATTTATATATTATATATATATGCCCTCTGGTAGCATAGTGCCTAAGGCACTTGACTGCTAACCAGAAAGCTGGCAGTTCAAACCCACCAGCCAGTCCTCAGAAGGAAGGTTGGGCAGTCTACTTCCATAGTGATACCACTTCGGGAACCGGTGACTCATAGCGACCCCTTCTTGGGCTTCCGAGGCAGTTATCATTACGGAAGTAGATTGCCCAACCTTCTTCCAAGGAGTGGCTGATGGGTTTGAATCGCCAGCCTTCTGGTTAGCAGTTAAGTGCCTTAGGCACTATGCTACCAGAGCTCCTGTATATATATATATACATACATACATATATACATGTTGTCAGGCACTGCTGTCATTTGAGCTTTTCATTAAGGCTAAAGATTTGCTTCTGATATGCCTCACTCAAATGGTTGTTGGCAGGCAGGCTCATTTTCTCACCACAAGGACCTCTTCTCATAGGGTTGGTTTTTTGAGTGTCCTTACGAAGTGGCAGCTGGGTTGCCCCAGAACGAGTGATCCAAGAGAGGCTAAATCACAGTGTTCACCATCTAGCCTCATATATTTCCTCAGATCTGCAATGTCTGAATGATTACTCGGGTCTGGCCTGTTCACTGTGGGAGGGGACTACGTAAGTGCAGGACTACCAAGAGGCAGAGATCAGTAGGAACCATGTTGAGAACCAGCTGTCACAGAAAATGTTAATGTTCTTTTCTTAAAAGCCATTGCCATCAAGTCAAATGCAACTCATAGTGACCCCATAGGACTGAGTAGAAGTAACTGCTCCATAGGATTTTCAAGGCTGTAATCTTCACTGAAGCAGACTGTCATCTCTCTCCTGTGGAGAGGCTGGTCGGTTCAAACCACCACCTTTTTGGTTAGCAGCTGAGCACTTAACCACCGCACCATCAGGGCTCCTAGGTGTTGTTCGTAGTAGCATTTTTTTTTTCCAAGAGAAGATAGAATGTAAAATAATTTTACATCTGCTATAAATGTAAAAAAAAGAAAATTTTATAATTATAGATAATTCGGTGTTGAAGTTTAATAATCCATTAACATTAATTTATTATCTTTATCCTTACTTGGATATTTACTTTTATAGATGATACTACAATCTTACCATTTTCTTTGATGTGGTAGAGAGACATTGTTGTTGACTCATACGTATTTTCTCCCCTGGAACTATGCTGTTGTTGTTATGTGCCGTTGAGTCAAACTCGACTCACAGCGACCCCTCCTTGGGTTTCCGAGGCAGTATCACTACAGAAGTAGGATGGCCCAACCTTCCTTCCGAGGAGTGGCTGGTGGGTTTGAACTGCCAGCCGTCTGGTTAGCAGGCAAGTATAAGCACTCTAAATTGCAAAATGCCAGGAAATAGTAGATAATTGGCTGACTCCCACAAGTTTCAAACTACTGCATCATGTTAGCTTTGTAGTCTAAAGAAGCCAGTTTGCTAAATTTAATACAAAATATTCCTTGATATTAATAAAAGGTTATGTTGTTTTCAGAATACAGAATACAAAGGAGAGTACTGGGCAGAACATCCTACAATAAAAATTTTTTGGGAAGTATTTCATGAATTACCACTGGAAAAGAAAAAACAATTTTTGTGTAAGTATTTCTGACTAGTTTTGTATTTTATGAGAATGGAATCTAAGTATTCTTACAGAATATTAATTTAATTCACTTTAAGATACATTTATTTTTAAAAATACCATTCCAAGGTATTGTTTCTAATCTTGAAGTATAGTAAATTTTCAAAAACACAGCTAATCTTCATTACATGTGTTCTCTTATTTCAAAAACTAAATTCAGTATGCCTTCAAAATAGCATTGGTTCTTTCAAATGAAGACAAAACTTGTAACTCTGATTATAACCAAACCAAATTTATTGCCATTGAGTGAGTCCTACTCATAATGACCCCATTGGATTTCTGAGGCAGTAAATTTTTACAGAAGTAGATGGCCCCATCTTCCTCCTGCAGAGCAGTTGGTGGATCAAAATCAGTGACATTCTCTGAATCTCTTGATATTGACAAAGAATACTTTTTGTTTGGCCTGTTTTTATTTCTTTGTGATTTGGTTGAAAGGTTACAGAAGAATTTGGTTTTCCATTCAACAATCCGTCCATACTCTGTTTATAACATTCACTGCAGTTGGAACAGCATTCTTCCCACTTCTTCCCTGTAAAGCATATTTTTGGTGGTTTTGTTTTTGAGAATTGATATGACAGTCTTGGTTCAGTTCTTTTGCATATCAAGATTGATATTGACAAGTCAGTATTCTTTTAAAGTAATTTGAGTTTTGGCTGTTTATTATAAATTAGTGTTAAAAAGTGACACAGAAATAAAACAAATAGAAAAAAGAATCATAATCTAAACTGCATTTTTGTATTTGGTTTATGAATTAGGTCTTGCCAATTATTCCTAGAGGAGGTCCCAAAATGTTTTTGTCAGTGACAGTAATCATCAAACATTTGTTACACACCTTAGATTATACTTTTAAAGGGGAAATATTGTTTGCATGTACAAATAAATATGTGTCTCAAAAATCTTGTCTCCCACAGATTCTGGAGATAGGCTTCCATGTTAGAGCAAATTTTTATGTAAAATTGTTACCTACTGTCTACTAAATAGCATGGCACTCTATTGGTTTCATAAAAGGTGGTTGGCTTAATGATTTTTTTCTTGGCAGTATTCTTGACAGGTAGTGATCGCATTCCTATTCTTGGTATGAAGAGTCTAAAACTAGTCATTCAGTCAACAGGAGGTGGTGAGGAGTATCTCCCAGTTTCCCATACCTGTTTTAATCTTCTGGATCTTCCAAAATACACAGAAAAAGAAACTCTACGATCTAAACTGATACAAGCTATTGATCACAATGAAGGCTTCAGTTTGATATAACTTTATTATAACTATTGAGTTTAGTGCAAGAGCATTAAACTGTTTTGTTATTTTTGTGGTGTTGAATTCAGCCAGGTGACAGAGATACTATTATAATTCTTACTTGCAAAATATTCAATGCTATTCATGAAAGCCAAAAAATCTTAAAGGAAAATGAACAAACTATGTCAGTATCAAACTTTACAGAACCATGGATTTGTTTTTCTTTTTTTCCATCTTCCAATAAATATACAAGTACTGTGAATACATTAAAGTTTTACTAACATGAATTTTAAAGAGTTTGCATATTTCAAAAATGATTGGTGTGTGAGTGCATGGAAGTACTGCTTAGTTTTTCTTTAATCACTGGGTGAAAAAACCTTAACTTTGGCCTGCAATAGCCTTTTGATTATTTTTTCATTTTGTAAATAATGTTAAGTTTTGTAATAAAATAGATATGTTCTGATACCGGTAAAGTTTCTATGGTTGTAATTGAACTGGACTGACTTTTAAAGTTGAAAAATTATGACCATTAAATATTACTGAAAATCTGTAAAGGCAAAAAATAGCATGGTGAAAACACAATCTTTGCTCTTTTGCTAAAATAAATATCTGTGCAAACTGAAATTACAGTTAGCAGTTAAATAACTTGTAGTTCTTGCCTCTCTTGTGAATACTGAGATGCTACTGATGGGCAGTTATTGATCAGAAAATTTAATAATTTAGTAGTGGAAAAACTATGTCCTACAATATAGCCAGAAATAGAAACCTTGGTACCATGATAACCAACCACTGGGTTATATACCTTTCAAAACTATTGATGCTGCAGGTTAGTATATAGTCAGAGTTTTCACAGTGCTTAAGAACTATTTCCTGGGATTTTTTAAAACAAATCTTAACAGTTTTATGGTGCTGATGCTTAGTTATCTCATGTCATTAAATTGTAAAAGTGAGTCAACGCACTACATGTGACTTTCAGCTATAATGCAGATATTTATTTTTAAAATTTATTTTAAAAATGCCATGAAAACTGTTCAAATAATAAAGATTTATTGGTTTAATATTTAAACTTTCAGTGCTTCTCATAAAAGATTCAAAGTTCTTCTAGAAGTTTATCTCAGAGGTTTCTAAAATTTTGAATCGCTTGTTTCTGTACCCATGTAAATTTTATTTTGGTCTCATTGCTGCTCCAGACCCCAGTGGAGGTGCTACGTAATGCAGTGTACAAAGTGCAGCTGAGTCCAAGGGTTATAGGGCAAGGTATTGTGAACCTATACTCTAGTTTAACTTAAATAGAACATTGTTTACTGGTGAAACATTGGAGCCTTTTATAGATAGAAGCACTAAAGCACTAAAATAATATTCTCACCTAAGGCAATTTTGCTTCCAACTAGTATTCTTCCGTATGAACATTCTTCCAGTATTGGATCCTATCTCTCCATGCATCATTTTCTTGAGGATAACATTTGTGTGTTCAAATAGAAAACTGGTGGTGTGTTAGGTGCTTGTTTCATAACTTCTTTGTGCTGTTAAGCTGACCTGTGAGCAGTGGAGTTCAGTGGACAGATATTTTAACAAGGACTTCACAACTTATCTGGGAGCACGCAGTACAAAGCTTAATTTGGTAAATATTACTGATCTTTTCCTCCCTCTGTTGGTACAAACTCTAAGGCACATAGCATTTAACAGCCAGATTTATGGTAGACAGTTAAATTGAAATTTTTTCCAATTGCTATGTTTTAAAACAGTAACAAAATCTCTTGAGAGCTTTATAGATCAGAGTAGGCAAATATTTGGGACCATGATCAGTTAATTGGCTAAAACTGAAAATATTTGGCCTCCACAGATTTATCTGCAAGAAACAATCAAGTGTTTGTAGATCCTGTCTTAGTAGTAATTTTCACCAGTAGCTATTGTCCAGACTAAAATATAAGGCAGCAGAACCAAGACAGTCTTTTAAATTAGAATAAAACCAGAATGCACCTTTTACCACTGAAGAGACCCAAATTAGTGTTAGTTTTCTCATAGCATCCATTCACAAGGATCAATTTTTAAGGACTGTTTATTGGGGTCAAATTTCTGACCAAAACTCCTACATTAAAAGCTCAACATGCACCAGGGAAGTCTTTCCTTTGAGCGTTTTGAGAAAGCTACATGAAATGTTCTGCTTCCTAGCCATCTCATACCTCTAATTTTTCCTCTGTACTTTGGCTGTCCACATTCCTTGGAAGTTTTGTTTACTGGAGAAGTCTCCTTGTTGCGCTAGGTCCTCACCCTTCCCATATTTGCTCATTAAAACCCAAGTTATCGAAATCAGTGAAGTATTTCTGGAAGTAAATTTGGGAAGAGAGGTTGCTTATTTCATAAAACAGCCTACCTCCCTGTTAGGCCAGCCAGCCCTGGCAGTGGAAGTTGTAAAGTCTGGGAAGGGGACTCCCCTATTCCTTTCCAGCTAACAGTGGTTCTCAACCTTGAATATCACGTGGGGATGTTTTAATACTATGCTAAAGCCTCATCTTAAATAGTCTTCACTTGAGAACTTCACCAGAGAGGTTATTAGACCTTTTCTGCATAGATCTACTAGCATCCTAGCTTGAGTTTAACGTTTACCCTGGCTTCTTTAGATCTTGGTTCGTTTCTTTAGGTCCAGGAATAGAGATATACTTCAAAGGAATCTTACTAATAAAGCTTAGTAGATGGTGCTACACCTCTGACTGAAAGTACACATTATTTTATCTACCGCTGAAAGAGTAATAATTAAACCATCAATCCATCAATAATCAGTGAAACAGTACATAACGCATAGTTACAAGGAAGATGGGAAGTGTTGAATAAAGGATCAATTAAAGTCAGTGTCATTTTGAGTAATTACTCAAAGAGTGTACCACCTCAGGTATGAACTACCTTATTCAAATTTGTACACATGGAATGCCACTGTTACTTATTTTTTAACATCTCAGGATGGGGTTTACAGGTTAAAGTTTTTAGTGCAAATGGAGCATACAGGGGCAATGTTAGGAAACTGCAAGTCAATCCCATATCCACCTATTATTTAAATTCCCTACATTGTAATGGTGTTTGCTTGCAGATGTCTGCTCTCAAGCACTGTGATGGATTAAGTTTTCAGGTGAGCGTCAAAAAGTTATCCTCTGTGGTCTGTAGTCTGTTTTGTCCAATCCCTGTTAGATCTAGCACCTGAGAGCAATTTTTAGGTAATTTGACTACTGTAGGGCCTGGGTTCTTGAATTCAGTTGTTTTCCTCTCTTCCCTATTGTCTCTTTAACCCCAAAGTCCTGTCTTTGTTGTATGACTCTGTCAGATCTTATGTCAGGTTCTTCTTAAGTACTGCCTTTCCCCTACTTTTTATCTAAGGCCCCTGGCCTAGAATGCTTGAAATATATTTTGTAATTATTGGTGATGTAGTTTCTATAGCCAGCACTATCAATGTTTGAAAGTACCAATTTGGGAAGGTTTGGGTTGTAATTGAATGAGGAAAATGTCAATATATTGAGAAGAGAAAAACCAGTTGCCTGCCATCAACCCAGAACTCATGGGGGACTTGCACGTGTGTCAAGGTAGAACTGTGCTCCGTGGGGTTTTCAATGGCTGATTTTTTGCAAACAGACCGCCAGGACTTTCTTCTGAAGCACCTCTAGGTGAACCCAAACTACCAGCCTTTCAGTCAGCAGCAAGCACATTTCACACTCCAGGTATACTGAGAAGAGCACATCTACAGCCCTCGATGCTGTGTAAATTCTACAAAATTAAAAAAGTTATACCTTAAACAATGTTAAGTTAACAGAAAAGAGTCAAATGACAGTTTTAATAGACTTTAAAACAGTGTACAAGTATAAAACACTGGTTTTGTATTTCAAAAGTTGGAAGAAGATATCCAGTCATTAAACAGTCTACAAAACGTATGCCAGTAGATTACATAAAAGACTATGTACAATATAAAAAGAGCTGAAAACAGTCTTCACTGTAAAAATAATTTAAAACAAATTTTTCGATTTAAAATATCATCTATAGCACAAACACATGTCATGCAAATGGAAAACTGAATACACTGCATTTGTTAGTGTAGCCAAATAAATTTAGATTGAGACATCTTTTAGGTAGAGAAATGGCCATTCAGTACAGTTTTTCTTTCCTCTGGCAGTTAACTGACCTAGCTGGGTATTATATGCATTAAGAACAGCTGTATTTCAAACCCTTTTTTTATTGTAATAAATACTAAACATATGAATAGTCTATAATTTGGGAAAATGCTGGGGGAAAAAATCTGGAAAATAAATGCTTACTGTGCAATTTTTATAAAGTAAGAACTTTTTTAAAAAGGCTAGAAGCTTCTGCAACTGAGAAAGTTGGTATCTAGAGTTTTAAGGCAGGCTAAGCTTTTAAATAAACATGTTACAGGAACTAGTTTCATTAACTATTCTGCTATTAGAAATTACATCATTTTCTTCTCTGTAATACTAGGCTAGTACTTTGGTGTTTATTACACCAAATTTTCCCAACAGGAGCCATGTAGTGTGCCTCCAGGGGACACGTCCTTTTTCTGGCTGAGTATAATTAACATATTACTTTGGAATTGTAATCAGAGGCCTGTTGCTCTTTTCATTAATGAAAAAGAAAAACAGTCCAAAATATTACACTCTCCCCAGTAGAAGTACCATTATTATAAATGCAGAAAGGCTTTGCATATTCACATCTTGGCAGTTTAATACTTGTGGAAAAGGACCAATGCAAGCTCTACCACAGTGACATATTTAAACAACAATGGCAAGTATTCTCAAAACTAAAGGGATCCAGGCAGGCACTATTGTTTCTAAAGCAATTTAAACATTTCCAAAGCAGTTTTTTGTTTTTCAGGTTAGTTTTATGAGCCAATACCGACATTAACTACATGTCTACAGGAAGTACAAAAGCCACCCTCATTTAAATAGTAACAGTATTCCTGAAAGCACCAAGCCTTAACTTTAAAAAAAAGCAAAGACAACTAAGTGCTCTCCTACATATTGTTGGCTTCCTTCGACTTACATTGCATGTTATTTGAGATTTTTAAAAAGTTAGCTGCCACAAGTTTTGGAAAATGCCAGTGTTTAAAAATAGGTAATTGTGCTAAAGAATCGAAAGTTTAACAGAACAGAGATTTGAGGATGTCAAACCAATGTTACAAAGAAAAGTGAAAATACCATTCTTTGGTCTAGATAAGCTGTTCCCTTTACATTAAATAACATTCCAATGGCTTTTTGAAAACTTTAAAATGTTGAAATTCACTAGGCAACAACAAAATTATATATACATATGGATGTATCATACAAATGAACCTTTAAAAGAAAGTAAAAGTCTTGACCAAGAGCTGATTAAAGATACTTAGTACCTTTCTTTAAAAAACAAAAGGTTAGTGTTGAGTGTACAAGTACAGAAATAATGAAGTTAAAAATCACCCATGAAAAAACAATCTATTTCACCAGTCTATAAATATTACACCTTTCTGGTTTCCTTGCTCTATTGAGTTCACAAGTAAACATTCATTTTTGACATGCTAAAGTTCCTAATGCTGGTGGAACAATTCTTGTACCTAGATTATTATTACATTATGATTTGTTTGATAGATAGTTAATGTCTGCTGCTTCCTGTTTCACAGATAAAGCTTCATTAACTGCCTCTTGATCACCTCCATCAGCCCCAAATCCAGTTCCTCCAGCTTCCTCAGGAACATCAGTATCATCTTCCAATCCATTGTAGAATTCTTCAATCTCACTTTCATCCTCCATGGGTTCTTCTAAACTTGGACTGTGGCATGTTCCACTATCACTGTTACTGCCACAAGAACTAGAGGATAAGACGTCATCTTCAGAATCTGAGTATACCTCAGCGCCATGGAAAATATAACGATTTGGTGGTACAAACAGATACTGATTACCTGAAATACATTACAGTAATAAAAGAGAAAAGTTATTTTCACTTTCTAAAACTAATTGAAAGTAAGGCTGAGTAGGCAACCTGAAAGAAGTGTAGGCCCCAGCTCTACTGAGTATCATTACTAAATGCTGGGGTAACAAGTATCAGTACTGTATACTTAGGTTTTTTCAGAAAAGCTATAGACTTAGTTCTGAGTTCCAATATTCTGCCACTTTTTAGCTTTGCAAACTTGGGCAGTTATTTCTGCCTCAATTTCTTCATCTGGAAAAGTATGAAAAAAAAATAGAAAACTTATTTTCAGTAAAGATTATTTAACCAATTATTTGGAAGAGATTTGATGAAAACAGTATCCAGCACAACCTACACTAGATACCCAATTCATGATACCCAAAATTCATGTTCATTTAAAGATGAACTTCTCTAAAGCACATATTAGGTGTAAATATTTGTAGCTTGGTAGCGTAGTCCCTAAGGCACTTCACTGCTAACCAGAAGCACTCCTCGGAAGGAAAGGTGCAGAAGGAAAGATGGGTAATCTACTTCCGTAGTTATACCGCCTCGGAAACCCAAGGACGGCTTGCTATGAGTCAAGCTGACTTGATGGCAACATACCACCACCACCATAATCATAAAACTAAATTGAAATCGTCAGTAATGCGTCTTCACCACCTATTCAAAGTGTGGTGTGTGGATACTGGCAACACCTGGAAAGCCAATTCTCAGGTCCCACCACCTACCTACTCAATCAGAGTCTGCATTTTTGTAAGAGTTCTGCCACATTGCAGCTTGAGAAGCACTGATTACCTCTGGACTTAACCTTCCTTCACTCCTTCCCAAATTTGTATTCGCAGTGTAAAATTTCACCTAAGATGGTCAGGAGAGTCACTGTCGCCCTGCCCTTAAAACCACAGACCCAGTGTCAAAAACTCCTCTGGGAGGTCCCATCTTAGAGCATCACTCTGAACCCATGAATATTAATAAACTCCGTAGAAGTCTCCAAATTCATGCCGTGGAGTCAGTTCGACTCTTAGCAACCCCACCTTGGGTTTCAAGGTGGTATATCTCTATGGAAGTAAATTGGCCAGTCTTCCTTCCAAGCAAGGGCTGGTGTTGAACTGCCAGCCTTCTGGTTAGCAGTCACATGCCTTAGGCACCATGCCTCCAGAGCTCCCTAGAAGTCTCCAGCACATCCAATCACAAATCTGTTTGGTCTAATTTAGGTTAGCGTCTTTTGTTTACTTTAAAGTGGATGGAGGGGAAACACTAAAAAAAATGATGAGTGTTTCCTATCCTTGAACTGACGAGAACATGTAGCTCCTAAGTCTGTTTCATGTAGTCGTCATCATGTTGTATTTATTGCTCCATATCCCAGAATGATTCACAAAAGCCTGGTTCCTACATAGTCTATCTGAAGTGGCATGCCATTTACGAAGCTTCTCTTCAAAGTGGCTTTCAATCTTTTTATACTGCATCATGAGCTAGTACTCAGGCTAGTATGTGTGACAATCATTTTTCAAAATGCTGATCTGAACTCACTGACTTCAAAACTGACTTTCAGATCACAAAGTTTGAAAACCACTTCTTGCCCTTTGTTGCAAGAGAATACACAATATTCAGCTTTCTAAGCCACTGGTATTAATTTGCATGGCTGGAGCAGGGAGTCAAGTACTTGATTCCAGCTGCTAACAGAAAACCCATCTTAGCACTAACTCGACCATTCCTGGGAATCCTACTTTTACAGGTGGCCCCAGTGCGTGCTTGTCCTGCACTTTCTTACTGTAGTTTAGAGCGAGCTTCTAAAAAAACCGTTTCATTCTGGCTCTGGCACCCCTGAAAAACTGAATACTCTCTCTCAAACCAACTACCCCTATACCTGTCTGGATCTGCCCTCTTGGCAACCATCAGGATAAGAAATTTACTTCATGTATGCCCTCACTTCCTCCTGTTTAGCCTTGGTAATACACAGAGAGGTAAAAAATAACTTGGTAACCTAAATAATCTAGTGGCCATTTGGTTTTAAAAGCTATAATTTTACACTATAAACTTACCTTTTTTTAATTCTCAATTCTACGAGATATGTACTACTTTATTCCCATTTTACAGATTAAGAAGGTGAGAGGTTAAATAATTCTGCCAAAAGTGGATATGAGACAGCTCATGTCTCGTTCCAAAGTATAATACAAAAAGGTCCGTTCTGGTTTTAATCTTTGTTTCTTGGGGCAAAGAGTTTTGCAAGTTTAACCCATCTGCCAAAAGACATTCAAAGAAGATCCCCAGTACAAACAGGTAGGCAGATGTTGTACATGGTAAGACTTACATTATCTAAAATAATAACAAAATAATATTTATCGTATTCAAATTCTCTTGCATGGAACACTTCTGTCTTATGTACAGGCAGCACCTACTGTGGGTAGTTCTAATAAGTATTCATTTCAGCCTTTGAAATTATATTCAGAATTGCACATATGCATTTGTTTGGGGAGATATATCACAGCTTTTGCCAGAATCTTAAAAAGGGTCCTTTACCCAAAAACACTAAGGATTAGAACTATTACTCTTGAATTCTTATCCAGTGACTAGTGCTTTGTAACAATGTTTAACCCAAAGAAATGACTTAAGACAGACATATTTTTAACAAAAGTACACATAAACCAATTTTTCTGACACTTGCCACATTCGCAAACACAAGCATCCGTCTGTGCTTTTGCTACTTCGCTAGTTTTCTCCCCTGGAAAATTTTAACTCCCTAGTTATGGCTTAAGCAGGGTTTTGAACCGATTCTGCTCGGTTCAGTCATGGCTGATGGAGCGACACTGAAAAAAGATTCAAATGTGTACAATGCAGATAGCACAGAATGACAACCAAACAAGAAAAATTATAGGATGACACATTGCTAGAAACTTAACTTCTTAGAAAACAAAGGTGATAAGCACTTTGCACAGCAACCACAAATCTCTTGCTCTGAAGAGCACTGCCCCCACTCAAAGATGGTGGCTGATGGCACAACTCTGAAAGTGTGTGGCACTCCATAGTCCTGGCAATAATCCAACAGCCCATCAGCCTCCTGAAAGAGCTCACTATGCCTCTCCAGTTCCTGGAGAAGGAAGGGTATGATGCTTGGTTAAGTAGAGGGTCAGTGAGAAAGGGAAAGACCTTCAACGAATGGCTGCAACCATGGGATCAAGCACAGCAATGACTGTGAGGATGGCACAGGACCGTGCAGTGTTTCATTCTGTTATACACAGGGTCAGTAAGAGGACGCCAACTCAATGGCACCTAACAGCAGCAGCATGAAAAAGAGACCCAACGTCTTAACTCAACTGAACTACAATTCACTTAAAGCAAATGACTGGAACACTTAACATATTTGTCTAAAAGGTCTTGTCAGTTTACAACTTAATGTTCTAAGTTGTAAAGGATGTTAACTTATTTACTTAGAGGTTGTTTTCTGGGGGTAGAGGGGGTTTAATTGCATTGATTAAATTAGGGTTTTCCACCAACCATACTTCGGGATTTAACATCATTTTTCCAGAAAATAGGAAGTGCTTTCCATATTAATTAGTAGCTAACTGGTAAAGTAGGAGCTCTGGTAGCCTAGTGCCTAAGGCACTTGACTGCTAACCAGAAGGCTGGCGGTTCAAACCCACCAGCCACTCCTCGGAAGGAAGATGGGGCAATCTACTTCCATAGTGATACCGCCTCGGAAACCCAAGAAGGGGTCGCTACAAGTTGGGTCCGACTCGACAGCAAATAAGAACAACTGGTTAAGTAATTAATTAATAATTGTTAAAGATTTTCCATATTGACAGTGTAGGTGTTATTCCTGATAGTTAGTGGAGAAAAAACAGAAAAGTTGTCTAGATCTGAGACAACACAGCAAAGTGGTTATAATGAGTGCAAACCCAGAGAATAGACCTGAGATCCAATCTGGCCACTTCTCAAGTGGTTGCCCCCGTGGTGCTATTTTCCCACCTGTAGCAAAGAATTAGTAACAGTTCCTTCTTACCTCATAAAATTAAAATCAGATAGTTTGTAAAACAAGTGAGACACAGTAAGCCCTCAAATCTCAGTCATTGTTTCTACTGAGTTAAAGCTCTAGGCTCAGATATTGGCAGAACACACAATATCTTCTTAATCTAATGTTGTTCTTCCCTTCCCCTAGAGAAATAACAATGTGCAAAGCAGATTTCAGACTATTTTTTCCCTGTACTATGCAAGATACCCACTGGTTTCTCTTCCTCTACCTTAAATTATGATCTTCAGGTTTTCTAAACAGAATCAACTGACTCCATTCAGCTGCCAAAAGCTATCCTATCAACTAATCAGCCAAAATTGTTAATTTCATACAAAAATTTTGATACAATAATTGTACTTCCAAAAAAGTTCACACCCTTTCTTACCATCAAGCCGCTTACTAATCTGCTCCTTTGCAAGTCTAATGGGCCAACACTTTCTCACTGGTTCAGCAACTGAAGTTCTTTCATTGTTGTCTCCAGTACTGGAGCCAACGTTCTTCAAATCCGGACTCTCTAATTGTTCAGTAATACTTTCAGTGTTCCTAGTAGAAATCTGTCCTTCTTGAGATTTTTCTTCCATATACCCTTTAGATTCAGACACATCTGAATCGCCAATATTACTCTTAGTTGCTTGATCTATAAGTGTGACAATCATTGCAGAATCTGGTGGTGAAGTTCTTTCTGGTGAACTTGAGTCTTCTGAAATATTAAGAGGGGTGGGTGGCAACTCTGACAAATGAGCCAACTCTTTTTGTGTTCGTGGAGGTTTTTCAGTAATTTCTGAAAGCTTTACAGGGTTGCAGCAAAGTTTGGCATATTCACCACCTAGCCTATGACACAATTCATTAATGATGACATCACAGTCTCCAAGAAGTTCTACATCAAAGTGCAGATGAGGCAAAGGTTCTCTATTAATTAATATCTGAGGCACATCATGGGGTATGGAACCTAAAATGAAGATAAAAAGTAACTGTAAGAAAAAGGAGAAGTAATCTAATCAAGCAACAACAAATATGCCATGCAAAAATTTAACATGGACTGAGAGCCTAGAGTACCAAATAACAAAAAAGAAACTCTCCATTAATTCTTAACCAAACCACTGCATTTCATCAAGCCACCTAGTAAACAGAGCAGTAAGCTCACTATTCCAGTCTGTACCTCAATTTCTTCATTTGTATAAAGGAGGCAATAGCTAAACTTTTCCATGAGGTGGTAATAAGAATTAAATGCATATTATTACCATTCTACCGATGTAAATCTTGACATAGAATTAAAATTACACACAGCTAGCTATTCTACACCATTCAAGGAGCTCTGGTGGTTCAAACCCACCAGCTGCTCCGCGAAAGGAAGTGGGGGCAATCTGATACTTCCCTAAAGATTTACCACCCTGGAAACCCAATTGGGGTCGCTATGAGTCAGAATCGACTTGATGACAGTCAGTTTGGTTTTGGGTTTTATTCTATACCATTATATACTTGTTTTTTCATTTAATAAAAAATAACCTTTTCCTATCACCAACACACCATTACATTATCCCCACAGAAAATGTATCAATTTCTCTGCCTTTGAATTAGCCTAAAGATTTAAGGAAAAAAGGGAGGGAGGCTTATATATTAAACTTTAATGTTGTTTAATTACAAATTGACCTATATATTATACCTTAATAAAATTTCACTGCTATTTAGAGAAGACAGAGTTAACTGCTAAAGCCACCAGATGTGGGGTAGGACTTAGGGTAGAAGTGGAGAGTCTGACTCCATAGTCATCTAATGTTTATGCTCTAGCTACCTATTTGACTACTGGTCTAGGAACCTAGTACCTGTTTAGGAGTTTGATACTCTCTTCTTTGCTCCTCCCCTCACTTAGGAGGGCACAGGCATATCTGATGCTAAACAGTCCCTCTATTTCCTTCTCCTTAGCTTTTGGGGGGGAGGGAGGTGTGAAAGCAGATGTTAAAGAAATATTCCTGAGAACAGTAGGACTTAAATTGTATTTGGCATTTTTATACACGTGCACTTGGGGGTACACTACAGTTAGAGACCATTATTATGACATGGTATGGCTGTTAATACTGCAAGAATGAACCAATCATTTTGAACCTGCAAACACCATCCTATATAAAAGCACATTACATCTCTATCAACCTATATATTTGAACTTATTGAACTGGAAATCAATTAAGTTTGAAAGGTCAACAACTCCTTCACAGAAATTCAATCTGGTAAAAATGTTTATCTAAGACTTCAGCCTCTGTGACTATCAATGAACTATTTTCGTATTAAGAATTAACACTATATAGATCACGGCTGTTCATAACTAATTCCTGCCACATTAAAAATGTGTTCCATTACAAAATATAAACTGTTTACTTTGCTTTTTCATATAAATTAGAATTTGCTATTCTATTTTGATCTTCTCCTAACCCAAATGTCAGACTGACCAATCTTCATGAGTAAGAATGCTACTTAAATAATAAAATTTAGCTCGTCATGTCCCTTTAACCAGAGGCAGAAAAAAACTACTGGGGGTGTCTATTATATAGTAATTCTTGTATGAGTCATGGCATTTACACAGAAATGTTCTCCAAAACCATCACCAACTTACTTGGAATTAGTGCTACTGGTCTTACTTTCAGGGAAGACCCAATAACAATGAGGAGATCAACTTCATCTTTGTCATATTTCATGGCTCTATGAAACTGTTCTGGTAAATTCTCACCAAAAAACACAATCTCTGGTTTCATGATAGCAAGTGATTCATCAGCTGGGCACCTAGGACATCGAGGAACCACCTGCATTTATGTTCCAGATTTTGGTTGAGGAAAAAAGAAAAGCCCAAGTCAAAATAGTCAGCATTTTCACATTTCCCAAGAATGTATTTCAGAATTATTAAACAGTCAGAAAAGTGACGGATAAACAGCAAATTGAGTATGATCAAGTATCAACTGTCAATGTCAGATTAGTTAATAACCTACAGACACTATACAATGAAAGAACACTATTTAATAGCTGCACTGAACTACATTTGAAATGCAAGACTCCATTATCTATTGAAAGGGGAAAAAATCTATCTATCTATATGTAAAAATGTTTATAGAAAAAAAAATCCTTTAAAATGACCCTGTGTTCATACACGTAAGATATAAGAAAGCTGGCCTAAAGTACAATGGCAGTGGATCCTTAAGAAAAAAAGTTTGTAAAACACCATGATTTTAATATACTAACCTTCCTCTATTATAAATAAATGATTAAGCATATATGCAGCCAAGTACAGATGACTTATTTCTGGCTGATTTTTGTTTTCTCACTGTATCTTCCCATATTTTTTGGCAGTGAGAATTTATGAAATTATTTTACAATTTATAATAATGTCTTAGAAGAGTACCAAAACTAATTTAAAATTCAAAATCTAACAGGCATCAAAAGGGTAAAAAGTAAGGAGAAAACAAATACAACACTTTGCTTCTGACCATTTTAAGAGACATTATGGAGCAAGTTTCTAATTAACGTAGGGAAAAAGTCTTATGTATTTCACTGGAATCTACAATGCTAATACTTTCTTTCTGGCACTTTTTACATCACAAATACTTTTATCTAAAGGAAGATTTGGAAGCAAAAAAAAAAAAAAAGACTAGATCAGAGAGATGGCACAATTCTTAAAATGTGGATGATTATACCTGATTAAAAATATCTCCACGTACAGCTTCACAGTCAACTTTGTATTTACAAATCAGGCAAGATGCTGTTGCAAAGGAACCTGAAAACAACCGACACACACACGCACACACACACATATATATTAAAGAAATATTTCCATTTTTTAAACATACCACAAAAATCATAATATAAAATTTGACACCAGGAAAGTTAGAGACGCTCTATGATTTAAAGAGACTCCACAGGAGAATCAGAAGATGGAACAACAACAACAAAAATATTTAAATGATAAACAAATCTTCAATTGCTGAGACATTATATAATGCTCTCTTCTAAAGATGGTCTTTTCCAAAAAATGAACCAACTCCTTAGTTCAACAGTGTGTTTTAAAAACATTTTGAGATACCTGAGAAAATGACTAATGGTTAATCTATTCATACTTTAGATCAAAACTCTTCTAGATTTCTGATTCCTGTAGT
This sequence comes from Orycteropus afer afer, assembly GCF_000298275.1. Taxonomy (NCBI): domain Eukaryota; kingdom Metazoa; phylum Chordata; class Mammalia; order Tubulidentata; family Orycteropodidae; genus Orycteropus; species Orycteropus afer. The sequence goes on from NW_006921657.1 coordinate 9,974,684, forward strand.
ATCAAAACTATACAGTTCCTTTCGTTTTATAACAATGTCATGTTTCTTCGTACATAACCATTAGTCAAAAAAGGTTACTGAAAAGAATTCAATGGCATGCACTGGAATCTCTTTTGAAATCCCAAAATACATTAATATTTGATGTTTCATGCAAGTATCAAAGCTAAGATTTCTGATTTCATTTTTTTGCATTCTACTTTTCTTAGGTTATCTACAGTTAATCAAGTAATATGATTAAATAAGAACAATCTTTAGTTCTGGATGGCTGGCAACTTTGATAATTCTATCTTTTACTATAAAACTTATTAAATAAACGATAGGAAGCATTCTGAAGTTTACTAACCATGGCACTGAATTATCCTTTGGATTCCCGCAACCTGCTCCAGTGTATCTATATTCTGAGTATAGTTGCGAAGTAGTTTTCCTTCCTTATCTGACAAGGCTATAAATTTGTGACAGAGAGATGGTTGGAATTGTCCAGGATATATTTCCTATGTAATGCAGAAAGTAAAAATAAAAATTTTACATTAAAGAAATAAATACAACAAACGTAAATTGCTTAGGCTAAACAAACTTTTGGATCTAGTAAAATTACCGATGATAATTCCTCATGTATAAGTAATTTAGAAAATAAATATAAGCGTTTTAAAGCATCTAGATGGTTGTAACACATACGTTCAAAAAGACTGTTGCTGTAGTATGCATAAGACTCAGGAACTAGTGAACTTGGCCCCCTGAAGAAAAGAATAAAGTCTACTCATAAACATCCCAACATACATTAGTAGGCATTTTAATGAAAGTCAGAAACAATACACACCTTAAGATATATCTAACTTTTGCTGGCTGCAAATTCAGATTTTTTTAAATGGAAAAAGTAGAAACTGAAATTATAGATATCAAAGATACGGTGAAAGACTATTTTTTGTTTGGTTTTGTTTTTTAACTAAAAAGGCACTGTCACCATAAGAATTATTTTTTTTTTTTTAATTTTTTTTTGATTCATCATTCATTGTAAATATCAACCTGTTGGAAGTTAAAGCTAAAGTTTTAATTCCTTACCAAAATTGTTTTCCTTCCACTGCACAGGCACATACTGGTATAGTATAGAGTTGCTCATGAATGCTGAGTTGCTGGATTTTGTGTGTGTGTTTTTCCCCCCAAATAATGCTTCAATGCTGTTTCTTCTTTAAAAACAAAGAATTCAGATATATACATGGCAAAAAGATCAGAGAAAAAGTATCAATTTTGGTCCTCCCAACTTTTGACAGTGTTCTTTTATTAAATTTCATTTAGTAAGTGACTATGGCAAAGGAAGTGTCTTCTCTACTTTATTTAAAGTAGCAGTGCTATCTACTTACTTCCTTACCATTCATGACATGCTCTATCATATTAAAATGCCAGCAAAAAACTACATACAACCATATGTCCTTCAAGAGGGGACTGGCTGTATAAGTATGGTACGTTCATAATAGAATATGCAGCCACTAAAAAGTATGAGGGAGATCTAGATGCACTGACCTGGAAATTCAAGTTAATCACCAATGTGTATAGTTTTTTGTTTTTGTTTTTTTTTTAATTAAACAAAAAAAAAATTATATATAGATATGTCCACAAGTAAGTAAGGATGGATACAAACAAGCTACAAACAGGTGGGAGAACTTTCATTTCTGACATTATACAAAAAAAGTTTAATAATAAGACAATAGGTTACTTTATTTTTACCTATTTAGTATTTCGAATTTTAAAAAATGTTTCATCTACCACCCCAAAGGATACTTTCAGGTAAAATTTCAAAATAATCTAATTTCATTATAATGATTATTATGTACATCATGTCCATATGCTACTAAAAATGTGTTATACAAAAAATGTAACAACTGTTCCTTACATTCAAATTTCTATCAAATAAATGTCATGGTTAACTTTGCAATTTAAAAAGCAGTGCATATTTCACCCAAATCACAATTTAAAAAAAGAAAGAAAAGAAACAGTGCATAAAGGAAGAAGTTAACAATAAACAGCTTACTAGAGTCAATGTTTATAGAAAACTGAAAAACACATTATTTTAAATGTTATTTTCAATGAAATTACAGGAAGTGTTCCCCACATAGCTATTAATATTTTGGAATATTGGGTTTGTGCTACACCTGAATGCTGTGTTCTAGTACATTCACACTGAAGAGAGGTTAAGAAGCACAAAGATATGTGGGACACTAGATTCAGCTCTACACTCCCATTTTCACCTCATGTCCAACCCTAATAATTAAGGAGCCAATTCTTACACTCAGATAATTTATGAAGGGGTTTTTGTCTTGTTTTTCCAACTTACATTTATGTATTAGAACCTTTGTCTATTTTCTTTCAAATATGAAGTGGATCATGCCTGAATCATCAGATTTAAACAAAGTATTCAAACTCTGTAAGGGATATAATCAAATAATGAAGAAAAAAATGAGCCTAGAAAGACTGTCTTAACAGAAACCATTCTTAATACAGATTCTTCATGTGAAAAGTTTGCTAGAAATCAAAAGGCTGGAGGTAAAAAAACTTTCAGATAGAATACAGATTGATTCTTCCATGTTGGAACTGTGATACTAAAAGAGACATAAAGCATGCTAGCCTTGTTCTAAGAGTCATGTTAGATCTGATCATCCTAAAACCGTTTTAAGGACCAGTCACATGGGTTGGGTCATTCTGTTACTGCCACAGAAATTGTTTCATATTAGAGTGGAAAAAGAGCAGGCTAAATCAATGACCCCAAATACTATAAAAGCTACCCTGTTTCAAAACTCAGCTGTGTCCAGAAACTTAACTGGCTATGGGCAACCCATGTGGTCATAACTAAATCTTAGCATTATCTGCCATATTGAGTGTGGTAGTTCAGTTTGTGTGTCAACTTGGCTGGGCCTGGTTGAATGCCTGGAGAGCTGGATGTAGTATTCCCCATGATGAGACTGGTAATCAACTCCATGGTGGAATCTACTGTGAGCAGCTGAGTAGCTGCCTTAGGGATGTGTCTGCTTCTGGAGAAGCCCTGGGGAATGGTCTCTAGCTTATGGCACACTTGGACCCTGCATGTAGCCATGTCGTTGCTCAGCAGCCTACCATGCTCTGCCAACCTTGGGACTTAAGATGGACTTAAATTAATGGCCTGCCATGTGGTTTGGTAACATCGGGACTGTGCCATTTTATTTGTCAACCTTGGGCTTGTTAGCCTCAGCAGCCAGTAGCTGTCTGAGTGAAGAGATGCCTCTAGCTTCAGTGGGCCAGGAGCAAGAGTCAGAGCTGCAGCCCAAGGTCAATGGGCTTTCACACAGCCCCTAGAGCCTGGCACTTTGAACTCGTACTTCTAGCCTCCCAAACTCTAAGAGAATAAACTGCTGTTTGTTAAGGCCATCCCATTTGTGGTATATTCCTGTCAGACTGGCACTAGGTAACCAAAACAGTGAGCTCTCATGTAGAAATCATGGCTTTCCTCTGGAAATGCTATTTCTGCTTTCTGACCTTTCTAGTAATAGGAATACAAGACCCCAGTCAAAAGCAGAGAGAGAGAGAGAGATGCACTCCCTCAAAACTAAAAGGATTCTTCAGTTTTAGAGCTGTCAATGTTTCCTAGTATCTGCCCTCCTCCTACAGAGCCCAAGAAGGAAGTAAGCAAAGTTGTAAGAAACTAGAATCTAAATTCTCCAAGCTGCCAAAAAAGAGAAATGAAACAGAACAAGCCTGGTAAGAAATATCCTCGTAATTACTTGTTTCATTCATTGCACAAAACCACACCTGAATACAACTACTTATTTCCTACCTAATCAAATTTAATACTAATTAATAAAAGTTAGTTACCTGACAAAGAAATCCAACTGCATTTTTTAAAAAGTGTAATACCAACACACCACCACCTAACAACACAACACCCTTTCTCTTAAAACCCAGGAGTTGGCAAACTTTTCCATAGAGTGAGATAGTATCTTAAGCTCTGCAGGTCATATAGTCTGTTGCAGCACTATTCAACTCGGTCACTGCAGCCAAAAGCAACCATAGACAATGTTCCATTAAAACTCTTTTTATGGACATTGACATTAGAACATCATACAATGTCATGTCCTAAAATACTCTTCTTCTTTTGACTTTTTTTTCCCCAACCACTTAAAAATGCATTCTTAATTCATGGGCTCTACAACAGGTGTTGTTGTTGTTATGTGCCGTCGAGTTGGACCCGACTCATAGCGACCCCTCCTTGGGTTTCCGAGGCAGTATCACTACAGAAGTAGATTGCCCCGTCTTCCTTCCGAGGAGTGGCTGGTGGGTTTGAACCGCCAGCCTTCTGTTTAGCAGTCAAGTGCCTTAGGCACTATGCTACCAGAGCTCCCCTACAATGGGTAGCAAAGCACATTTAGACTAAAACCATGGTTTGCCAATTCCTGTACTAAAATAACACAAAAGTTTCAATATTCAAGCTACTGGTTATAACTTAATGAACTTTCAGTATATACCAGGCATAAACACAAGCTCTTCATTCCATCTTTACCATAAAGCTACTGACCAATCTGAGGACAGGAATTTATATATTTAAAGGGTTGCAAAGAAAAGAATCTAAAACAAAGTCCCTATGTGGCCCTCAAAGCAGGCCACATATTTACCATCTGGCTTTGCAGAAAAAGTTGTTTGGTTTTTTTTTAATCTGAAAAACTGATACACAAAATTAACTTGCCAAAAGTCACACGAGCCAGTAAATGGCACAACTATCACTCAAACTCAGTGAATTATTACGCAATACTGTTTCTTCAATTTTTGATCCCCCATCTTAAATTGTCTATTTTCTTTTAGGTTAAGCACCATTTCTATTAGGTAGTGTAAAACTAGTAAATACATTTGATTTTAGCTACCTCCAAGGGATTACTTCTTGTTGTTGTTATGTGTGATTGAGTAGGACCCGACTCAGTGACCCCTCCTTGGGTTTCCCAGGCAGTATCCCAATGGAAATAGATTGCCCACCCTTCCCTTCCAAGGAGTGGCTGGTGGGTTTGAACCACCAGCCTTCTGGTTAGCAGTCAAGTGCCTTAGACACTATGCTACCAGTGCCCTTTAATGTTATCTAAATTTGCCCTTGCTTTCAAGTGACTGAACCAATTCCTACTCACAATAAATTCTTCACCACTGTCACCTTCACTTGCTGCGTGTGCAGCTTACTTTTAAATCACTAAAAAGGCTTCAACCCTTTTCTTGCGCTAACAACAAAAACCAAACCCACTGCCATCAAGTCAATTCTGATTCACAGCGACTCTCTAAGACGTAATACAAGGCTATAATCTTTATGAAAGCAGATTACCTCGTCTTTCTGCTGCGGAGCAGCTGGTGGGTTCAAACTGCCAAGCTTCTCATTAGCAGCTAAATGCTTTAACCACTGTGCCACCAGAGATCCTTAAAGTAAGGCTAAATAATAACTGTATGCACCTGTTCTAACTCAACTACAAATTCCACTTAAAGACACAGAGAATGATCTCGTTTGTAACCCAGCGACTGCCTGTGTAACAAACCACACAGGGGGCACAGTTACGTAGGCTTCCTGTTGTTAAGTGCTGTCACGTAGGCTTCAACTCATAGCAACCCTTTGCACAAGAGAATGAAACATGGCCTGATCCTGCACCAGCCTCACAATCCTTGCTATACATATCCAACTTGAGGAACTGGTGTGCAGCGTTAAGAAGTTTGGGGCCATAGTCTCAGGAGACAACTCAGTCAACTAGCATAACACAGTTCATAAAGATCATGTTCTACAGCCTAGTTTGGTGAATAGCATCTGAGGGTCTCAAAAGCTTGTAAGCAGCCATCTAAGATAGAACTATCAGTCTCTACTGAGACAGCAAAAGAAAATGAAGAAAATCAAAGACTCAAAGAAGAAACTAGACCATGGTCCAATAGCCCACACAAACCACAGCCTCTTCTAACCTGAGCCCAGAAGAACTAAATGGCGTCAGCTACTATTAACAACAGTCCTGCCTAGGGACACGATAGAAGGTCACAGACGGAATGAAGAAAAATGTAGAACAGAACTCAAATTCCTAAAAAAAGGCCAGACCTACTGGGCCAACCAAGACTAGAAGAACTCTCAAGACTATTACCCTAAGATAACCATTGAATACAGAACTGAAGCTATGTCTGTAGGTCGGTCACCTTTCAGCCAAATAACAGGAAAGCTTATAAAACAAACAGCACCGATGAGTAATGTCTTCCCTTCAACAATGAACTACCTGAGACTAAATGGTCAACATTACCCAAAATCAAAGATGAGAAGGCAAGGAGGGGAAGGGAAGTCAAGAGCAATGGAAACAGAACAAACAGAATGGAAATAATGAGAATGCTGACACACATAGAAATTTCAATCAATAGCATGGAATAATTTGTAAAAAAACAAAAAAAAATTGTTAGTATATTATTATTAACAATAATATTACAAATTTGTTGTTGTTGTTGTTATTTGCCATCGAGTCGGCCCCGACTCATAGCGACCCCTCCTTGGGTTTCCGAGGCAGTATCACTACGGAAGTAGGATTGCCCAACCTTCCTTCCGAGGAGTGGCTGGTGGGTTTGAACCGCCAGCCTTCTGGTTAGCAGTCAAGTGCTTTAGGCACTATGCTACCAGAGCTCCTAGTAACCACACTAGTAACCAAAATAAAAACAATACAACTATGAAAAGATGTTAATTTTTTGCAAAGCCATGTAATCTTCTTAGCCATAACCAAACACCCTGAAGGAATGAGTCACTGGGCATGGGGGCTCAGGACCATAGTCTCAAGGGACATCAAGGTCAAATTAGCATAATATAGTTCACAAAGACAGTGTTCTACCTAATACTTTAGTGAGTAGCATCTGAGGTCTTAAAAGCTTATGAGTGGCCATCTATTGGTCCTCTCCTCATCCAGAGCAAAGAAGAGTAAAGAAAATCAAAGATGCCAGGAAACAATCCAAAGGATTAATGGACCATGTGAACCCAAGCCTCCATGACCTTGAGATCAGAAGAACTAGATGGTGCCCAGCTACCACTACTGACCACACAGAAAGGGATCACAGTAGGAGGTCCCAGACAGAATGGGAGAAAAATGTGGAACAAAACTCAAAATCATAAAAAAGACCAGGCTTACTGGTCTCACTGAGACTGGTAGAACCCCCAAGAATATGCCCCTTAAATACCCGTCAAGCTGGGAATAGAACTCATCCCCATGGCTCAACTTTCAGCCAAATGACAGAAAGGCCTATAAGGTAAACAATAATACCAAGAAGGTGAGCATTTGTTAGAACAATCAACCATACGAAATAAAAAGGGCAGCATTTGCCCTGGGATAAAGCTAAGAATGCAGGAAGAGATAGGGAAGAAGGACGAAGGGAAATGTTAAACACAGGGAAGCAGTGGGAAGTATGCTGTTACGCTGTGGGGATTTCAATGAATGGGAGCTCTGGTAGCGTAGTGCCTAAGGCACCTGACTGCTCACAAGAAGGCTGGTGGTTCAAACCCACCAGCCACTCCTCGGAAAGAAGGTTGGGCAATCTACTTCCATAATGATACTACCTCGGAAACCCAAGGAGGGGTAGCTATGAGTCGGGTTCGACTCCATGGCACATAACAACAACATCACAAAACAAAGTGTATATGAACTGCTGAGTGGAAAATCAATTTGCTGTGTAAATTATCACCCTAATCACAATAAACAAATTTTTGTTGGCTCCTCCAAAAACAAAGAGCTATTTATTTTTTACCTATCAAATTAAGAGTTTTAAAATTAAATTTAAAATAACCTAGATAGCTTTCATTAGGGGACTAGTTAAATACACTGTGGAACAACTACAAAACAGAACACTATACAGTATTGTACTTTCAGGAAAGTATCCTAAAAACACTGGAAAAATGCATAAAAGGACAACAGTAACAACACTATGTGTAACAGTTAAAAGTAGTAAACATCACACTTGGGGGATTATAGTCATAGTACAGGCAGTCCTTGGGTGACAAACGTCTGACTTACCGACAACTCCTACTTGTCCTTTAATGTCATCTGAATTTGCCTTCACTTTGAAATGACTAAAGCAACCCCTACTCCCAAAAAATTCAGAGGCAGCTTTTAAAACATTAAAAAGGCTTTGAGCCTTTTCTTGCACTAAAGTAAGGCTAAATAAGAACCATATGCACCTAGTGTTACTTACCTACAAAATCTTAAAGATGCAGTTAGGGACAGATGTTCATAACCCACATGCTTGTGCTCTACTTAACAAACATTGTATGACCATTAAAATATGTTCAAGCATCTAACTGAAAAGTTCTATTAAGGAGAAAATGCTAAAAATACAAAGCAGTAGACAAAATAGCCCATTTCTATAATTTAATATATTTACACATATGTAATCCACATACACATAGGGTACTGACATTTTTTTCAGGTGAATGGGACTGGTTTTTTTCTTCTTTATATTCACATTTTTTTATTTTTAGGTAATGATCATGTTTTAAAATTTATCATTATAAATGAAAACTATAAATTTGGTATGTTTGCAAATTATCAATAAATTAATAATTTATTGGATAAAATATACGTTTTTAAAATTAAGTTCATAAAAACAAGTTCTTACTTCTCTTACTTGTCCAGGGTTTTACCTTTAGGGAGAGAGCATTCACTGAATTCAGAACACTCTCTGACCACTCTTTTTTTTAATACATTCTTACTCAGTTTAACCATCACTGATTCTAAATACAGCCATTTGTTTTTATCAGCATTCATGAATTATTTTAGATTCCTGAGAACCATGACCATAACTCAGTACCTAGGTTAAGCCCTTATGCAGAATAATGATCTGAAACATGGCTATAATACAGCTTTAAAATTGGCCTTAACTGTTCTCATGTGAAAATGGTACCACAACTAGGTACCTGTAATGAAGTGGTGGCTCAACCAGGGGCAGCAGTGTCTGGAGACATTTTTTGATTGTTAGAACTGGGGGAATGCTACTGGCATCTAGGATGAAGGCCAGGGATACTGTTAAACATCCCATAATGCACAAGCCAGCTCCCACAACAAAGAATTATCCAGCCCAAAATGTCAATAACGCAGAGGCTAAGAAACTGCTTTAATGGACCGCACATCTTTAACATACCTCTTGATTACTTGGAATTTCCAGCCTAAATGAAATCTCAATTTATTATTATTATTATTATTTTATTAATTAAGAGCTTGACACATGGTATAAAAATTCTTCCTTTCCTTCCAAAATGTCCAAATTTCACCAATAATATCCCCATGTCTAATAATATCCCCAGCTTGCAAAAATCTTAGAAACATTTTAATAAACTTTCTGCCTAGTGTTTATTATATAAAACTGTTGTTACTAGGTACTGCAAAGTCAGTTCCAACTCACTGTGACCATAAGTACAACAGAACAAAACAATGCCCAGTCCTGCACAATCCTCACAATCGTTGCCATGCTTGAGCCCATCATCACAACCAGTGTGTCAATCCCTCTCACTGAGGGTCTCCCCCTTTTCTTCACTAAACCTCTACACCAACTATGATATGCTTCTCCAGGGACTGGAGACTTAACTGCATATAATATATACAATTATTATATGCAATTAATGGCTGGATACATGGTATAAGAATTCTCCCTTTCTTTCCAAAACATCTAAATTTCACAACTATTTCCTGTTTTCCTAGCTTGCAAAAATCTTAAACCATTTTAATAAGCTTTCTGCCTAGTTCTAGAACTGGTTTTAAAAAGTTTGCATTATTTTAAGAGTACTTCATCCATGGAATATTCAGGAATCTAGTAAAAATATGACAATATTTATATGCTCCCCCCTCATCCTCTATTTTAGGGTACTATCCTGCATGCTTTGTCTTTATTGAATTTTCCGTAAGCTTCTACTTAATAATTTTCAGACCTAAATTACCTCAGAGTGTCTCTCCTACTTACTATTATTAATAGTTCTAAGAACTACTAAGCAGCTTTCTTTTAGTCAGATCCTACTGTTAAGTATTCAAATATAGACAAAAAAAACTATATATAAATCACAATTATAAAGGTTAGTTTACTTAGCTATTACTATAAATGAAAACTCAGGAAAGTAATCAAGAAAAATTAAATTTATATACACATATTTATACACACACATGTATGTATGTATGTGTAAACACATGTGTATAGATGTATAGATATACATCTATACACATGTATACATGCATGTGTGCATGTATGTGTGTATATGCACATACACATGTATCTACACAAAACCATATATATGTATATACATGCATACATATACATATATACACATGTATATACTGAATTGAAAAAGCCTCTGGTGGCATAGTGCCTGAGGCATCAGACTGCTAACCAAAAGCCTGGTGGTTCAAACCCACCAGCCACTCCTCGAAAGGAAGATTGGGAAATCTACTTCCATAGTGATAACACCTCAAAAAGCCAAGGAGGGGTTGCTATGAGTCAGATCCGACTCGATGGCAGGCTGTTTGATTTGGTTTTATATCCTTTATAATGACTGGATTAATTTTTTCAGCTTATTAAGTAACAACAAATATTTTTAAATTTTATAGAAGTGAAAAATGCAAACCCACCTTCTCCCAGGTACATACGTAAAATCTGTAATGACTAAGAACCAGTAAACACATTAACACTATACCATTTTACAATATGTTATTTTCATCTGTCTAGATTTCTATTAAATATATTTAAAAGTTCTTAGGATTTGTCTGTTACCATGTATTTTTCAAGTCTCAGGTCACCACTTTAAAAAAATACATAAAAAGTTGCTATCAAGAGAATGTTGTTGTTATGTGTGTGAAGTCAGGAATAGAACATTAAATTTTAGATATTTACCTGTAGTTTATAGCTTTACTAAGCAACTTTCTAACCACTTAAGTGTATCATCTTGGAAAAAAAAAAAGCTACAGAGGTTGAGTTTTGACAGTATATTCTGCTTCTCCTCAGAAGACAGCATTTAGAACAAAACTCGTACAAGCATTATATAAATGCATTGAATAAAATGAAACAAGCTTTTATATAATTATATATAAGATCAGAGTTAATTTCTAGTTACTTACTAGCCTTTTAAGAGTCTTAATTTCTGCTAACTAGGGATCTCTGGTAGCATAGTAGCTAAGACACTTGACTGCTAACCAGAAGGCTGACAGCCACTCCTCGGAAGGAAGATGGGGCACTCTACTTCCGTAGTGATACTGCCTCGGAAACCCAAGGAGGGGTCGCTATTAGTCGGGTCCGACTTGACGGCACATAGCAACAACAACAGAGCTATTATCCACCATTCGTCTGTCAGTTTGTCATATTGTGGTTATTTGCATGCTGCTGTGAGGCTGGAGGCTGACACCAGCATTTTAAATACCAGCAGGATCACCCATAGTGGACAGGTAGCAAAGCTTCCAGACTAAAACAGACTCAGAAGGACAGGGTAATCTACTTCTGAAAAAATTGGCCACTGAAAACTTTATGAACAGCAGTGAAACACTATCTTTATGAACAGCAGTGAAACACTATCTGATATATTCCTGGAAAACTTTATGAAGAGCTGTGAAACACTGATACAGTGCCAGAAGATGAGCCCTTCAGGTTGGAAGGCACTCAAACTATGGAGATAAAAATGCATCCTCAAATTAGTCAACCTTAATGACATGGATACAGTAAAATTTTGGGGACCTTCATTGCTAATGGGACACAACCAAAACTGGGAAGAAACAGCTGCAAACATCCATTAATAATTGGAACATGGAACATACAAAGTATGAATCTAGGAAAATCAGAAGTTGTCAAACATGAAATGGAACACATAAAGATCAATATCCTAGGCATTAGTGAGCTGAAATGGACTGGTACTGACCACTCGGAATCAGACAATCATATGATCTACTATGCCAGAAATGACAAATAAAAAAGGAATGGTGTCACATTCATCATCAAAAAAAGAATGTTTCAAGATCCACCTGATGTAAAATGCTGCCAATGATAGGTGATTCAAACTCACCAGCCGCTCCGTGTGAGGAAGATGAGGCAATCTACTTCCATAAAGATTTACTGCCTCGGAAGCCCAATGAGGGTCACTATGAGTCAGAATCAACTCAATGACATTAAGTTTGGTTTTTTTTGGTTTTATAAGGAAGACCAGTTAATACTATGATTATTCAAGTTTACACATCAACCACTAAAGCAAAGATAAAGAACTGGAAGCTTTTTACCAACTTCTGCAGTCTGAAATTGACCAAACATGTAATCAAGATGGATTGATAATTACTGTTGCCTGGAACACGAAAGCTGGAAACAAAGAATCATCATCAGTAACTGGGCCTTGATGATAAAAATGACACATGAAACTAAAGGTCATTAAAAAGACAAGAAAGGAAGAAAAAACAAAATGGATGTGAAAATAAACTCTGAAACTTGCTCTTGAATGCAAAGTAGCTAATGTGAATGGAAGAAATGATCAAATAAAAGAGCTTAACAAAAGATTTCAAAGGGCAGCTAGAGAAGACAAAGTATTACAATGAACTGTGCATAAGACTTGGAATTATAAAACCGAAAGGGAAGAACATGTTCAGCATTTCTCAAGCTAAAAGAACTGAAGGAAATATTCAAGCCTCAAATTGCAATACTGAAGGATTCCGTGGACGAAATATTGAATGATGCAAGAAGCATCTAAAGATGGAAGAAATACACAAAGTCACTGTACCAAAAAGAACTGGTCAATGTTCAACTATTTCAGGAGGCAGCATATGATCAAGAACCAACGGTCATAAAGGAAGAAGTCCAAGCTGCACTGAAGGAATTGGGAAAAAAAACAAAGAGCAAAGAATTGACGGAATACTCACTAAGAGGTTTCAACAAACAGATGCAGTGCTGGAGGTGCTTTCTCGTTTATGCCAAGAAATTTTGAAGAGAACTACTTGGCCAACTGACTGGAAAAGATCGATATCTATGCCCATTCCAAAGAAGGTAATCCAAGAGAATGTGGACAGTATCAAACAATATCATTAATATCACACACAAGTAAAATTTTGCTGAAGATAATTCAAAAATGGTTGCAGTAGTATATTGACAGGGAATTTCCAGAAACACAAACTGGATTCAAAAGATGTGGAATGAGGGATATCACTGCTGATGTTAAATAGACCTTAACTGAAAGCAAAGAATACCAGAAAGATGTGCTATGGAGTCGGCCCCGACTCATAGCAACCCCTCCTTGGGTTTCCAAGGTAGTATCACTACAGAAGTAGATTGCCCAACCTTCCTTCCGAGGAGTGGCTTGTGGGTTTGAACCACTGGTCTTCTGGTTATCAGTCTACCTGTATTTTATTGACTACACAAAAGGTATTTGACTATGCAGATCCTAACAAATTATGGACAATATTGGGAGGAATAGGAATTCCAGAACACAATTAAGTGTTCATGAGGAACCTGTACATAGACCAAGAGGCTATCGTTCAAACAGAACAAGAGGATACAGCATGGTTTAAAATCAGGAAGGGTGTGTGTCAGAGTTTTATCTTTTCACTATGCTTATTCAATACGTATGCTGAGCAAATAACCCGAGAGCCTGGACTATGTGAAGAAGAATGCAGCATCAGGATTGGAGGAAGAATCATTAACTCAATCCTAAAATAAAAGTAGATGATACTTCCTTCTGGGAAAAAGATTAACCTCGATTGTAATGGCAGTTTTTTAATTCATTGATTTTACTATACCAAAGTACCAGCATCCAGTTTACTAGACAATGAATGGTAAACATAAGAAGCCTATACATGAAAATACTTTACATGAGAGGAGGCCAAAGCACAACTATAACAGTTCTCAGTACCTTTGCAAATTTGAAGAATGGTCTTGGATCCTTTCTGAAATATTCAATATCAAACATCGCTTGAGGATCTGGAAGGTCTGGGAAATCTACTGCAAGGCGTGCATAAATGCCATCTCTTGACCTGAAGTCAGGTATTCCACAGGAAACAGATACCTGAAATTTCATGGCATAGTCTGTAAAATGCAGTTTCCTATCTTTGTAATTACTAGCTCTCTTACCATACATTTAGGAAAGAGCTGAAAAAGAAAATTTTAGCTTGAAACTTCTTTTGGGAAATGAAGTACTATCCCACCCCAATTCCAAATAGAAATGAAACACCCAGTAAACCAGTATAAATAAATATGCCATATATGGCCATTTCCAATGACGTTCAATCAGGCCAATTTTAAATCTTTTAAGCACTTAACGAACAAATTAAAGCAAGCGGGATTCAATTAAAAGAGGAGAGTAAATAATTTTAACCAATTATTTTAAATAGAAAGCAGGCAGGAATTTCTATTACACTATCAACTTTTTCCAAAATCTCATCTGGTCAGGGTTCTACTACCTCAAGGATACAAAATTTCTGTATTTTCTCCAAAAATTGTGTTACATTGTATTTCAATTCTTTTGTTAAAGACTAGATACGATGCTATTTTTTTCTATAAAGAAACCTTAACATTTCCAATGGAATTTCAAAAGTTATTTCACTTCACAATTTTGCCAGAGTTGACTCTACTTTGACCTCAGAGTAAAACAAACTTGTCTAAATCACACCTGGGAGCAAAGCATCACTATTTTTGATCATCTAAGACTAAATAGCATGAAATAACTCAATCTACACTCAAAATGGCAGGAAAGAGGACTGCCTTTTACTCTTGCAATTGCTCTGGTCACTATCATAATATGTAATACTCTGTATGAATAAAATTTAGTTCCACACTTGTGAGTACCAGTTTGGTTCCTGGTTATCCGTGAAGATCCAGCAAATACGCAGTATCTTCACAAGAGCTCGTCACACCTTAAAACAAGCAAATTACATCCCCTATACCTCTAGTAGCTATTGTAATAATGTAGGTAAAAGTCTTGCCTTAATTCCACTTACCTACTGTTACTCCTTAAGTGAATTTTCTTTAAGATTATTGGAGTTTGTTTGTTTTTTTTTTAATAATAAAACTGAACCAATTTCACAATTGCAGCTGTATTCACTTTTTATCATTTTCCAAATACATATACCCATAACCATGTACAGATAAATTCTTCTAAATAAGAAAACTGTTCCTCAACTGGAAAAGGCTTAAGAGAACATACACAATAAGCACGTCCCTCTTACTATGTAGTGGCTTATTACATGTTTGAACTAACTTCACCAGTTTCCAAACATACACACCAATTATGATGTAAGAATCCATTCCCCTAAACCATAAAAGTGTTGTTTAACTGGAAAAATCATAGGAGAAATCATATACCACCATCCCCTGTGGTACAGTGAATTACCTGGCATGGCTTTTCTAGCCATAGTCTTTGTAACTCCCACCAGATTATTGGGTGGAACCATGCAAAGAAGGTGTATAGAACTCAACTGTGAGGACTGGTTAATTCTGCTATGCTCCTGGACTTAAAAGGGGCCCTTCTCGAGGCAGAGAGGGAATCTCACTGCCATCAAGAGAGAAAAGCTGGAAGTGAAGAGGAGCACGTCCTTGGACCCAAGATCCCTACACTGGACCTCCTTAGCAGAGACGGCGGCAGTAGAACCAGAACCAAGAGGCAGGAGACAGAACTGCGACCTTGCTGGCCCGCAGAGGAAGAAGGCTGAGTGCCCCTGAGCAGGAGGCTTGCTGGCAGAGTGGGGTGCACCTATCACAGAGCTTTGTAGCACTTGCCCGAGCAGGGAAGAGGCCAGGCCAAGAAGCCAAGGGCCAGAAAGGCATACCTAAGGGCACAGAGGAGAGATTGTCCTGATGGAACAACTGTGTCCTGAGCAAGTTGTAGCCTGTCACTTCCCTAACAAACTTCCATAATTTTGAGTACTATCTGAATTGTGTGTGACCATTGCAACGAATATGGAACCCAGCAGAGAAATGAGTGCTGTGGGAGGGAAGGCTAATACCAGAGGTAGTAAAAAGGCTGGAGGGTGGCAATATGTCTGGCCTCATAGGAATAAGCCTTGGGCTGTTGATGGTGATTCTGTCTCCCTCTTGTGAAGTTAGAGGACGCTATAAGATGCCACCCCGACTTCCTCAGAGGATGCCACCTCCATGCTTTTTCTAATCTCTTTATTAGTGTTCAGTACATCTCACGTACCCCAGCTCCAGTAAGAACTATTATTTTTTTGCATTCTTGTAGCAACTTCACAGCATCTTCAATTGTATTAATATCTTTTCTTTTTTTCCTTTTTGGTGGTTCTGAAAGGATATTAATAACAATCTGCCACAGTGTCATATCATCCAATTCAGGTGGAGGAATTGTTTCCGGTAGTAAATCTTTAAGAATTGTTCGAGGGTCTGTTCCAATCATGAGGTGTTGCTGAACAAAAGTATATGGACCTATATTGAGATAAAAAGATTCAGATCAAATCTACTGCCAAGTAATTCAAAATCTCATTTATTTTCTGAAGTAACAAGTTAGCAATCTGTAAGACTTTTTTTGTAAATTAAGAAAACTCAATTTAAATATATTTTATTTTTACATCTTCAGACCTATGCTAATCCCAATGACATAAGATGCAAGCAATTCTACTTCACAAGTGGTTAGAGTGAGGCCTAACCAAGAGCTTTGCTGGCCACTTTAGCCATACAATACCAAGTATGTATTTTACTACCAGAATTAAATTTTTCTGGAAACATGTACCATTTTTATAAACCGAAGTATTTACAAAAGAGTACCATAAATCAAAATAGAAAAGATCTCATTGTTAGTTGCCTTCAAGACCAGTAGTGAAAGCCCATGTGATTTATCATAAACGACATAAAGACAGTATGTTGTTGTTGTTGTTATGTGCCCTCGAGTCGGACCCGACTCATAGCGACCCCTCCTTGGGTTTCCGAGGCAGTATCACTACGGAAGTAGATTGCCCCATCTTCCTTCCCAGGAGTGGCTGGTGGGTTTGAACCACCAGCCTTCTGGTTAGCAGTCAAGTGCCTTAAGCACTATGCTACCAGAACTCCCAAAGACAAAATATATACATGTGTAATTACGTTCTTTTAAATCTCTTCCACTAATAACTTTCAAATTGATCTTAACAAATATCCCAAAATAATACATATGATCCTGTCATTAAGTGTAATTTTCTTTTCCCTGAAATTTCTTATATCAGTTTCCTGAAACTGATTAACAAATATTATAGATACTAAAGAGGAATTAATCATCACTGTGTTTAAATAGTCCAGCCACTTTTAGAAAAAAGCACGTTTAAGAAAAAGATCACTTTCAAAGGTTAATATTATGCCTCCTTTGCTACATAAAAAAATCTAACAGCATTCTCTACTTCAAAATACTTTCCCATATCCATAACATTTCACCCAAATCACAAAAAAAAGTTTCTTTAAAAAACTTTCCCATTTCATTCACCTGTTTAATAAATATTTATGAAGCACATACTGTGTGCCATGTACTTTCCTAGGCCTGGAAATAACAAAACAGTGGCATTACAAATCAGTCAAAATTCCTAGCCTCTGTGGAGCTTATATTCTAGCATAGGAAACAGACAACAACAACAAAAAAAAGACAAGCAAAACGACAGATACACCTATAAAGTGAACAGTAATACCCGTGAGGAATTTAATCCTCAGAACAAGCAATCATATGATACCAAAACAGCAGTATTTACCCAAAAACAAAGCTCAGAAGGCAGGAAGAGGCAGGAATGGACAAATGGAAACAGGGAACCAAAAGAAGAAATGGGACGAGTGTTGTTACATCAAGGGGATTGCCATTAATGCCACTAAACAAAAAATGTATTAATTGTTGAATGGAAATTTTTTTCTGTAAACTTCCACCCAAACTATGCACACAAAAAAAGGCAAGAAAGACACATAGTTTATTAAGAAATGTCAAGCAAAAAAAAATTTAAAAAGGGATATGGAATGAAGGAGGTTGGTTGAGCCAGGACTATAGATTTTAGATAGTGTGGTCACGGTATACCTCACTAAAAGATGCCTTCTGAGTAAAAGCTAGAAAGAAGTGAAGGAACAAGACACTATATAACTGAAGCACATTCCAGGAAGAAGGTATAAACATAAAAGGTCTGAGAAGAACTTGAGAAACAGCCGAGGCCAGCTTCCATGGGCCTGACTTGTTTAGAAATAAAAACAAAAGCACTACACTTCTCCTGAATCTCGCTGGATTCCACCTCACAGAGACCTCATGTTACAGAGTGGAACTGAACCCCATAGGGTTTTTTGGCTATACACTTTGAGGAAGTAGATCGCCAGACCTTTCTTCCTTGGAGCTGCTGGGTGGATTCACACCGTCAACCTTTCAGTTAGTAGCCGAGCACAAACTGTACCCTTGCACCATCCAAGGACCCAGTTCAAACTATCCCTAAGCTGATACTAAGTCTCCCCAAGCTCCCAAGAACCTCATCATCAGTTTATTACGGGACAGAGAATCAAATTTTTCGTTTCCATGAAAGGAAAATCTCAAAAAATTTTTAAAAAATAGAAAGTATTTAGTTTCTAAAACTGCACAGTTTTAAAATCATACCTATCCGTGGCCTTGGAGTCCAGTCACTGGAGCTTGCATGTGAGGCTCTATCATCCTCATCACTTTCACAGGAATGAAAGCCATTGGTGATAATTTCATCACTGAACAAAAGGTTATCTGCAAAAGCAGACAAAAGTTACTAAAGACTGGGGAACAACCTACACCTAATTAAAAGTGGTTGTGATGCATTTAATGGAGAACTTAAACATTCACAGTGTAAAGAATGCTCACTGGGTTAGCCTGCACCTTTTATAGAAGTTTCCTATCTTTAGGGATGCTGCCCAGAATCTAAGTTTCTCCTTCAAAATCTAGAAATAAATAGAACCTACTTAAGAAGAACAAACCAAAACAAAAAGCAATGGTCTAGTTATATTGAATTGTCAATCACAAATAATGGCATTCATGAAAAATTACCAAATAGAAATTTACAAAAGGAAAAGTTCAATTATATCCAATGCAATTTGTACTTTTAGCACTCATATTAGACACACTAAGACATCTGTGCATTATTTGTTTCCCCTACTAAATTGTGAATTTTTTTTGACATCAAAAGCTATTCTTTTACTAATCTCACCCCTAATGCACACCTTAATCTGCATTTGAGCAAATGGTCCACTGGACTTATTAATAAAAATATTGATATAGTTATTCAAGACAAACTCCCCAGAACAAAAATATGACATCCTCATGGATGACATGATATATGCATGTAATACATCTGCTTCATAGTGCCAGAAATGCCGATTTATATTACAGAATTATTTACAGATTATAATCTAAAAATCATTACATGAACATCATTACAGAGAACAATATTCATAAAATATACTCTAAAAGTACTATTACTATATGACCACTGTCAATTGCACCACAGAATGACAATATCTTTACAAACAGCTTCGCTCTCTAAAATTTAAAACTTCCAAATTTAAAAATACAGACCCTAAAGAAAAAAAAAGTAGACTGAACAGGTGTCAGGTTGCAAAGGCAACCGCAAAGGTCGATGGATGGGACAGGCAAAAGTTGCAAACTTAACCGCACTGAGGACGGTGGGCAAACAGTAAAAATGTTTAACAAAAGCAGTATGATAAATGAGTAAAGGGAGGAAAAAACTTATTTTAAAGCTACCCACAAAAGCTTCCCGTCCCAGCGGCTGCGCAAACCGCTGGGCCGCCAGGAGGGCTGCAGACGGAGGAAAGGAGGGAGCAGGCGAGCCTGCGGGTCGCTCCCGCAGCCAGATCGGCTGCCCTGGAAGCGCGTAGCTCAGCGGAAGAGCACTGAGGGGAGGGAGACGCAGCTGCAGTCACCACCCCCCTTCACGACCCGACCCCTGAGATCCCGCGACCCCACGCCAGTAAGGGCCCCAGAGAAAAGAGGAGGGGATGCGCAGTCCCGGCCGCCCGCGCCCTGCGCACCTCGGTACCCAATCGCCGCTGCCGCTGCCTCTTCCTCCTCCTCGCCGTCGTCGTCGTCGTCGTCGAAGTCGTCGACCGGTGGCGGCTGCCGGGATAGGCCCTGCAGGCCCAGCCCATTGTCTTCTCCGATTGCCGCGGCCGCCGCCTGGGCCTCTCGCTCCTCGCCCGACAGCGGCACTGCTGGGGAACCCCCAGCCGCCGCCGGCACCTCACACTCGGGGGCCGCCCCGCTGGGCTCGCCTGGGCTCCGCCCGAGGCTGAGGCCGTCTCTTCGCGGCCTCTTGCGGAGCGGCTCTCCGGCGGGCGGCGACGCGGCCTCCCTCTCAGCCGCCGCCGCCGCCGAGGGAGAGCTGCCGGGCTGAAGGGCGAGCGCCGCCTCGTCCGCCATCTTCCAACTGCCTCTCTGGCCCTCCTCCCTCACCTCCTCTGCTCCCGCTCTACGCGCGGCACTGGCGCCCCCGCGGCTTTGGCTGCGGGAGATTTAAACCCTGTCACGTGACCCGCCCCTTCGCTGCCCCCGCCCTCCCGCAGCTCCCGCCACCCACGCGGGCCGGACCGCAACACAGCGGGTCACGTGGCGGCTGAGGCCGGGGCGTGCCGCCGCGTTCCCGGCTCGGCGTGGGCCGAGAGCAAAGGCAGCCCTAGTAGCCGGCTTCCCCGCCCCTCGGCGGCAGGCGCGTTGTGCAGCTTTACTCGCCCTTTTGCTGTATTCTCAACTTCTCTTTCAAAGCGACCTCTCAAAGCAGTAAGGTTCAAATGGCTCGAGTTTGGTTCACTCTACGCGTTTCCACTAACGCCTGAAGAGCACACCTTGGCTGCCTTAAGTCTTGTCTAGATTTAGCGAACGGTTAAAACTTAATTCCTGAGAAGCGATAGAGAATGTAGCTGTCCAAAGTTTTACTCCCTGCAAAAATGTGGATAGTCGTTCCTGTTTTGGTTTTGGTAAGAGTAGCGGTAAAAGGACACAGAAGCTGCCTCCCATACTCCTTACACCTTTCTGGCAACACCTCTTTTGCTTCATTTTCTCCTCCTCCCCTTAGTCTATTTTTCCCTCTCTCCATCACTTGTGGAAGGATGTAGGTCAAGTCCTTAAAGGCAAGTGTCCTCCTGGAAAGACATTTGCCCTGTGAGATTTAAACGTGAATAAAAAAATACTTAAGACTTAAGGTTTTTACCTTTCACTAGTGGTCTCAAACCCTCCAGCCGCTCCTCAGAAGGAAAATTGGACCATCTACTTCAGTAGTGATACCATTTCCAAAACCCAAGGTGGGGTCGCTATGAGTAGGATTCTACTAGACAGAAGTGGGTAGTGGTCTCAGGAGGAATGTTTAACCAAGTTTTCAAACTCAGTGAAGGCCTATCATAGCTAGAGTACTCAGTGGTAGCGGTCAGAGTGTCAGCAACCTCTTGGTTTGGGGGGCTAGAGAGAGATTCTTTGCCTCTGGCTTCTCGCAGAATTAATTCTAAGCCCATCACTTAAATAATTTTTTTTAACCTTTGCCTTATGCAATAAGGGTCCCTGATGTCTTGGTTTATCTGTTCCATCTTTCTTCAAGGTCAGAGAGTTGCCTAATGTTGCATCTTTTGGAGATTAAGGGGCTGTTTCCAATATATTTACATCCCAAGGCCAACTTGTAGAGATTTAACTATTCAACTATATGAGATGCTACATCATTTGAGCTACTTCAGATTTTTCTTTCTAACTTAAAAATCCCCTATGCAGTTACAAGTTTCAGTATCTTTATCACAGCAGGTGAGTGTATTGTCAACTTCTAAAGCTTGTTTAGCATTCTTCTAGATAACAATTTCTAAAGTTAGAATTTTTCTAAGTCACTTTCTAATGACGTAGTTTCTAACAGCTAGCAAGCTTCTAATGACATGAGGTTCTGTTTAGAGAGGACTTGACTACAGAGCCAGAAAAATTTCTGAGGAAGAAGTGGCACTGGAATAACCTGATACAGAATTCAACGGAATTATATGTAGGTACCTTCAATGGGATGAGAGACAGATCAAGGTAAACACTGACAAAAAACAATGAAAACACCAACAAAATTAAGTAAAACATAAAGTTCTAGAATAATTTAGGAAAACAATATAAAAAGAAATTGACAAAATAAATGAAAAATTAAAAGCCAAACAAAAACAGCAAATAGAAATCCAGAAGACTAATACTAAGATTTCAGAAATAGATGATACATTGAACGGGCAAAGGAATAGAATCAAATCAATGGAAGATACAATTAGTAAGACTGAAGACAAATCTCTCAATACTACTTTAAGAGAACAATCAGAAAAAAGATTTAAAAAAAACTGAAGAAGTCTAAGATTTGTATGTGACACCATCAAGAAGAGTAACTTATGTGTGATTGCAATTCCAGAACAGGAAGAGAAAACCACAGAGAAAATTGCTGTAGATTTGTTGGAACAGAACTTCTCTACTATGATGAAAGATAAGAAGATATCTGTCTTGGTTCTCTATTGCTACTATAACAAATACACTACAAGTGGATGGTTTTAACAAACAGGAATTTATTCTCTTACAGTTTAGGAGGCTAAAAGTCTGAATTCACAGTGCCAGCTCTAGGGACTGGGTGAAGGCCACTCAACATTGGGCTTCAGCTCTTTCTCCTCTTCCTGATCTACTGGAGCTGGAGGCTTTGTCTGACTCACACAGCTGCTGGCTGCTGAAACTGACCAACCCAAGGTTGCAGGTAAAATGGCACAATCCCAGATCAGCTGGCAACACAGAAAGCCACCTGTTCAAGTCCAGGAACAATCCCAAAATCAGCAGACAGTATGGCAAACTAATGGTTCTGAAGACTCAGCCAAACACAGGATCCAAATGTGCCAAAAATCTCAAGACCTTGCCAAAGTTTCTCCATATATACTAGAAGCAGACCACAACCCAATGTTAACTCATTAGCTGTTCACAGCAGATTCCACCATGGAATTGATTACACCACATTCAATCTCATCATGGGGAATAACTACAACCAGCTGCCAACAAACAATGCAACGCACTGCCGTCAATTTGGAGCCGACTTATAGTGACCCCACTCATAGGGAGTGGCTGGTGGTTTTGAACCACCAACCTTCTGGTTAGCAGTCAAATGCCTTAGGCACAGCTGCCACGCCACTCAAAACCATGGCCTAACCAAGTTGACAGACAACCTTAACCACCACAGCTAGTGACAAAAAAAGTTCTGGCTCAGACAACTTCACTAGAGAATTCTACAAAACATTCAGAGAAGAGCTAACACCAATCCTACTCAAAATACTCCGGAACACAGAAAAAGATGGAATCCTCTCAAATTCATTTTATGAAGCAAGCATAGCTCTAATACCAAAACCAGGCAAATACACCACAAGAAAGGAAAGCTACAGACCAATATCTCTCCTGAATATAGATGCAAAAATCTTCAACAAAATCCTAGCTAATAGACTCTAACAACATATAAAAAAATAATGCATCCTGGCAAAGTGGAATTCATATGGTGTGCAAGGATGGTTCAACATCATTGTAATCCATAACATAGGTAAAATAAAGGAAAAGAGCCATGTGATCATATCAATCAATCCAGTAAAAGCATTTGATAAAATCCAACACCCATTCCTGATAAAAAAAGTCTCAGAAAAATAGGAATAGAAAGGCAATTCTTCAACATAATAAAGGGCATATATGCAAAACCAAGAGACAACATTATTCTCAACAGATAGAGAGGGAAAGCATTAGCCTTGTGAACTGGAACCAGACAAGGATGACCTCTATCACCACTTCTATTCAACTTCATATTGGAATTCCTAGTGAGGGCAATAGACAAGAAAGGGAAATAAAAGCCATCCAAATTGGTAAGGAAGAAGTAAAACTATCCCTGTTTACAGATAATATAATCCTATACATAAAGAAAGAAGTGCAAAAAAGGTACAGACAACAAAGCTAAATTCTTTTACATACACACTACTGCATTATCAGTAATAACAAACATTAATCTATGGGTGAATGCATAGGTAGACAGACAAAATGATCAGGTATGGGTAGGTGAAAGGGGATATATTCATGACCATATATAGGTTTGGCAGATGATATTTCTACATATGCATTTGTATGTGCTATAAAAATGACCAGATATATAATAGAGCTATCAGGAGATACCATCTTGGCCATAGCCAAACACCTTGAAGGAGTGAGTCACTGGGCCTGCAGTGTAGGGACCATGGTCACAGGAGACATCAAGGTCAAATGGCATAACATAGTACACAAAAACATTGTTCTACATGCTACTTTGGTGAGTAGCGACTGGGGTCTTAAAAGCTTGTGAGCAACCATCTAAGATGCTACTGGTCTCTCCTTGTCCAGAGCAAAGAAGAGTGAAGAAAATCAAAGACATATGGAAACAATTAGCCCAAATTGAGTC
This sequence comes from Orycteropus afer afer, assembly GCF_000298275.1. Classification (NCBI taxonomy): domain Eukaryota; kingdom Metazoa; phylum Chordata; class Mammalia; order Tubulidentata; family Orycteropodidae; genus Orycteropus; species Orycteropus afer. Next base: position 9,999,061 of record NW_006921657.1, read on the forward strand.
CAAATCTCAGTATGTTCAACCAAAAACAAGGCCAGGAGCTGACTGTGGAACAAACCAACTGCTCATATGCAAGTTCAAATTGAAGCTGACAACAATTAAAACTAGTCCACAAGAACCAAAATATGACCTTGATTTTGTCCCTCCTGAATTTAGAGACCATCTAAAGAATAGATTTCATGCATTGAACACCAGTGACCAAAAACCAGAGGAATTATGGGATGACATCAAGAACATCATACATAAAGAAAGCAAAATGTCATTAAAAAGACAAGAAAGGAAATAAAAATCAAAATGGATGTCAGAAGAGACTGTGACATGCCCTTGAATGGAGAGTAGCTAAAGCAAATGGAAGAAATGACAAAATAAAAGAGCTGAACAGAAGATTTCAAAGGGTGAGTCAAAAGACAAAGTCAATTATTATAATGAAATGTGCAAAGATCTGGAGTTAGAAAACCAAAAGGGAAGAATATGCTCAGCATTTCTCGAGCTGAAA
>NW_006921657.1:9999876-10001612 GCF_000298275.1 Orycteropus afer afer
TATTTGTACCCATTCCAAAGAAAGGTGATCCCACAGAATGTGGAAATTATTGAACAATATCATTAATATCACACTCAAGTAAAATCTTGCTGAAGATAATTCAAAAACAGTTGCAGCAGTGTATTGACAGAGAATTCCAGAAATGCAAGCTGGATTCAGAAGAGGATGTGAAACGAGGGATATCATTGCTGATGTCAGATGGATTTTGGCTGAAAGCAAAAAATACCAGAAAGATGTTTACTTGTGTTTTGACTTTGCAAAAGCATTTGATTGTGTGGATCATAACAAATTGTGGATAACATTAAGCTGAGTCAAATGGTATCTCCAATCCAGCTTTCTAAGGAATCACTATACTGCTTTCCACAGTGGTTGCATCACTTCACAGTCTCATCAGCAGTGTATGAGAGTCCCAATCTCTCCACATCCCAGCCAGCATTTGTTATTTTCTGTCTCATTGAACCATGCCATCAGTGCTGGGGTGAAATGGTATCTCATTGTTGTTTTGATTTGCATCTCTCTGATGGCCAATGATTGTGAGCATCTCTTCATGTATTAGCTGGCCACCTAAATACCCTCCTTGGTGAAGTGTTTATTCATGTCTTCTGCCCATTTTTCAATTGGATTGTTAATTCCTTTCCTGTTGAGGCATTGGAGTTTTCTATAAACCTTAGAGATAAGTCCCTTGTCAGATACGTAATTATCAGCAAATATGAATTTGTTGCTGCCATTTTTGTTATGTGTTTTTTTTGTGGTGTTGATTTCTTTGTTCCATATAATTTTCTATGTTGAGATCATTTTGTGTATGAATTGTGTTACCACTTCCTCATTGCTATTGTTTTAGTATTTGCTGAATATTTGTGTTGGTCCTCTTTTTCACTTTGATGTGAAGGTTTATCATTTTTCTTTGAGGTTACCCTGTGATTTATAGTTTTCTTCTCAAGTTTAGAACAGTCTGTTCTATCTTGTAGTTGTCTTGACTTCCCTACCACCTAGAAGTTCCATAACAACATAGTTTTTCCCCTCTTTTTGGTTTGTGGTTGTCCTCATTTGTCAATTGATGTCTCTGGTTCCCTGTTTATAATCTTGTAGGCTTATTTACTTTGGATACTTCTATAGCTTGGTTGGTTTCTGGGTTGTATCATCATGTGTGTTAATGCTCAGTTGTTGTTTGCTGTTGTTGCTTCTCTGTCCAACGGGCTCCCTTTAGCATCTCTTGTAAGCATCTGCTTTTAACAAATTCCCTTAATTTCTGCTTCTCTGAAAATGTCCTAATTTCACCATCATATTCAAGGCACAATTTTGCTGGGTACATAATTCTTGGTTGGAAATTTTTCTCTTTCAGAATTTTATATATACCATCCCATTGTCTTGTTGCCTGCATGGTTTCTGTCGAGAAATCCAAGCTTAGTCTTATTGGTTGCCCCTTGTAGGTAGTAACTATTAGTTTTTCCCGTGCTGCTTTCAGGATTCTATCTTTATCTTTGGTTTTGGTGTTTGATGATATGTGTTGGTGATTTTCTTTTGGGGTCTATCCTGTTTGGGGCTCATTGGACTTCCTGAATGGATATATTCTCATCTTTCATCATGCTAGGAAAATTCTCTTCCAACAAATCATGGACAATTTTCTCAGTGGTTTTCTTTTTCTCTTCCTGTTCTGGAATTCCGATTAATGTAGGTTATTCCTTGTGATGGTATCCCACATGAACCTTAGGCTTTCTTTATTTTGGTTTGATCTT
>NW_006921657.1:10002707-10005097 GCF_000298275.1 Orycteropus afer afer
AAGCAGGGTACTGTGCTGTGCTCCTCTATTCACTAGTTGACAGTACTTGTACACTCATCACCTGTCTCCTTTCCTGTTGTCAGCCTCTTATATGTCCCTGCCGACCTTGGCAAACAGAGCCTATTCTTAGGTCCCTGGAATCTGAATGAGAATGCTATCACTTTAAAATCCAAAATGGCTTCCACTTTTAAAGATTCAAAATGGCTGTGCCCTTGGTCACTTAAATATCCAAAATGGCTGCACCCTTTGGACAGTGGAAAGTCAACAGCTCAGGTTGTCTCCCTCCTTGCTGTTTACCTTCCTAGTCATAGGCCACTAGCGCAGTCATCCCTGCAGCCCTTGGTGACCAGGGCTGATCTTTAGTTCAATTCTCAGGTCCTAACAACCCTTGGAAATATTCAGGCTGTTGGTCCCGTCAGAGTAGCTGACAGTCCACAGCTCCGACCATCTCTATACTCACTGTTTTCATTCAGGTTTTTCCACTAGTTGGTGCCTAATCCACTTCTGTATAATTCCTTTCAAAGCTCAGGGCTCCAGGATTATCTTCTTCGGTATCTCTGTCAATTGTTTTCTCTTTTCTTTGTTGAAGAGGGTCTGTGTTGCTTGTCTGCCTAGTCCTCCGTCTTACCGGAAGTCTCCCTATTCTCTTACAGTTTTGGAGGCTAGAAGTCCGAATTCAAAATGATGGGCTCTAGGGGCTGGGTGGAAGCCCCTCAACCTTGGGCTTCAGCTCTGCCTCTTGCTCCTTGTGCACTGAAGCTGAAGACTTTTCTTTAGTCAGGCAGCTGCTGGCTGCTGAGGCTGACAAGCCCAGTGTTGACAAATAAAATGGCACAGTCCTGATAGTGCCAAACCACATGGTAGGCCATCGATTAAAATCCTGAAAAAGTCCCAAGATCAGCAGGGCAACATGGCAGACTACTGAAAAATGACTGGGCTAATGCAGGATTCAAGCATGCCATCAGCTGGAGACTTTCCTCAAAGTTGCTACTTACATACTAGAAGCAGACCACATACCTAAAGCAGCTACTCAGCTGCTCCAACAGATTGCACCATGGAGTTAATTCAGGGATGCTGAATGTTTTAAAATCAGGGAGTGTGTCAGGGTTGTAGTCTTTCACCATACTTATTCAATTTGTAGGCTGAGCAAATAATCTGAGAAGCTGGACTATATGAAGAAAACTGTGGCATCAGGATTGGAGAAAGACTCGTTAACAACTTGTAATATACAGATGACACAACTTTGCTTGCTGAAAGTGAGGATGACTTGAAGCACTTACTGATGAAGATGGAAGAATACAGTCTGCAGTATGGATTACATCTGTACATAAAGAAAATGAAAATCCTCACAACCGGATCAATAAGCAGTATCACAATAAATGGAGAAAAGATTGAAGTTTCAAAGATTTCATGTTACTTGGTTCCACAATCAAGACCAATGGAAGCAGCAGTCAAGACATCAGACGATGTATTGTACTGGGCAAATCTGCTACAAAAGACCTGTTTAAAGTGCTGAAGAGCAAAGATATCTCTTTGAAGACTAAGGTACCCAACCTATGGTGTTTTCAAGCACTTCATATGCATGTGAAAGCTGAACAATGAATAAGGAAGGCCAAAGAAGTGTTGAGGCTTTTGAGTTGTGGTGTTGGCAAAGAATGCTGAAAGTACCATGGACTGCCAGAAGAAATAAATCTGTCCTGGAAGAAGTGCAGCTGGAATGCTCCTTGGAGGCGAGAATGGCCAGACTTCGTCTCACTTACTTTTGTCATTTGTCAGAAGGCTTAGCCAGTCCCTGGACAAGGATATCATGCTAGGTAAGGTGGAGGGTCAGTGAAAAAGAGGAAGGCTCTTAACAAGATGGATTGACACAGTGGCTGCAACGATGGGATCAGGTAAAGCTAGGGTTGTGGGGGTGGCACAGGACCAGGCAGTGTTTCGTTCTGTTGTATATAAGGTCGCTGTGAGTTGGAGCCGATTGACAGCACCTAATAACAACAACAATCAAAATGTAAAATGCATATAGTTTTTCAATTTGGCAATTCCAGTTCTAGGAATATGTTTTATAGGTGAGGTACTTGCATATATGTGACATGACATACATTCAAGGATATTCACTGTGTTGGGTTCCCCTACAGCAGGGCTCCCACAACCCAAGTCAGGGATAATGCCACCCAAAATCACTCACGAAAGACGTCTCTTGATGTAAAAGCAGGAGGAGTTTACTCGAAGTTCCAGCGCGCTGGGGCTCAACTCACATCCCACGCAGGGGCAGAGGAGTAGAGCAGCCAGCAACAAAATTACACAGTATTTAAAGGCAAAACTACAAGGGGGTGGTCAAAGAGAGAGTACAGCTAATTGGTAAGTTTAAGTTTGAATTCTCAGAGGGAGTA
>NW_006921657.1:10005363-10012345 GCF_000298275.1 Orycteropus afer afer
TGCCCAACCTTCCTTCCGAGGAGTGGCTGGTGGGTTTGAACCGCCAGCCTTCTGGTTAGCAGTCAAGTGCCTTAGCCACTATGCTACCAGAGCTCCTAACTATTGCAGTATACCCATTTGATGTAATAAAATGCAACTATAAAACAATTCAAAGCTGTTTGTATTGATATGAATAATCTTCAAGACAATCAGTAATTGAAAAAATTAAAGCAATAAATACTATGCTGCAATCTGTATATTAAAAACAAATACATACACACACACACATATGTAATTCACGAAGTGGGTAACAGAAGTTCCTTTTAGAGGGGATAGAAAACTGAAGGACAAAAGTGTGAAGGGGATTTATTTTCACTCTGAAACCTTTTGTGCCTTTTGAAGTCTTCACCATGTGTATCATTCCATATTGTTCACACATGCATTTACATGCCATATATTACACAAAATAAGTGTAAAAAAGCAAAGCTGTTCTGGTGAAAGAAGCCTATCCTAGTTTCCACTGCAGCAGCCCAAGGCATCACTGGAGATCGAGGGTCCCAAAGAACGAAATAAAAACTCCTGCCATAGGTATGTTAGTTAGTCAAAGTAGACTGCCATAATAAATAATCTAAAAATTTCAATGGCTAAATGCAACAAAAGTTTATTTCTTGCTCACACAATAATCCAACATTTTTTTTTTTTTTTTAACAGACGGTTCTTTTGAGCAGTTTTCCTTCAAAAAGCGACCAAGACACAGGAAAAAGGTAACCACAGGGAGGAAGTGGGAAGAGAGCAATTACATTATGGGGATTGCAATCAATATCATGAAACAAAACGTGTATGAACTGTTGCTTTTATCTCACAGCTCTGCCATTGGAAAGGCAAAGGAAATGCAGTAGCATATTTTGAAAGGTTTTATGGGTCTCTCCTGGAAGTGGTACTCACTAGTTTTCCTCATATTCGATCATGTGGTTATATACAAAGAAGCTTGCGAAATTGTTGCAGGGTGATGGAATGGAATTGTGGACAAACAAAAGACAATGACCAGCATTAAAATGTTGTCTAGCTGTGTGCCCAGGCTAAAGTGCAGATGCCAGATCCATCTATTATACCTTTACACAAAATTTCCTATCAGCATTTTACCAAATTGATCTACCCTTTTGATGGCGTCTTAAGATGAACATAACTCTTAACTTTAAAGTAGACTAGCTTATCAATATCTTTTGTTATAGTTGTGTGTGTGTGTGTGTGTGTGTGTGTTTTACTTATGAAATCTTTCCTTACATGAAGCCATAAGCTATTCTTGATATTATCTTCTGGAAGCTTTACGGTTTTGCTTTAATATTTAGATCTATGTTGCTGTTTTGTTAGGTGCCATTGAGTTGTTTCCAACTCACAGCACCCCTGTGTACATCAGAACAAAACGCTGCCTTACAATTGTTGCTGTGCTTGAGCCGATCGTTGCAACCACTGCGTCAATCCATCTCACTGAGGGCCTTCCCTTTTTTTGCTGACCCTCCACTTTACCAAGCATGATACCTTTCTTCAGTAACTGGTCCCTTCTGACAACATGACCAAAGTATATGAGATGAAGTCTAGCCATTCTCTCCTCTAAGAAGCATTTAGATCCATAGTCCATCTGAAATTGATTTTTATGTATGTTGTGTGTGTGTTTGTATATGTTGTGATGTAGGGACTGATAGATAAATAAGTAGACAAACATCTAATTGACCCAGACCCTGTTAAAGAGTCCATCCTGTCACCACTGCTTGGCAGAACTGTGTTTCTTATACATAAGATGCCATTTTAGAAATTGGGTTGTCTTGTTGAGTTTGCAAAATGCTTGTATATTCTGGATAAAAGTCCTTTGTTAGATATGTAACTAAAAATATATATCTCCCAGTCTTTCTAAATGAAAGTTTATCTTTCATTCTCTTAAAAATGTCCTTTGCAGAGCAGAAGTTTTTACTATTGATGAAGATCTATTTCCATTTTGTTTGTTTGTTTGAATTAATTGTGCTTTGGTGTCAGATTTAAAAAATCTTTGCCTAACCCAAGGTATCAGATAATTTCTTTTACTTTTCTTCTAGAAATTTTATAATTTTAAATGTAGGTCTATGTATATTGGGGTAGTTTTGTTTTAGGTGTGAGGTGTGCATTGAGGTGTTTTTTTGTGTTACTCTTTATTTCTTATCAATAGATATCTGTTTGTTCCATTCCCCTTTGTTGAAAAGACTATCCTTTCTCTGTTGAACTGCCTTTGATCTTTGTCAAAAATCAACTGATCATATTTTCTGGACTGCATTCTGTTCTATTGATGCATATGTCTGTCCTTTCACCAATACCATGCCACCTTGATTGTGAGACTTTATAGTAAATCTTGAAGTCAGATAGTGCTATTCCTCCAACTTTATTCTTCTTTTTCAAAATTGTTTGGTCTATTCTAGTTCCTTTGCCTTTCCACACAAAATTTTAGATTCAGCTTGTCCATATCTATCTAAAAAAACCTTGCTGGAATTTTACAGGGACTATGTTGAATCTTTAGATCAATTTAGAGATATTTGCCGTAATAGCAATATCGAATCTTCCAATCCATGAACACAGTTTATTTCTCCATTTATTCAGATCTTCTTTGATGTCTTTCATCAGTGTTTTAGAGCATACAGATCCTGCATATATTTTGTTAGATTTTGTACTTTAATATTTCATTTTTTGATGGTATAGTAAAAGATTTTGTTTCTAAATTTCAAAATCTAATTGTGCGTTATTAGAATATAAGAATATAATTGATTTTTCATATTAGCTTCTGGTGATCTTGCTGAACTCACTAGTTGTAGGAGGTGTTTTGTAGACTCTGATATTTCTACATAGATAATCATGTTGTCTGAGACTAATGATAGCTTTACTGCTTTTCAAATCTGTATACCTTATATTTCTTTTTCTTGCTTTATGGCATTGGCTGTTATTTCTAATACAATGTTGAATGGGAATGATGAGTGCATCATTGCCTTGTTCCTTCATTAGTAGGAAGCATTCAATCTTTCACCATTAAGTATGATATTAGCTGCAAGTCTTTTGTAGATATTCTTTTTTTTTTTTTGAGTTTTAAGACTTATTTATATATTCTGGATATTAAGCTTTTGTCAGATACTTGATTTATAAATGTTTTCTTCATTACATAGACTGTCTCTTCGGTTTCTTAAAGTCTTTAGTAGATGTTCTTTATCAGGTGAAAGAAATTGCCTTTTATGTCTAGTTTGCTAAGAAATTTTTTTTTTTCCTGTCTCATAAATGGATGTTAAATATACTTTTTCTTCTTTAGTCTGTTAAAATGATGATTTACATTGCCTGATTTTTTAATGTTGAGCTGGCCTTGCATTACGAGGATTCAGTTTGATAATTGAAATGACCAAATTTTAGTTTGATAACATTTTGTGGAAGGTTTTTGCATCTATGCTCATTAACAATATTGATCTGTTGTTTTATTTTCTTGTAATATGATTCTCTGGTTTGGGTATCTATTGATCTGTTGTTTTATTTTCTTGTAATATGATTCTCTGGTTTGGGTATCAGCGTAAAGCCAGCTTCCTAAATGAGTTGGATAGTGTCCCCTCTCTTCTATTTTCTGGCATTATTTCTTCCTCAAATATTTGGTAGTAGTTTTCAATGAAACCATCTGGGCCTGGAGTTTGCTTTGTTGGAGGATTTTTAACCATAAATTCAGTTTCTTTAGTAGATATAAAACTATGCAGGTTAAAAAAAAAAATATGCAGTTATCATTTTCATCTTAAGTGAGTTTCATCTCCTTTTTCATTTCTAATATTGGTAATTATGTCTTTTCTCTTTTTCTTTGGTCATTCTGACCAGAAGTTTATCACTTTTATTGATCAGAATTAGAGGAACCCCTTCTCCAACTCTCCTCTTTGGATTTCTCCCCCACATCCTAACTTCTAGAGACCCCAATTCTCAATTCTCTGACTAGAAAAACAGGGTTTCTTTTGGAGTTTTGGCTGCCCAGGCTGCCATATAGTTCTGTGTTATCGGGGTCAACTTTGGGGCACTGTGGTGAAAGAAAAGAGAGAAAAATTAACAGCATTCTCTATATGTGCACTCTGATTCTTCAGACCACAGGGTCCCTTTGTCCCAGTTCTTCTGGCCAGCAGGACAGGCTTCCTGTTGGGATTTTAGGTACCCGTGCTACTTCCAGCACAGTGCAGCTCTGTGACTGACACTGCCCTTGTCGCAAAGAGTCAATAATCACAACAGGTTGAAGAAGGAAAGCAAAAGGTTTATTGAGTATCGATACCCAAGGAGACAGTGAGAATCGTTTCTCCAAAATGTCTGTCACTCCGAGCTGGGGAATGGTGAGGGCTTTCAAAGGGAATCAGGCTGAGAGGGGGATAAGTCTTAGGAATGCTAATTTTCACTACAGGATGAGTTGTATTTGTCTTGTAGTTTCTTGGCCTTTCTTCTGGTCAGTGATAAAGAAACCATCTCCGGTCCTTCAGGCACCTCTCACCTGTCTAGAGAGATTAATTCTGCAAGGGGGGTGGTGGTATGAGAGTGGGCATCTCCAGGCCTCACCTTCTGCGGGAATATCTCCATTTTCTCCTTATCTTGGTTATCCCAGGCCTCGGAGTCTCCTTTGCCAGGGTCTCCTTTTAATGGGCTATGGCTCTTAACTACAACTGATAGGGGAAAGAAAGAGTTATACTTTAAGGAATAGTAAATCTAAAGAGCTCAATGTCGGAAATAAAGACTGGCTATACTATTTGCTGAGACGAAAGTGATAAGGGAGGGGAAAGACAGCAAGTTAGTCACTAAGATTAATGCCTACTTTAATCCTGCCTGTTAGTTTGTAAAGGTTTTGCAGGTTTCGGTGAGAGGCTCCTTCAGCCTTCTATTTCAGCCTCCCTCAACTGGAGACATTCTCCTGCTGACTTTGAAGAAGTAAACTGCCATGTTATGAAGGGGCTTCTGAGAGAGCTACATAGCAAAGATGTGCAGGAGCCTCTCAGAGCTGACAGTGTTCCCTGGCTGACAGTCAGCAAGAAAACTGGGACTTTAATCCTACAGCCTTGTGGAACTGAATTCTGCCAATCACTTCAACCTTGCCTGGTCTCCTGACCCATGGAAACTGTGAGATAATAATAATAAATGTATGCTGTTTTAAGCTACTAAATTCCTGATAATTTGTTACCCAACATTGAAAACAAATACAGATGGCTTGTAGTAAGAGAATAAACATTTTGCTATGATTTAATAAAATACGTTTTAACTACCTTATTGAATAAGCCATATAGAATCTAAAAGAAATCATATAAGATTATTTATCTATGAGTTCTATCCAATGCTAAACTTTTGAAATTTTTCATATTCAAGGAAGCTTTCCATATATGTTTAAAAGAATCAGTCTTATATAAGCTGTACTGCTTCAGCTACTCAGTCTTGTTTTTATATCTACTTAGCCTAGTGCCTAAGGCACTTGACTGCTAACCAGAAGGCTGGCGGTTCAAACCCACCAGCCACTCCTCAGAAGGAAGGTTGAGCAATCTACTTCCTTAGTGATACTGCCTTGGAAACCCAAGGAGGGGTCGCTATGAGTCTGAATTGACGGCACATAGCAACAACAATGACACATCCTGGGGATTAGTACTGTGAATAGCTGACGAGGATTTCTAAACTCTAAAAAACATGAGGTCGCCATGAGCAGGAATCCTTTCAATGGCAAGTAGTAACTTTCCAGTCAAAACTTCTGGGGATGGAGGAAGGGTCATTTCATTCTTCCCTCGTTCATTTCTTCCCTGTCTGACTGAAGAGAGCTGGACATGAGATAAAAAACCAAGTGAGCTGAGAGGGTCAGTCAGAAAACACACTCAAAAGCAAGCCCCACAACAGGGCATTGACAAGGAGAAAGGGACATTGAAACACTTGAGGATTAGATCCTGAGTGGCAGATCTCCCGGCCTCAAAGAGCTAGAAGGTGGGGAGTCTGACTAAATGCAGCCATCCAGTGTATGACCTTGGGGAGTGGGAAGTTGCCAAAATCTAAATCTAAATGTAGGATCTTAAAGTTTATTTTAAATGTTCAAATAGAAGGCAATGGCAGTTTCTAGGGCCCTTATTATGCAAAAATGCTCAGGGAATCTTTGAAGAGGGCCATTGTAAAGACAGAACAATGGATGTAGCAGGCAGGGTTTCCAAACTTGATTAGGTATTAAAATCATCTGAAAAACCAAAAGCCAAACTCACTGCCATCGAGTTGGATCCCACTCACAGTGACCCCTCCCTAGGTTTCTGAGGTGGTATCTCTACGGAAGTAGATTGCCCAATCTTCCTTCCAAGGAGTGGCTGGTGGGTTGGAACTGCCAGCCTCTGGTTAACAGTCAAATGCCTTAGGCACTACACCACCAGAGCTCCCAAAACTGAGGCCAAACCTCAAATCAATTACATCAGACTCTCGTAGGGTGGGACCCTGGCAGCTCAGATAATTTCAATACTCTTGCAAAGCTGAAAGCCCTGGAGAGGTGCTTTCGCAAAGAGCTGGGACACGCAGAGGGAGGAAGAACTAAATGCCACTTTGAGACCTAAGAAACGCTAACTTAATTTCTCTGGGCCTCAGGTTCCTAACATTTTTTAAACTTCATTTTCACATAGCAAATGTCCTGAAATTGCTTCACTTAAATAACTAAAGCCGTAGCGGGTTGTTTTGTTTTTTTTTTTAAATTGAAGTAAAACATATATACAGAGAAAGGCACAAATATTAACTTAACATTTCGATGAGTCATGATGAATGCATATAACTGCATAACCACAATCCCAATCAAACAGTTTCCCCTGCACTTTACAATCAATCCCGACCCACTCTCCCCTCCCACCCCACCCCTCTCCACTCCCTCACCCTGCAGAGGCAACTGCTCTTCTGAGTTCTATCATCATACATTGTTGTTGTTGTTGTTGTCGTGTGCCGTCAAGTCGGCTCCGACTCATAGCGACCCCTCCTT
>NW_006921657.1:10014125-10031496 GCF_000298275.1 Orycteropus afer afer
TGCATAGTATTCCATTGTGTGTATGTACCATAGTTTGGTTATCCATTCCTCAGTTGATGGACATCTAGGTTGTTTCCATGTTTTGGCTATTGTAAATAGTCACACTGATCTTTTAAAAAACTATAAATTAGATCTTGACAGTCCTCTGCTTTAATGACTCCTGGTGGTGCACTGGTTAAGCACTCAATTGCTAACCAAAAGTTTGGAGGTTCGAACCCACAGATGCTCCATGGGAGAAAGATATGGTAGTCTTCTTCCTTAAAGAGGTACAACCTTGGAAACCACCCTACCAGGCAGCTCTGCTCTGTTCTATTTGAGTCGCTATGAATGGAACTCAACGGCAATGAATGTGGTTTTTATCACACTTGGCTACCACCTGTCTTGTCAGTCTGTCATACAGTGGTGGCTTGTGTGATGCTGGGATGCTGGAAGCTAAGTCATTGGTCATTGGTATTTCAAATATCAGCAAGGTAACCCATGGTGGACAGATTTTCACACAGCTTCCGGACTAAGACAGACTAAGAAGAAGGATGTGGCCATGTCCCCTTCTGAAAAAACTGGCCACTGAAAACCTTATTTAGGGAGACAGTGACTGATACAGTGCAGTAAGACAAGCCCCTCAGGTTGGAAATCACTCAGAATATAATGGAGGAAGAGCCTGCCTCCTCAAAGTAGAAGCAATGTTAATGATGTGGGTGGAGTAGTAAAGCTTTCTCGGCCTTTATTTGCTAATGTGGCAAGACTCAAAATGAGAAGAAACAGCTACAAACATCCATTAATAACTCAAATGTGGAATGTACGAAGTATGAATTTAGGAAAACTGGAAGATGTAAAAAATGAAATTGAATACATGAAGACCCATATCCTATGCATTAGTATGCTGAAATGGACTAGTATTGACTATTTTGAATTGGATAGTCATGTGGTCTACTATGCCAAGAATGACAATTGACAAGGAATCGTGTCATATTCATCATTAAAAAAAAAAATTCAAGACCTATGTTGAAGTACAATCCTGTCAGTGATAGGATACTATCCATACACCTACAAGGAAGACCAGTTAATCTGACTATTTTTCAAATTTCCACACCACCTCTAAAGGCAAGATGAAGAACTTGAAGATTTTTTAGCAACCACTATAGCCTGAAATTGACCAAACATGTAATCAAAGTGTATTGGTAATTACTGGTGATTAGAATGTGAAAGTTGAGAACAAAGAAGAAGCACTGGTAGTTGAAAAATACGGTGTTGGTGATAGAAATGATGCCAAAGACTGCTATGACAGAATTTTGCACAAACAAGGGCTTATTCGTTGCAAATACATTTTTTTCAACAACATAAACTGCATTTATACATGTGGACCTTGCCAGAAGGAGTGCACAGGAATCAAAATGACTACATCTTTTAGAAGAGATGATGAAGCAGCTCAATATAATCAGTCAGAGCAAGGCCAGAAGCTGACTGTGAAACACACAATTAATTGTTCTGAGATCTGGTGGCATAGTGCTAAGGCACATGACTGCTAACCAGAAGGCTGGCGGTTCAAACCCACCAGCTACTCCTCAGAAGGAAGGTTGAGCAATATACTTCTATAGTGATACTGCCTCAGAAACCCAAGGAGGGCTCATTATGAGTCGGGGCCAACTCGATGGCACACAACAACAACAACATGTAAGTTTCTTCAGATGAAGAAAATTAAAACAAGTTCACAAGAGCCAAAATATCACCTTGAGTATATCCCACCTGAATTTAGAGACCATCTTCAGATGTTTGGTCTCATTTCATTACAACACTTTGTCTTCTCAGGCTGCCTTTTGAAATCTTCTATTCACCTCTTTTACTTCATCACTTCAGTTTCATTCACTTTAGCTATTTTCCTTTCAAGAGCAATGATATCAAGGGATGTCAGTGCTGTCAGATAGTTCTTGGCTGAAAGCAAAGAATACCAGAAAGACATTTACTGTGTTTTATTGACTATGCAAAGGCATTTGATTGTGTGGATCAAAACAAATTATGGATAACATTGTGAAGAATGGGAATTCCAGAACACTTAAATACACATTTGTGTATTGGTAATTACTGGTGATTAGAATGTGAAAGTTGAGAACAAAGAAGACATGAGAAAGCTGTACACAGACTAAGTGGCAGTCATTCAAGAAGAACAAGGGGCTAATATAATCATAATAAAATCAGGAAAGGCATGTATCAGAGTTGTATCCTTTCAAATATTTATTTAAACTGTATGCTGAGCAAATAACCTGAGAAGCTGTACTATATGAAGAAGAACATGGCGTCAAGATTAGAGGAAGAATCATTAACAACCTTTGGGATGCAGAGGACACAACCTTGCTTGTTGAAAGTGAAGACTAGACCCATCAGTATGGATTACACCTCAACATAAAGAAAACAAAAATCCTCACAACAGGACTGAGAAAGAACATCATGATAAATGAAGAAAAGACTGAAGTTGTCAAGGATTTCATTTTACTTGGATCCAAAATCAACACCCATGGGAGCAGTAGTCAAGAAATCAAAGGACATACTACATTGGGCTACAATGACCTTATCTGCTACAAAAGACCTTATTAAACTGTTTAAGAACAAAGATGTTACTTTGAAGACTAAGGTGTGCCTGACCCATTTTCGATAGCCTCGTATGTATGTGAAAGCTGGACAACGACTAAGGAAGACAAAGAACTGATGCATTTGACTTGTGGTGTTGATGAAGGATATAGAATGTAGCGTGGCCTACTAGAAGAACGAACAAATCTGTCTTGGAGGAAGTATAGCCAGAATGCTCTTTAGAAACCAGAACAGCCACTTCATCTCTTGTATTTTGGTCGTGTTGTCAGAAGGGACCAATCCCTGCAGAAGGATATCATGCTTGGTAAAGAAGATGGTTAGTGAAAAAAGGGAAGACCCTAGCAACAATTGTGAGGATGGCACAGAACTGGTCAGTTTTTTATTCTGTTGTGCACAGGGTCACTATGAGTCTTAACCAACTCAACTGTACCTAACAACTACAACAACAATGTTAGAAGCTATGCCACCAGTATTTCAAATACCAGCAAGATTAGTTACCCATCGTGGACAGATTTCAGTGGCGCTTCTGCACTAAGACAGACTACTTCTGAAAATTAGCCAATGAAAATTCTATGGATCACATTCTGTGTGACCATGAGACCAGAACTAGATGGTGCCTGGCTACCCAATGTCAACCACTCAGAGGGGGATTGGTGCAGGAGATCCTGGACAGAGAGGGAGAACAATGTGGAACAGGGCTCTGACAGAACCTGGTGAGACCCCTGAGACTGTGGCCCCTAGCTACCCTTCAGGTCTGAAACTGAACTCACTCCTGTGTTTTCCAGCCAAACAATAGACAGGCATATGGGATGAACATTTACATTGGGTAGATACATTCCTTGGAGTGATCAATTGTTGGAAAACAGAAGGGCAGTGTTTGCACAGGGAGATATCTGGAGGGTAGGGGGTGGCGGGAGTGCCTGGGAGGGAGAAGGTAACTATGAAGGAAGTGGGAAGAGAGCTGTTACATTGTGGGGAATTGCAGTCAATGTCATGAAACAAAGTGTGTATGAACTGCTGTATGGAAAATGAATTTACTCTGTAAAATTTCACCCAAATCACAATAAAAATTTTTTTTTAAAAAGAAAGTAAGAAAAGTCTATGGATCACAACAGAATATTGCCCAATATGGTGCTGGAAGATGAGCCCCTCGGTGGAAGGCACTGAAAATCCACATGGCTGCAACAATGGACTTGAGCATACCATTGATTTTGAAGATGGTGCATGATCTTGCAATGTTTCATTTTGTTGTACATGTGGTTGCCATGCAGAGCAGACTCTGTGGCAACTATTAAGAACAATTACTCTTGGAATAAAATCCAGATTTATCACCATAATCAGGGGAGCCCTGCATCCCATCTAATCCTCGAGCGTTGTCTCACAGCTCTGATTCTTGTTCATTACAATGGTGTTCTATCTCCTGCTTGGAACCTTTGCAAAGCTGTATTCTCCTGTTAACTCCTACTCACCACTTCTAGGCACCATCTCAAATGCTACCTTCTGAGAGTCCTTCTCTCTTCCTTCTTCTCCTCTCCCCACATCTACTTGGGTACTCTGCCAGTTCTTTTCATTTCTGCAATTAAGCAATTAATTAATGTGTATTTATTCTACTTTAAAATTGTCAATTTCTCCCATTTTACCTACAAGAGTAGAGGCCATGTCTGTTTTGTTCCCAACTATGTTTCCTAGGCCCTAACCCAGCACCTGAAACATATTAACCCATTGCTGCTGAGTCAATTCTGTTTCATATCAACTCTGTAGGGCAGAAAAGAACTGCCTCATATGGTTTCCAAAACTCTAATTTGAACTGCCTACTTTTTTAGTTGTTGTTGTTTGCCGTCGAGTCAGCCCTGACTCATAGTGACCCCTCCTTGGGTTTCCGAGTATCACTACGGAAGTAGGATTGCCCAACCTTCCTTCCGAGGAGTGGCTGGTGGGTTTGAACCACCAGCCTTCTGGTGAGCAGTCAAGTGCCTTAGGCACTATGCTACCAGAACTCCTACTTTTTAGTTAGGAGCTCTGATAATGTAATGCTTAAGGCATTTGACTGCTCACCAGAAGGCTGGCGGTTCAAACCCACCACCCGCTCCTTGGAAGGAAGATGGGGCAATCTACTTCTGTAGTGATATCATCTCGGAAACCCAAGGAGGGGTCGATGAGTCGGGTCCAACTCGATGGCAGTGAGGTTTATTTATTTATTTATTTATTTATCTATTTATTTATTTATACCTTTTGGTTAGCAGTCAAGTGCTTAACCACTGCACCAACAAACTCCTTGAAACATATTAGGTGTCCAATATATATCTGTTTAAATAAATGGATGAAAATTATTTAAGTTATTGTGTTGCAAAGTGGGAAAGAAGAGGTAGAGGAGAAAGGCGGAAAAGATGTGGGTATGGAGGGGGTGAGATTCCAATGGAGAACTTGCTCTCCTCTACCCGTGGCAACGAGAGCAGTATAGCGGCCGAGTCAGAATTGACTTGACAACAAGGGGTTTGGTTAATGAGGGCAATGGAAAGAGCACTTGGAAAGAGGTCAGCATATCTGGCTAGGTGGCTTCCCTGGAACCCAGTTTTTTTCTTCTATAAAATGCAGGAGTTGGACTAGAAGATTTCACGCAGCACTTGAAAATATATGGAGGTATTTTTAGCAATCACATTGACTGGGGGACAACTATGAGCATTTACAAATGTCTAAGTCACCAGGAATACAAAATGTCCTATAATGTTATATAAGACAATCCTACATGTGCCACCCAAAATGCCACTGTTGGAAAATGCAATGATGAGCCTATGAAACCCACTGGGCATGGCTTGTAATTCCTAATTCCTCATTCTCTCGTACTCCATAAGCTACCCTCCACACAAATACTCATTGCATTTAAGTTAGCATATTCTATTTATAAGACAAACTGCTTGATTTATAGTAAGAACTCAAAGGTGATGTCATAGCATAACTGATATTTGGGGCATATAGTCTACAGGGACGATGTCGAGAGAGCATCATCTTTATTAGTCGGCTGCTTCTCTTCCTGCTTTCTTACATAGCACAGCAGTTCTAAATGAATTGGCAAGTATTTCTCCAAGAGATTAAAAGAGCTCTATTCAATTTCATTCTTCTTTAGTAGATGTGTAGGTGGATGTCAATTTACATTTGAGAAACTAAGGCTCAAAGCAGAGAAACATCAAGATTACACAGAGAATTCTTTGGGGAAGGTTGTTAATTCAGTACTGCGCTTCCTACCCTAATTTCTTCCTGCCAGTTTTGACTACTCAGAGTAATGAAGGAGACTATATTTGCTTGGGAGCTCTGGTAGCGTAGTGCCTAAGGCACTTGACTGCTAACCAGAAGGCTGGAGGTTCAAACCCACCAGTCACTCCTCGGAAGAAAGATGGGGCAATCTACTTCCATAGTGATACTGCCTTGGAAACCCAAGGAGGGGTTGCTATGAGTCGGGCCGACTCAACAGCACATAACAACAACAATAACACATTTGCTCAGCACATTTGGCTTTCTGTATCCAAGGGTTTGGTATGCACTGATCCAACCAATTGCAGATTGAAAATACTAAGGGTTGGGGGCAAGAAGCAATTAAGTGGTCAAAACAATCCCTCAGAGGCTAAGAGGAAGTGTGAAGTGCTATTTACATAGCATTTACATTTTACTAGGCATTACAAGTCATCTGGAGATGATTTAAAGTATATGGGAGGATGTGCATAGGTTATATGCAAATGATACACCATTTTATATAAGGAACTTGAGTATCTGTGGATTTTGGTATTTACGGGGGTCCTGGAACAAATCCCTGGCAAATACGGGGGTGGGGGGCGGTGGTGATTGTAGTCTGACCTTCCCAACTAAGGTCCTTTCCTGCTCTGGAATTCTATGTTGCTGGGGGGGTGAGGGGAAAGGCAGACACAATCCAAATGGCCATCAACTAGAGAATGGATGAACAAAATGTGGGATACCCATTCAATGGAATATTATTTTGCCATAAAAAGGAATGAAGTACTGATACATGCCAAAACATGGTCGAACCTTGAAAGCATTATGCTAAGTGAAAGAAGCCAGCCACAAAAGACCACATATTATATGATTTCATTTCTATGAAATGTTCAGAGAAACAGACCTACAGATAAAGAAAGTAGATTAGTGGTTGCTTAGGGCTCGAAGTGATGGGTGGGGGTAATAAAAGAATGATGGTGTACAATAAAAGAATGAAAGGGTATGAGATTATTTTTGAGGTGATGAAAGTATTCTAAAATTGACTATGGTGATAATTGTACCTATCTGTGAATATATTAAAAAAACCATTGAATTGTACATTTTAAATGAATAAATTGTATGATATATAACTTATATCTCAATAACCAAACCAAAAAACCAAACTCACTGTCGAGTCAATTCAGCTCAACTCATAGCAACCCCTCCTCCTTGGGTTTCTGAGGTGGTGTCTCTACAGAAGTAGATTGCCCAGTCTTCCTTCCGAGGAGTGGCTGGGGGGTTTGAACACCAGCCTTCTGGTTAAGTCAAATGCCTCAGGCACTATGCCACCAGAGCTCCCATATCTCAATAAAACTGTCTTTAAAAATATGAAAAGGTGTTCAATACCACTCACAACTAGAGAGAGGAATAAAAGCAGCAGTGAGCAACCAATTGTTCTGGTTGGTAAATACTTTAAAATCTAAGAATAACTGATCACGGGTGAGAGTACGAGGAAGTTGCTGCTCTTGTATGTTATTGGCAGGAGCATAAATTTAGACAGCTTTCTTGGAGGGAAGTTTGGCAAGATCTTTCATGATGCAATAAACTTATACCTTTTGACTTAGCCATTCCACTTCTAGGAATTGATTCCACTATATTTTATACAAGTATGAAAATAATTATTGCAGTATTATTTACAATAACAAAACCTGAAGACAATGAAAAAGTCTATCAACAGAGGTTTGAATAAAATACTAAACTATAAACGCAAATAACAGAATACCCTACAGCTATTACAGGAATAAAGAAAGGTGCAGAACAGTATAGATAACATGCTACCATTTTTGTAAAAAAAAGAAAAAATATTTTTGCATATATATAGGCGTTTTGGTAGCATAGTGCCTAAGGCACTTGACTGCTAACCAGAAGCAGAAGGCTGGCGGTTGAAACTCCTTGGAAAGCAGATGGGGCAATCTACTTCCGTAGTGATACTGCCTCAGAAATCCAAGGAGGGGTCGCTATGAGTCGGGGCTGACTCGATGGCACATAACAACAACAACTATATATATATATATATATATATATATATTATTAAGAATGATACACTATAAACTAATATAAATGGTTACTTGGTTGAGTGGGAACTAGGTGGTGGTTAGGGGATAGGAGTGGATGTGAGACTTTTCACAGAGTATCTTATTTATTTTTTGAGCCATGTGAATGTCCATCTAAGGAAAATTAAATTTAAAACATTAAGAACATAATTGCAATGAAAGAATGAGGCTGACCCACGTATACTAAAATACCACATGTACAAAACATATTAAGTGAAAAACACAGATCACAGAACAGTATACACAGCATTCTTTAATTTATTTATTTAATTAAAGAAATACTTTTGAGCCTCTATTGTTTGTTCTAGACCCTGGGGATATGGAAGAGAATGAGGCAGCCAAGGTGCCCGCTTTCATGGAACACACATTTTAGTAATGAGAAAGTAGGCCAGTAAATAAATGAACAAGGTAATTTAAAACAGAGATAGAAGAAAGAAGAAAATAAACCACGTAAAACTGACTTAGCTTGGAGAATAGTCAAGTGACACGTGTCATAAAAAGCCTCTCTGAGGAAGGGACGTATGAGGTGACACCTGAGTGAGAAGTAGCAAGCGATGGGAAGGCTTGAGAGAGGAAAGTGCTCTAGGAAGACAGAGCAGCAAGTGGTCCCGAGGTTGGAAAAAGCTTGGCAACTTTGAAGATTTGGAATATGGTCTGATGGCAGATGGAGAGTGGTAGGAGATGAAGAAAGAGTGGTAGGTAGGGGTCAAATCATTAAACCACGGCTTTAAACAAAACAAAAACTAAAGACTTATATTTGTATATAAATAGAAAATACCTGGAAGAACACCTAAGAACCTTATTAACAGTGGCTGTTATGCAAGTGGAAATTGACGGTAGGTTTTTTAGTGTATTTAAAAATACACAAAATAATAATAAAAAAATACTCCTACAAAATATATATATTTTTTTATACCGAGCGCAGATCAAAAATCAAGGAAAGTACCAAAAAGCAAAACCCCACAAAAAACCATGTTTGACGATTCCTTTGGTTCTAGTCCCTCTAGTGGTGAGCATCGGGTAGTGCCGGTGACTGTGTCCAAGCAAGTACTGTACATTGAGAGCTCAAAAGTCTTTAATACAACTCTTGACACACTAAGCAGAACGTTGAATTTTTGAAATTGTGTTTGTAGGGCCAGTACATAGTGAAGAGAATTTTATTAAACAGTCTTTATAGTCTCAAAGAAAGATGTTTTCTCTTATTTTTCTTGAAATATGGAGACTTCTTAGTCTATTTCTTTCTTTTTTTTCCTTTTGCATTTGATAAAACTATAAAAACCAAACTCACTGTCGTCTAGTCGATTTGACTCATAGCGACCCTTCCTTGGCTTTCCGAGATGATATCTCTACGGAAGCAGACTGCTCAATCTTCCTTCTGAGGAGTGCTGCTCAAGAAATACTTCATTTTGAATTGAACTCACTCTTGTGGCTTCCAGCCAAACAACAGACAGTCCAAACACATCAGGTAGGTATACTCCTTAGAGAAGTCAATCACCAGAGATCACAAGGGCAGTATTTGCAAAGGGAGATAGCTCAGAGGGCAGGAATGCATAGGAAAGAAGAATACAGGGAAAATGTAACCACAGGGAGGAAGTGGAAAGAGAGCTGTTACGTTGTGAGGTTTGCAATTAATGTCATGAAACAAAAATGTGTATGAACTGTTGGATGGAAAATGACTTGGCTCTGTAAACTTTCACCCAAGTCACAATAAAAAATTAAAAAAATATATATAATCTTCTATCATAAAAACATAAGTAAAACTGCAGTAATGACACTTGGCCTCTTAATACGGGTAACAAAAGGGAATTGGGGGACTGTGATAAATTCAATATCACAAGCTCCATCAAAAGAAAGTATTCTGACCTTAAACCCAGAAAGAAAATAGACAAACAAAAAAACCCCAACTCACTGCCATCAAGTCAGTTCCAACTTGTAGCAGCCCCCACTGGGTTTCCAAGGCTTTAGCCTTTACAGAAGCAGACTACCTCATCTTTCTTCCTTTGAGTGGCTGGTGGGTTCAAATCACCCATCTTTTTGTTAGCAGCCAAGTACCTTAACCACTACACCACCAGAGCTCCTTATTCTCAGCTTATCGCCAGGCAAAAGTGGCCACTGGGAATGGCAAGTGGACACAGGGTTATCAGAGCTTCCAATTTTTCAAGAGGAGGTAGAAACCTCTCATTTTATATAACATCTTCCAATTTTAAGATGATGGCAACCTATTCACAATTTTTTAGCAACATGGTTTAGGAGTCCTGATTTGATCTGTGTGCCATGGGTTCAATTTGGCTTTTTAAATTGCAATGGAAGTTCCTTGTTGTAGGGAACCACTAAAATATCTTCCTTTTACAAAGTCCCACAACACTAGGCACATAAATATATTCAAGTTCTTTCGCTGAGCCATCAATCTGTTCATGAGTATTATTCTATGTTTAGATTTCACTGCCTTTTGGCAACTGTGGTAGTTATGTTTGTGTGTCAACTTGGCTGGACCTGGTTGAGTGGTTGGGCAGCTGGTGGTAGTTGTTCCCCATGATGACAATGGTAATCAACTCCATGGTGGGATCTACCACAAGCAGCTGAGTAGCTGCCTTTGGGAATAGTCTGCTTCCTGTATTGAAGGAGAAGCCTTGGGGAATGGTCTCTAGCATATGGCATGCTTGGACCCTGCACGTAACCAGGTCGTTGCTCGGCAGCCTGCTATGCTGTGCCGACCTTGGGACTTAAAATGGACTTAAGTTAATGGCCTGCCATGTGGTTTGGTAACATAGGGACTGTGCCTTTTTGTCAACCTTGGGGCTTCTCAGCCTCAGCAGCCAGCAGCTGTCCAAGTGAAGAAATGCCACTAGCTCCAGTGGACCGGGAGCAGGAGGCAGAGCTGGACCACAAGGTTGAGGGGCTTTCACCCATCCCCTAGAGCCTGGCATTTTGAACTTGGACTAAAAGCCTCTGGATTGTAAGAATAAATTCCTGTTTGTTAAGGCCATCCCATTTGTGGTATATTCCTGTCAGAGCGGCACTAGGTAACCAGAACAGCAACCATTGATTTGGCAAGCTTTCACAGAATAATACAGTTTCGATGCATTTGTCACTGGATTAAATGGATTCTATGAATTTACCATATTCCGTATTTGGAGGATGAGACCCTGGGCATAGAAAGTATTCGTTGAAAGTTTGTTTTTATTCCATCAATATTTTCTTGGTATCAGATGAATATTCTTGGTCAGGACATACCTTGCTTCACATTAGAGTCACATTAAAAAAAAAAAAAAAAAAAAAAACAAACAAAAAAACATGCCTGAGCCCCAGAGATTCCATTTTAATTTGTCTGTAAGAGGATCCGAGCATAGGTGTAGATTTTTTTAAAATACACCAAATGATTCTAATGTGCAGCCAGACTAGAGGACCACTGATCTAGGTTCTGGGACTCAGGACTCTTAGGATTAGAGAAATCACCTGGTATCTTATTTATCTACTGTGCTACTAATACACTCAATTGCAATTCTATTTGAGAAGACGAAATGAGCTGAAATGGTAGGGATATATTTAAATGCTTGTTTCCTGGGCATACTTAAGTGTCTTTTCAATAAATGTTGTTCTAATTGTTTAAAATAAATCTATTATAATAATACAAGACTCCAAGTAATAATTTGGTGAGTTCTCCTTTAGCAACAAATGGTCTATCAGCCACTTTCCTATGATCATTAAAAATGAGTTATTTAAAAATAGGAAATACTGTATAAGCCCATTACTGTAAAAAGACAAAGAAAGGTTTGCTCATGAAAGGGGACTCACTTTGTAGGTTACTGGGGTGGGGAGGGAAGGGGAGGGTTTAATTCCAGGCTAGTTGGGGCCCACATGCTGGCATGGGTAAGGGGAGGGATGTATGGAAAGAGTCTGTTACCACCATGATAACATTAGGAAAAGGGAGGACAATGAACTGTGCACATAGGAGATAGACAACAGATTCTAATACCAATCAGTGTGCCCACAATACTGCATTACCATTAACACCAGACACCAGGCTATAGATAAACACATAAACACCTGAGAGGATCAGATGGGGATCAGTGAACAGGAGTATACTCTAGACCAAGGACAGATCCAGCGCAGGCTAATCTTGCACAGACACCAGTGATACAAAATACCTGCAGTCCTTACAGAAACAATAGAAGACAGTCACAGAGTAATCCCTCACAGACACTATGGGAGAGAGATCTCATGGATCTACCATCTCAGCCCTAGAACACAATGGCCCTCGAGACCAGAAGAACTAGATGGTGCCGGGCTACCAATGCCAACCACTAAGGAGCTAAGGAGAGGATCACATCTGGAGATCCTGGATAGAGTGGGAGGAAAAATGTGGAACAAAATCCAAAAATTCAATAATGACCAGAATTATTGGTCAGATGGAGTCTGGTGAGACCCCCAATACTATGGCCCTGGGATACACTCTGGGCCTGGAATAAAACTTACTCCCGGGGCTGGCTCTCAGCCCAACAGTAAACAAGATGTACACGCAGACCACTCAACCCAGCACCCACATACTCTATGGAGATGCATCCCTTGGAGCAATTGACCATGGGGCACCAGAAGGGCAACATTCACACAAAGGAAATGCAGGACAAACAGGAGTGCTCAACTATGAGGGGCACAAGGGGAGGTTACTAGGCAGGGAGGGGAGGAGACTGGGTAAAAAAAAAAAAAAAGGAAATACATACACATGACAAAAACTTAAAAGCTATAAAAGTCTGCACTAAGATTTTCTTCCTGTTTCTGTTACCAGCCATCCAGGAGGCAACTACTTTATGGATTTATTGTGTATCTTTCCAGAGCCATTATTATGATAGTTTCAGTAGTTCATTTTTTGGGGAGGGAGCTTCAAATATAGGAATCATTAATCACTCTCCTTTTTTGACAAATTGTTTAAAATTTCTTTGAGTGAGGGTGCTAAGTTTAGATGGAAAGAATGATCCAGTCTGAGAGTTTTAGAGCTTGAAAGACTCTCAGGAGTCACTGGCTATTCCAAGCGTGGTCTGTGGCTCACAATCAACCTTACCTGGGAACTTATTCCAATTTAAAAAAAAAACAAAAACAAAAAACCCAAACTCACTGCCATTGAGTCAGTTCCAACTCACAGACTCATGTTGTTGCTACTTGCTGTCAAGTCAGACCTGACTCATAGCGACCCCTCTTTGGGTTTCTGAGGCGGTATCACTACAGAAGTAGATTGTTCACCCCTCCTTCTGAGGAGTGGCTGGTGGGTTTGAACTGCCAGCCTTCTGGTTAGCAGTCAAGTGCCTTAGGCACTATGCCACCAGAGCTCCTCATAGACTCATAATGTGCCCCATTGGGTTTCTAAGGCTGTAAATCTTTGTGGAAGTAGGTTACCTCATCTTCCTCTCACAGAGCAGTTGGTAGTTTTTTACCACTAACCTTCTGTTGTTGTTGTTGTTATGTGCCATCGAGTCAGCCCTAACTCATAGCGACCCCTCCTTGGGTTTCCGAGGCAGTATCACTACGGAAGTAGGATTGCCCAACCTTCTAGTTAGCACTAAAACCAAACTCATTGCCATCCAGTCATTTCTGACTCAAGGACCCCTCCTTGGGTTTCCAAAGCATGTGTTCTATGGAAGTAGATTGCCCAACCTTCCTTCTGAGGAGTGGCTGGTGTGTTTGAACTGCCAGCCTGCTGGTTAGCAGTCAAATGCCTTAGGCACTACGCCACCAGAGCTCCTTGGAACTTACTAGAAATGCAGAATCTCAGGCTTCACCCAAATCTCCTAAAGCAGAAGTTGCAGCTTAAGCAGATCCCAGATGATTTGTGTGCACACTTCAATTTGATAATCAGTGCACTGCTCCAATCTCCTTCCTTCACAAATCAAGGAAGTGTGACTAAGCAAGGAGCCAGTGGAGAGCTGATAAGAGAAATCAGGTCTCCTAATTCCTTGTCCAGCTCATTTTCTAATATACCAAATTTATGACTAGATAATTTGATGTAGTGTTTTATGCATTTTCTTCACCATGGGCTTTGGAGTCAGATACAGCATGGTTCAAATCCCAGCTTTACCACTGGTACATAGTAGCTCAATAATGGTTTATTTCGTGTTACTATTATTTTTAACAATGGTATTAATAGCATTTGTCATTGCACTTGATTATAACTCCAAAGCAGTATTTCAATAGCCTTTAAAGAATCATTTACAAATCATTGTCTGACTTGATAGATTTTTAATATACCCAGCCTCTTGTATCAGAATATACTTTTTGTTGGCATATTCAGACATGTTCATAGAAGAAAGAATTTCAATTATTTATGTTCTTCAAAGAGCAGTAGTTTGGAGAATAATTTAGAAGTAGCATGACGTAAAACAAATTTTTTTTTAATGGAAAAAAGGGAGATAGTGTTTCTAGATGAAAGACAACAGTGCTTGTTTTTAATACAGTACGACTCATTTGGTCATTTATTGAGTATCTCATCTCAGTGGGGCAACCCACTGCTGATGAGTGGAATTCTGACTCACAGCGACCCTATAAAAACCAAACTCAAATTCACTGCCATAGACCCGATTCCACTCATAATGAGTCCTCCATACGTTTCCCAGGTGGTATCTCTGTGGAAGTAGATTGGCCAGTCTTTTTTCTGAGAAGTGGCTGGTGGGTTTGAACCGCCAGCCTTACTAGTTAGCAGTCAAATGCCTTAGGCACTAGGCCACCAGAGCTCCCTATAGGAGAGGGGAGAACTGCCCCACAGGGTTTCCAGGCTGTAGGTAATCTTTATTAATGTAGGGTGTTTCATCTTTCTCCCTCCGAGCTTCCCGGTGGGTTCAAACCGCCAACTTTTTTGTTAGCTTAGCACTGCGCCAACAGGGCTCCTTTTTGAGGCAGCCAGGAGGAATTCATTTATTCCTGTTTTACAAATGGAGGGAATGAAACATACGTTAAGGTGCCGGCAGGCTCCACTTTTTTTCCCACTGGATCTGAAACTAGAATGTATCAGTAAATTCCGAGAGCCAGGAACTATGTCGGAATCGAAGCCCTCTATGAGAGGGCACAATTGGTGTCCAAGATCCCAGCAGGCATCCGTGTTGCGGAAATTAGAATTAATGGCCGCAGGCATTTTCTGCAATTTGGGCTTTTAAGTCTTGGAGGCTCCGACAGGAAGAATCGGGAGCGAAAGTTGCGCATTTGGTTTTACACAACAGTTTTGCGCGATACTGGAAGGAAAAGAGAGGTGGAAGGGCGACACCTTTGAGAGCGACACGGGCAGCCGTATGTAACCCACCGAACGGCTGGGGCGTCCAGGGCTTGCAGTTGCTTATCTTTCAGCCTTTCATTTAAACTGATTTTCAATTGTTTTTTCCCTTCCCACTTTCACACGAAGGTATTTGACCGACACGCCCACTTGCGTACCGTCGTTGAACCGGAGGTCGGAAGTAACTGGGACGTCCACCGTCTCACCTTTGGCGCCACTCCTGCGATGCCTCGTGGGAGTTGTAGTCCCGAGGTGGGCGAAGCCTCTCCTGGCGGAAGATGATTGTTTTTCTGCGTTCCCTGCTACTAAGGTTGGCCTCTGACTTTCTGCGCATTTAAGTCCAAAGAGCTTTAGTTCTACTTTAAAAATACCCTACTAAATTTCTTCTGTATAATTTACTATATTTTTAAGGTTTTTTCAACAAGCACATGTGAATAAAACAAATACTTAACCTTTTAAAATACTAACCAGAATAAGGAAAAACAACAAAAATGACCACGCTGATTTTATACAGACATATAGGAAAGGTATAAAATGAAATAAAAAGGGTCTCCTTTGTCCCTAACCAATTCCCTTCCCAAAAAGTAAACAGTGACCTGTTATTTTGGGGATCAATAGGATGGATTGACACAGTGGCTGCAACAATGGGCTCAGGTATAGCAAGGATTGTGAGGCTGGCGCAGGACTGGGCAATATTTCCTTCTGTTGTACGTAGGGTCTCTATGGGTCTAAGCCGAGTGGAAGGCACCTAACAACAACAACAACAACAACAAAATACCCAAAATGCAAATAGAGTTATCATTAAGAAATAGAGAGGGAGCTCTGGTGGCATAGTGCCTAAGGCATTTGATCGCTAACCAGAAGGCTGGTGGTTCAAACCCACCAACCAGCCCACTCCTCAGAAGGAAAACTGGGCAATCTACTTCAGTAGAGATACTGCCTCAGAAACCCAAGGAGAGGTTGCTATCCGACTGGAGTGGAGTCTGGCCATTTTTGCTTTTAAAGAGCACTCCAGCAATACTTCTTCCAAGACAGATTTGTGCATTCTTCTAGCAGTACATTCAATATTATTCACCAATACCATTACTCAAACGCATCAATTCTTCTTAGGTTTTCCTTATTCGTTGTCCAGCTCTCACTGCCACCTAGTGGGTTTCAACTCATAGGGACTCTTCCCTGGGTCTCAGAGGTAGGTTGGGCAATCTACTTCCATAGTGATAGCGCCTTGGAAATCCAAGGAGGGGTCGCTATGAGTCGGATCCGACTCCATGGCAGTGAGTTTGGTTTTTGGTTTGTTTATCTCTATAGAGGTAGATTGCCCAGTCTTCCTTCTGAGGAAGTTTGGGTTGGTGGGTTTGAACTGCTAGCCTTCTGGTTAGCAGTCAAATGCCTTAGGCACTATGGCACCAGAGCTCCCATATATTTAATAATATATTATTAATATATATTAAATAATCAGGAGCTCTAGGGTCACAGTGCCTAAGGCATTTGACTGCTAACTAGAAGGTTGGTGATTCAAACCACCAGCCACTCCTCGGAAGGATGACTGGGCAATCTATTTCTGTAGAGATATCCCCTTGGAAACCCAAGGAGGGGTCACGATAAGTCAGAATTGACTAGATGGCAGTGAGTTTGGTTGATTATTATTAATATTATATGAAGTACTAAGAGTTTTTCACTTGAATGCAAATGAAACTTATGTAATACTATTGGCTGGAACAATTAACTATGTAAAAGTGATACTTACTAAATGATACTTGGATATGGAAAAGAGTAAATACTGCGGATTTGTTGCAAAAATGAGCAGAATATCTGGATAAATAGAGATCGGTGAACCCGCAAGACTACGGCCCCAGGCTACCCTTCGAGTTTAGAAATGGACTCGCTTCGGAGGATTTGCTCTCAGCCCAAACGTAGAAAGAACTACACGCAGAACCCCTACCCCAAGGCAATGCACCCACTTACTCTAGGGAGATGTACCCCTTGGATCAATCAGCCATGAGACACCAGAGGGTCAGCTTTCACATAGAAGGAAAGCTGGTCAGACAGGAATGCACAGTTAAGAAGGGCATAGGCAGGGCGTAGTCACAGGGAGGGAAGGGAATGAGAATTTGTTATAGTTGGGGATGGTAATAGGGGCTGGGAAATCATATATTCATGAACTGTTGAATGTAAAGCATATTTGCTTTGTAAATTTGCACCCCAAGCACAATGA
>NW_006921657.1:10031596-10032699 GCF_000298275.1 Orycteropus afer afer
ATTAATATAATATTAAATATTATAAGAGGACATTGAAATTTTATAGATATAAATAAATAATGAAAGTTAAATATTATAAGTAGGCATTTGACTATTATATGTGTACTATATATAGATTAAAAGACTCTCTGGTGGCTCAGTATGTAAGGCATTTGGCTGCTAACTAGATGGCCAGTGGTTCAAACCCACCCAGCCACTCCATGTGAAGATGAGGCAATCTACTTCTATAAAGATTTACAGCTTTGGAAACAGAATGGGCGTTGCTGTGTGTCAGAAGACTCCATGACAGTTTTTTTTTTTTTTTAACTGACTGAGCTAGCCCAAATTATTATTAAAAAAGAACAAAAACTACAAGACTTAAAACAAGATGGGAAGAAGCTTTCCACTGAATTCTGACAGTAAAAATACATGTGGAGATGGCAAAATGAGGAAAATAGGCCGTAATGATACTCAGCCTGCAAAATAATATAAAAATAATAAATAGTAATTAAAGGACAGTTTCACTGGCTATCTATTGAATTAGCTTTAAGGACCAGAAATATATTTGACATATTCTGTAACCACGAATATTGAAATGTATGTATAGTTTGTGTATGATAACATAGATAGACTCTATGGTATTTTCAGGCAACCTCAAATGGAAACTTTTTAAATTTCTTCTTCTTTTTTGGATATTTCACTCTGCTGTCTGATATTTTTTCTCTAGCCCTTGTGCTAGCCCCAAAGGGTGTTGTAGGTTGGAGAGTACTGAGTAGGGCGGAGCCATTCAATTTGGTGAGTCATATAATAGATCATATGATGAAGTTGTAATCTATTCTCCAGAAGTGTATAATTCTAAGGCTATTGAAGAAAAGTATGAAAACGTTAAGTTATTTTGAGCTCTAATATGTGTTGTGTTTAGATGCAATAATAATGTTGGGAAAACACAGTTACAGGAGGTAGTAGGAGCAAAAGGCGTTACCATACAATTCTTTTATTTATTTATTTATATTTTTATTGTGATTTGGGTGAAAATTTACAGAGCAAATACACTTTCCATACAGCAGATCACATACACTTTGTCTCATGACATTGACCACAATTTAGCACAATGCAACATCTCC
>NW_006921657.1:10033209-10040004 GCF_000298275.1 Orycteropus afer afer
GTTGCATCTAGATGGCAGCTTGCAAGCTTTTAAGATCTCAGTCGCTACTAGCCACAGTAGAAGGTGGAACAATGCTTTGTGTAGTATGTTATGCCAATTGAGCTTGATGTCCTCTGGGACTATGGTCCCGAGCCCACAGGTTCAACTACTCGGTCCCTCTGGGTAGCTGGCTGTGGCCAAGCAGTGACTAAAATCTTGCCCCTTGACAGCCCCATTATACACCTGGGGATTCAGATCATACACATAAAGTTATTGGACCACTGTCTGCCAACCCTATACATGTTCTTGGGTGCACTCTATCATACAATTCTTAAAAACAAGACAAAATAACCCCAAAAACTATAGTTATCTTGTGCCAGTGTGTAGCCAGCTTGTGCTCAGTAAATTCTTACTGATTTACATATGTTAATTTTGTTATCTGAAGTATGTGACAATGTGAGTGAAAGAACCTAAGAACGAGGAAGGGTATTCACTATAGTACTGTTGGTAAAGGGCATAAGAAATGTATGACGCTAAGACACTAATCAAGTATGGTATATGCAGGGTGCAGTGCTACACAGCTTTTGAAAGAATAAGGCAATTAAGTGAAAGGGAAAAAAGAACACCAATATTCAGAAGAGTGTGTACAATATCTGCTAGTTTTAAGAACAGCAAAGAATCTACCTATCTACGCATAGAATGACTGCAAATTTAAGAAACAGTGGTTGCCTCTAGGGCGGAGAACTAGTGGCTGGAAGATCTCAAGGCTTGGAGGGAGACTTATCTTTCATTTCCTAGCATTGAACCTTTAAAATTTTGTCCTAGGCATTTAATGACAGTTCAAAAACTAAAATTTTAAATAAAAAGGCCCAATTCTTAAAGCAATGAAATCATGTTTGTCATTGTTTCTCAGCTCCTCCTTCCTTCAAATTGCACACAGCTTCCAGATTAATATTCTTAATCCAGAAAACAAAACCCATTGCTGTTGAGTCAATTCCAACTCACAATGACTCTATAGAGCAGAGTAGAACTACCCCATAGGGTTTCCAAGGTTGTAATCTTTACAAAATCAGACTGCCACACCTTTTGCCAGGGAAATGGAGTTGGAACCGCTGATCTTTTGGTTCGTGGGTGAACGCTTAACCATTGCACAACCAGGGCTCCCTATCTTGTTGTTGTTGTTGTTATGTGCTGTTCAGTCGGACCCAACTCCTAGCGACCCCTCCTTGGGTTTCTGAGGCAGTATCACTACGGAAGTGGATTGCCTCATCTTCCTTTTGAGGAGTGGCTGATGGGTTTGAACCTCCAGCCTTCTGGTTAGCAGTCAAGTGCCTTAGGCACAAAGCTCTGCTTTTAACATGTTACTCACATGTTCAAGAACCTATAAGGATTCATTGTTTCCCACATGGCTTAGTCTTCTCCACCTAATTATCAACATTCTCCATGTCTTAGTTTTAAAGCCTTTTGTCTTCAACACACTTTGCTCTACAATTGTTTTCCTCACCTTTGCCAGAACAAGCATGGGCATTTCCATCTCTCTGTGATAGTTTATGTGTTTTGCCCCTTCCTCCTTCTTTCCATCTATTTTGTAAATCCTTCTATGAATTCCTGTACATTTTTCATCAAGCTATGCAATTTAGTTTCTGGTTATGTGGTGTGCTAAAGTTTCTTAAGGATTACTCTTACATCCTCAGTTGAATTAATTCAATAAAAAATGAGATATGTTGATTAACTCAGTTTTATTCAAGGAATAAGGGATAGAATTCAGCATTGTTTCTATTGGACCGTGTTCTGGTAAGCCAGGGTGACATTCAGAAGACACAATGACTGGACCTACCAATTAGAATGGACATTGGCCAGAACACCTGTGGAAAGGGACACTCTGTGATGGCATGATTAATCTCATCTTCCTTGTTAGCGTCAAAGGGTGAGTGAATTGGGTAATTGACATCTCCATAGAAGAATGTGCAACAAAACCAAACCATCTAAGAATAAGTCTGCTAATTGGGTCCTCTGATTTGTCATCTCTACTAAGTCAGGAAATTGCTATGTGAAGATTAGAACTTTGTAATTTTTCTTTGCTTGTTTTTTTATTATTTTAATAATAATAATATATGTTAATTTAGTAAATGTAGATAAGTAAAAAGAATAAAATATAAATCACGTGTGACACCATTAGCTAGTGATAACTGTTCACATTTTGGTATATATGCTTTCTCATATTTTATAAACACAGACACAATGTATATTTATAAAACCAGAATCATACTGCACGTTTTTTATAAATGTAAATTTTAAACTTTTTAAAAATTAAGATATAACTTATTCCCAGTAAAGTGCATAGGTCTCAGTGCTCAGTTAATTTTCACATATTAGATATTATTTTTAAACTTTTTAAAAACTAGACTTTATATTTAGAGCAGTTTTGGTTTTACAGAAAAACTTTGCTGAAAGTACAGAGTTTCCATTTACCCCCTTTCCCCTGTACATTGCTTCTTCTGTTAACATCTTGCATCCCTATGGTACATTTGTTACAATTGCTGAACCAATATTGGTACATTATCATTAGTACATTTTCATTAGTTAATGATAATGTGCCAATCAGGGTTTACTCTTTATGTTGTACAGTCTTGTTTTGATAAATGTGTAATGTCACATAAGGAGTCCCTTGGTGGACCAAACAGTTAAGTACTGAGCTACTAACCAAAAGGTTGGTAGCTTGAACCCACCCAGAGGTAAAGCTTTCAGGACTCCCATTTGCTGATGTGGCACATCTCAAGATGAGAAGAAGCAGCTGCAAACATCCACTAATAATCAGTACATGGAATGTATGAAGTATGAATCTAGGAAAATTGGAAGTTGTCAAAAATGAGATGGAACACATAAAGATTGATATCCTAGGCATTAGTGAGCTGGTGGACTGGTTTTGGCCATTTTAAATCAGATGATCATATGATCTACTATGCCGGGAATGACAAATTGAAGAATAATGGTGTGGCATTCATCATCACAAAGAATGTATCAAGGTCTATCCTGAGGTACAAATACAATGAAATATCACAAAGTCAGTGATAGGATAATATCCATATGCCTATGAGGAAGCCCAGTTAATACTACTATTATTCAAATTTAGGTACCAACCACCAAAGCCAAAGATGAGGACCATGAAGATTTTTTTTTTTTTACCAATTTCTGCAGTCTGAAATTGACTGAACATGCAATCAAGATGTGTTAATTATCACAAAATTAACAAAAGTTGGAAACAAAGGGGAATCACTGGTCGTTGGAAAATATGGCCTTGATGATAGAAATAACGCCGGAGATCATGTGATAGAATTTTGCAAGACTAATGACTTAGTCATTGCAAATACCTTTTTTCAACAACATGAATGGTAGCTATACATGTGGACTTCAGCAGACAATGTACACAGGAATCAGATTGACTACATCTGTGGCAAGAGGTGATGGAGAAGCTCAATATCTTCAGCCAAATCAAGGCCAGGAGCTGGTTGTGGAACAGACTATCAACTGCTCATATGCAAGTTCAAATTGAAGCTGAAGACAATTAAAATAAGTTAATGAGAGCCAAAATATGACCTTGATTATATCTCTCCTGAATTTAGAGACCATCTAAAGAATAGATTTGATGTGTTGAACACCAATGACTGAAAACCAGAGGAACTGTAGGATGACATCAAGAACACCATCCATGAAGAAAGCAAAAGGTCACTAAAAAGACAGGAAAGGAAGAAAAGACCAAAATAAATGTCAGAAGAGACTCTGAAACTTGCCCTTGAATGGAGAGTAGCTAAAGCAAATGAAAGAATTGACAAGATAAAAGGGCTGAACAGAAGATTTCAAAGAGCAGCTTGAGAAGACAAAGTCAATTATTATAATGACATGTGTAAAGACCTGGAGTTAGAAAAGCAAAAGGGAAGAAGACGCTCAACGTTTCTCAAGCTGAAGTACTGAGGAAAAAAAAATTTAAGCCTCGAGGTGCAATACTGAAAGATTCTATGGGCAATATGTTGAATGATGTAGGAAACATCAAAAGAAGATGGATGAAGTACACAAAGTCACTATACCAAAAGAATTGGTCTATCTGAATCCATTTCAGGAGATGGCATATGATCAAGAACCAATAGTACCAAAGGAAGAAGTTGAAGCTGCACTAAAGGAATGGGCAGAAAACAAGTCTCCAGGAATTGACAGAATACCCATTGAGAAGTTTCAACAAAGAGATGCCCCGCTGGAGCACTCACTTGGCTATGTCAAGAGATTTGGAAGACAGCTACCTGGCCAACTGACTGGAAGAGATCCATATTTGTACCCATTCCAAAGAAAGGTGACCCCAAAGAATGTGGAAATTATAAAAAGAATCAGTGATATCACACGCAAATAAAATCTTTCTGAAGGTAATTAAAAAACGGTTGCAACAGTGTATTGACAGAGAACTTACAGAAATGCAAGCTGGATTCAGAAGGGGTCGTGGAGTGAGGGATATCATAGCTGATGTCAAATGGATCTTGGTTCAAAGTGAAAAATATCAGAAAGATGTTAACTTATGTTTTATTGACTATGCAAAAGCATTCAATTGTGTGGATCATAACAAATTATGAATAATTTGAGAACATTGAGAAGAATGGGAATTCTAGAACACTTAATTGTATTCACGAGGAACCTGTACATAGCCCAGGAGGCTGTTGTTTGAACAGAATAAGGGTACACTGCATGGTTTAAAATCAGGAAGGGAGTGAGTCAGGGTTGTATCCTTTCACCACACTTATTCAATCTGTATGCTTTGCAATAATCCGAGAAGCTGGACTATATGAAGAAGAATGTGGCATCAGGATTGGAGGGAGAGTCATTAACAATCTGAAATATACAGATGACACAACTTTGCTTGCTGAAAGTGAGGATGACTTGGAGCACTTACTGATGAAGATTAAAGTCTTCAGACTTTAAAGATTACAGTCTGCAGTGTGGATTTCACCTCAATATAAAGAAAACAAAAGTCCCTACAACTGGACCAATAAGTAGCATCATGATGAATGGAGAAAAGATTGAAGTTGTTAAAGACTTCATATTACTTGGTTCTACAGTCAACGCTAATGGAAGCAGCAATCAAGACATCAAAAGACATACTGCATTGGGCAAATCTGTTGCAAGGGACCTCTTTCAAGTGCTGAAGAGCAAAGATATCTCCTTGAAGATTAAGGTGCTCCTGACCCAGGCCATGGTATTTTCAATTGCCTCATATGCATGTGAGAGCTGGGCAATGAATAAGGAAGACCAAAGAAGAGTTGATGCTTTTGAGTTGTGGTGTTGGCGAAGAATGCTGAAAGTACCATGGACTGCTAAAAGAACTAACAAATCTGTCCTGGAAGAAGTGTAGCCGGAATGCTCCTTGGCAGCAAGAATGGCCAGACTTTGTCTCACCTGCTTTGGTCATGTTGTCAGAAGGAACCATTCTCTGGAAAAGGATGTCATGCTTGGTAAAGTGAGGTCAACGAACGATGGGAAGGCCTTCAACCAGAGGATTGACATGGTGGCTGCAGCGATGGGCTCAGGTATAGGAGGGATTGTGAGGGTGGCACAGGACCGAGCAGTGTTTTGTTCTTTTGTACATAAGGTTGCTATTAGTTGGAGATGACTTGACAGCACATAACAACAACAGAGGTGCCTCGAAAGAAAGTCCTGGTGATCTGCTTCTAAAAGGTCATATCCATGAAAGTGCATATACTATTCTGCAACATACGAGTTAACCATGAGTTGGAGTTGACTGTTACAGTATTATATTGAATAGCTTCAAGGCTCTAAAAATGCTCTGTTCTTCACCTATTCATCCCTGTCTTTTTTTCATCTAATAATGGTGTATGAACAGTTTTCCAAGCATCAAATATTTTTCTACATCTTTTAAAATGATTGTCTAGTATACTGTTGTATGTGGATCATATTTATATACTGGCTGTACATTTAATATTTTCTCAAAAATTATAACTGTTTTGATGCATATAACCATCATTTATTACTATATTTTTGTGTACATTCTTGATTACATTCTTTGAATAAATTCATAGGTATAGAATTTCTTATACAAAGGTCATAACATTTTTTTTTATGACTTTTGGTACGCCAGTGCCCATTTCAGAAGAGTTGTAGTGATTTCTTTTGCTATCAGCACTTTGTGACTGTGTCTAGCACTCTTTATTAATTTTAATATGCAGACTATGAGACTATGGTGGTTTAGGGAAAAGAATTTGTAAGTTGCACTTAATAAAACATGACTGTTTTACTAAAATATCTTTCATAATCCTCTTCCTTTTTGATCCTCAGAACAATATCAAAGCATTGTCCTGTCCTTACCATGAAGAGTGAAGGAACAATATGTATATTTTTTTTCTAATTGAGGTTATTCAGTCTTTGAGGGATTTCATAGCATTTTAAGGCTATTCATCAGTGACCCAATAATACCTCCCAGTACCTCAAGGAATGTGGTGAAATTTTCCCAAACAAAATTAATGGTACTTTATTTTAAAATTCCGAATAGAACTTTTAGGAAGAGAGAATATGTAATGAAGGATTGGTAAGAATAGTGCTTCAGTGTTTTTTTTTTTTTTTGCTTCTCTTTAAGAAGAAGCCTGTGGTAGATAAGCTGTGTGTTAACTTGGCTGGGCCTGGATTTGAGTGGCTGGGCAGCTGGCTGTAGTTATTCCCTGCAATGAAACTAGTAATATACTCCAAAGGAGCTCTGGTAGGGTAGTGCCTAAGGCACTTGACTGCTAACCAGAAGGCTGGTGGTTCAAACCCACCAGC
>NW_006921657.1:10040689-10054953 GCF_000298275.1 Orycteropus afer afer
GGTCTTCCTTATTCATTGTCCAGCTTTCACATGCATATGAAGTGATTGAAAATACCATGGCTTGTGTCAGGTGCACCTTAGTCCTCAAAGAGACATCTTTGCTCTTCAGCACTTGAAAGAGGTCCTTTGCAGCTAATTTGCCCAGTGCTATCCTCTGGTAAAAAAAACCACATAACAACAACATGGCACATAACAACAACAACATACATTATCTGATGTCCTGACTGCTGCTTCCATTGGCGTCGATTGTAGAACCAAATAATGTGAAGTCTTTGACAATATCAATCTTTTCTCCATTTATTGTAATGTTGCTTATAGGACCAAATGTGAGGATTTTTGTTTTCTTTACATTGAGATGTAATCCACACTGCACAGTGTATTCTTTAGTCTTCATCAGTAAGTACTTCAAGTCATCCTCACTTTCAGCAAGCGAAGTTGTGTTGTCAGCTTATTTCAGGTTGTTAATGATTCTTCCTCCAATCCTAATGCCATGTTCTTCTTCGTATAGTCCAGCTTCTCGGATTATTTGGTCAGCATACAGATTGAATAAGTATGGGGAAAGGATACAACCCTGACACACTCCCTTTTTGATTTTAAACCATGTTGTGTTCCCTTTTTCTGTCGAACAACAGCCTCTTGGTCTATGTACAGGTTCCTCATAAGTATAATTAAGTGTTCTGGAATTCCCATTCTTCTCAATGTTATCCATAATTTGTTATGATCCACACAATCAAACGCTTTTGCATAGTCAATAAAACACAAGTGAACATCTTTCTGGTATACTTTGCTTTGAGCCAGATCCATCTGACACCAGCTATGATATCCCTTGCTCCATGTCCCCTTCTGAATCCCACTTGCATTTCTGTAAGTTCTTTGACAGTACACTGCTGCAACTGTTTTTTAATTACCTTCAGAAAGATTTTACTTGCATGTGATGTCACTGATATTGTTTGATAATTTCCACATTCTTTGGGGTCACCTTTCTTTGGAATGGGTACAAATATGGATCTCTTCCAATCAGTTGGCCAGGTAGCTGTCTTCTAAATCTCTTGGCATAACTGAGTTTGTGCCTCTAGCGTGGCATCTGTTTGTTGAAACATCTCAGTTGGTATTCCGTCTGTTCCTGGAGCCTTGTTCTTCGCCAATTCTTTCAGTGGAACTCCGACTTCTTGGTTTAATACCATTGGTTCTTGAACATATACCACCTCCTGAAATGGATGAAGATTGACCAGTTCTTCTTGGTACAGTGACTATGTGTATTTCATCCATCTTCTTTTGATGCTTCCTGCATCATTCAATATTTTGCCCATAGAATCTTTCAATATTGCAATTTGAGGCTTAAATTTTTTCCTCAGTTCTTTCAGCTTGAGAAATGCCGAGTGTTTTCTTCCCTTTTGGTTTTCTAACTCCAGGTCTTTGCATATTTCATTATAGTAATTGGCTTTGTCTGCTCAAGCTGCTCTTTGAAATCTTCAGCTCTTTTATCTTGTCATTTCTTCCATTTGCTTTAGCTACTCTTCGCTCAAGGGCAAGTTTCAGAGTCTCTTCTGATATCCATTTTGGTCTTTTCTTTCTTGTATTTTTAATGACCTCTTACTTTCTTCATGGATGATGCTTTTGATGTCATCCCACCATTTTTCTGGTTTTCA
Source organism: Orycteropus afer afer (assembly GCF_000298275.1). Lineage (NCBI taxonomy): Eukaryota > Metazoa > Chordata > Mammalia > Tubulidentata > Orycteropodidae > Orycteropus > Orycteropus afer. The sequence continues at coordinate 10,042,339 of NW_006921657.1, forward strand.
GTCATTGGTGTTCAATGTGTCAAATCTATTCTTTAGATGGTCTCTAAATTCTGGAGGGATATATTCAAGGTCATATTTTTGCTCGCATGGACTTGTTTTAATCGTCTTCAACTTCAAGTTGAACTTACATATTAGCAGTTGATAGTCTGTTCCTCAATCAGCTCCTGGCCTTGTTTTGGCTGAAGATATTGAACTTTTCCATTACCTCTTGCCACAGATGTAGTCAATCTGATTCCTGCGTACTCCATCTGGCGAAGTCCATGTGTATAGCCATCATTCATGTTGTTGAAAAAAGGTATTTGCAATAAGTCGTTGATCTCGCAAAATTCTATCATGTGATCTCCAGCGTTATTTCTGTCACCAAGGCCAAATTTTCCAGCTACCGGTGATTCTTCTTTGTTTCCAACTTTTGCATCCCACTCACTAGTGATAATTAGCACATCTTGATTGCATGTTTGGTCAATTTCAGACTACAAAAGTTGATAAAAATCTTCAGTTTCCTCATCTTTGGCTTTGATGGTTGGTGTGTAAATTTGAATAATAGTAATATTGACGGGTCTTCCTTGTAGGCATATGGATATATTATCATATCACTGACAGCATTGTTCTTCAGGACAGATCTTGAAACATCCTTTGTGATGATGAATGCCGCACCATTCCTCTTCAATTTGTCATTCTTGGCATAGTAGATCTTATGGTTCAAAATGCCCAAAACCCGTCCATTCCAGCTCCCTAATGCCTAGGATATCAATCTTCATGCATTCTCATTTTTGACAACTTCCAATTTTCCTAAAGTCATACTTCGTACATTCCATCTTCTGATTATTAATGGATGTTTGCAGCTGTTTCTCCTCAATTTGAGTTGTGCCATGTCAGCACATGGAGGTCCTGAAAGACTTACTTTATCCATATCATTAAGGTTGGTTCTACTCTAATGAGGCAGATCTTTCCCAGTCCTATTTCGAGTGCCTTCCAACCCAAGGGGCTCCTCTTCCTGCACTGTGCTGGACAATGCTTCCAAGTTATTCATAAAGTTGCCCAGTAATGTATCAGACAGTGTTTCTCTGCTATTCATAAGGTTTTCTCTGACCAATTTTTGAGAAGGGGATGGCCTCCTCCTTCTTCCTAGTCTGTCTTAGTCTGTAAACTGCATTGAAACCTGTGCACCATGTGCAACTCTGCTGGCATCTGAAACACCAGTGGCACAGCCTCAAGCCTTGTACAGCAATGTACAAGCCCCACAGGATGACAAACTGACAGAAAATTTGTCTCCCTAAGCTGTTGGAAACCTCTGTGCCCTTCTCTTACCTAATTCCTACCTAGACCCTGACACTTTGTGGTCCCTGGTGCTCCCTCACTTTCCTGGCTTTAGGGGGCTTGGGGCCTAGTCTTGCCTCCGCCCCTTTTTACCTGGATATCCTGCCATTCAGCAGGTCCCCGGCCTCTCCTACTCCCTCCCTTTCCTGGCTCTAGGGGGTTTGGGGCCTAGCCTTGCCTCCTGCCCCTTTTACCTGGAGGTCTCCAGTCTCTGCTCCAGAGGTTCCCAGTCTCTCCTGCTTCCTCCCTTTCCTGGATCTTCATTCAGCAGCCTGCCATATTTCCTGCCAATTTTGCAACTGTCTCTCACTTGAACTAGTGGCCTGCCATGTTGTTTGGTAATCTTGAGACTATGCCAATTTATCTGTTGACCTTGGGCTTGTTAGCCTCAGCAGCCAGCAGCTGTCTGAGTTAAGAGAAGCTTCCAGCTTCAGTGGCAGGGAGTAAGAAGCAGAGCTGAAGCCCAAGGTTGAGGGGCCTTCACCCAGCCCTGAGAGCTGGCACTTTGAACTCGGACTTCTAGCTTCCTAACCTGTAAGAGAATAAACTGTTCAAGCTACTCATTTGTGGTGTTTTCCATTAGAGCAGCACTAGATCACCAAAACAAAGCCCTAATTAAAGTTGTATATAGGTAGGCTCATAGTGACCCTATAGGATAAAGTAGAATTGCCCCATACGGTTTCCAATTAAACCCCATAGGTTTAATTTTTTATTGTGATTTGGGTGAAAGTTTACACAGCAAATTCATTTTCCATACAGCAATTCATATACATTTTGTTTCATGACTTTGACTGCAATTCCTTACAGTGTAACAGCTCTCTTCCCACTCCCTCCCTGTAGTTACCTCTTCCCTGTGTCCTTCTTTCCTACACTTTCCTGCCCCTGAGCTAACTCCCTGTGCAAATACTGCCCTTCTGTTCTCCTATGATCAATTGTTCTAAGGAGTGTGTCTACCTGATGTACATGTCACCCTATATGCTTGTTTATTCTTTGGGTAGAAGCCACGGGAGTGAATGAATTCAATTCCAGGCCTGAAGGGTAACTAGGGCCCATAGTTTGGGGCATCTCACAGGCTCTATTAGACCAGTAAATCTGGTCTCTTTTTTTTTTTAAATGATTTTGAGTTTTATTCCACATTTTTCTCCCCACTCTATGCAGGCTCTCCTGCACTGATCCTTTTCTGAGTGGTTGACAGTGGTAGCCAGGCACCACCTAGTTCTTTCTGGTCTCATGGTCATATATGCTGAGGTTTGCCTGGTCCACCAGTCCCTTGGACTAATTGTTTCCATGTATCTTTGGTTTTCTTCATTCTTCCTCGCTCTGGACCAGGAGAGACCCATTGCTGATTCACGATGCCTGCCTGCAAGCTTTTAAGACCTCAGTCACTACTCACCAAGTAGGATGTAGAACAATGTTTTTGTGTTTGTTATGTCAGTTGAGCTGGATGTCCTCTGTGACCATGGTCCGAAGCCCACAGGTCCAACTACTCGCATCCTTAGGGTGGTTGGCTGTGCCTAAGAAGTTATCATAATTCTGCCCCTAGTTAGTCCTAGTTATGTAGATGTTCTTATAGTATACACAAATACATGTGCAGAAACATCATCAGCCAACCTTATATATGGTCATGGGTATATTCTCTTTTGCCTAGACATACCTGATCATTCAGCCTGTCTACCCATCTATTTACCCATAGTTTAATATTTGTTATCACTGAATGCAGTATTATATATGTAAAAGGGTTTATTTTTGTTTTCTGTACGTCTTGTGCACCTCTCTGTGTCTTCCTTTTCTTTAGTGTTATTGTGTTGGTCACTTGCTTTTGGTATATTGCCTTTCCCTTCACCTAAATCAGTATTTATCTCTACCTGTCTAACAGTGTCCCCTCCTTTCCCCTCCCATTCCTGGTAATTAACAAAGAAAGTTTTCTTCCATATATAAGCCTTTCCTTGACTTTTTACAATAGTGAACTAATACAGTATTTGTTCTCCTGTGATTGACTTATTTCACTCAGCATAATGTCCTCCTTGGGAGCTCTGGTAGCTTAGTGCCTAAGGCACTTGACTGCTAACCAGAAGCCTGGCGGTTCAAGCCCACCAGCCACTCCTCGGAAGGAAGATGGGGCAATCTACTTCCTGGCGATACTGCCTCAGAAACCCAAGAGGGGTCGCTATGAGTCCCGTCTGACTCGATGGCAAATAACAACAACAACAACAACAACAATTATGTCCTCCATTAGACTAAGCATAATGTCTACATTATTCTTTGGTATTCCATTGTCTATATGTACCATTTGGTTATCCATTCTTCTGTTGGTAGACACTTAGATTGTTTCCATCTCTTTGCTATTGTGAATAGTGCTGTGATGAATGTGGGTGTGTGTATATCAGTTCATGTCGTGGCTCTCACTTCTTTAGGACATATACCTAGTAACAGGATGGCTGGATCAAATGGTATTTCTATTTCCAACTTTTTAAGGAGTCCCTATACCGATTTCCACAGTGGTTGTATCAGTTTACAGTTCTACCAGCAGTGTGTGAGAGTCCTAATCTCTCCACATCTTCGACAGCATTTGTAATTCTCTGTGTTGAACTTTGCTATTAGTGCTGGGGTGAGATGGTATGTCATTGTTGTTTTGATTTGCATCTCTCTAATAGCTAAAGATTGTGAACATTTCTTCATTTGTTAGTTGGCTCCCTGAATATCTTCTTTGGTGAAGTGTCTATTCATGTCTTCTGCTCATTTTTTAAATTGGATTGCTTTTCATTTTGATGTTGAGGTGTTGGAGTGTTCTATAAATTTTAGAGATAAGTTCCTTGTCAGATGTGTTGTTGCTGAATATTTTTTCCCAATCTGTAAGTTCTCTTTTTACTCTTTTGGAGAAGTCTTTTGATGAACATAAAGCTTTAATTTTTTAAACAACCATCTAGTTTATCTTCTGCTGTTTGTACATTTTGAGTTATGCTTGATAGTCTATTTATGACATAAATTGGGGCCCTTAAATTTGCCCCTATTTTTTCCTTGATGAACTTTTTAGTTTTAGATTTCACATTTAAGTCTTTGATCCATCTGGAGTTAATTTTTGTGTATGGTTTGAGGTATGGATCTTCATTCATTTCTCTGCATTTGGATAATGAGTTTTGCCAACACGCTTAGTTAAAGAGACTATCTCTTCCCCTTTGTCAAAGATCAGCTGCCAATAGGTGGATGGATCTATTTCTGGATTCTCAGTTCTGTTCCACTGGTCTTTGTGTCTGTCCATGTACCAATACCAGGCTGTTTGACTAAAGGCTGTAAATCTTTACAGGAGCTGACTGCCATATCTTTTTTCCATGGAGCAGCTGATGGGTTCAAATGCTCAATGTTTTGGTTAGCTTTAAGTAATGCTTTAACCACTGTACCACCAGGGCTCCAACTTAACCATCAGGGCTCCTCATTTAGAGTGTAAGCAGTTACTGTATTCCTGATCACTTACCATCTCTAAATCACAGAACTGAGATGCGTTTCCTAGGGCCACAGTGAAATGACCTTTGTCGAAGGCTCAGACCACACACCTGAAGGTGGAGAGAGCAAGCCCAGCAGAAACAGCATAGCGATTCTTTTGAATCACAAATCACTGCTTTAAATGCTCCTGTTATTTGCATGTTTCTTGTCATCTTCGCCATAAAAAATGTAAGCTCCATAAGAACCAGAACTTTGTCTTGTTTATCATGCCTTTCCTTACAACAGTGCTTGTTTGTTGAATGAATAAATTATGAAACGAAAGAATAATTTGCTATCCCAGTCTTTCTTTCTACTCTTAAAGTATTTTAAAAATCTTGAAATATTTTTGATACTCATAAAAGCAACCACTAGTCATATTTCACAAACCTGAACATTTTTCCGTTTTTCTCCTATCTCTTAAGAAAAAGGCAGGCAGTTAACTTGAGGAGCTTATAAAAATACTCATTCTTTATTATCTCCTAAGAGAAATGGCATTTTTTAGGTAAACGCAAACTACAGATCCCAGGTAGCGCTGCAAGTTAGGCACGTGAGCTATTCTTTTCGCCTTTCTAAACAACCAATGAAAGGTAACGTTTACAAAGGTCTAGGATGACGTCTGGGTGTATTGACTGTGACCTGCTTTGAATCTACTTATTGCAGTTTGGGACGTGCTGCTGAGCGTGCAATCAGATTTAAAAAGGCTTTTTTTTTTTTGTTGTTGTTGTTAATTCGCAGTTTATTGTGCCTCTTGTTTCAGAGGAAAGAAAAACTGAGTTACTAGTCTAAATGGACGCAATACTGAATTACCGTTTGGAAGATACTGAAGATTATTACACGTTACTGGGATGCGATGAACTGTCTTCGGTAAGACAATGGTTAATGCTGCCCTTTTTCTCAAAAGTATTTCAAGTTTTTATTTAAGGTTTAAACTTTGAACTTTCAGTTCCATTGCCTAAAAGCCTAACTTGTATTTTAAAGCACTGTTGGCTCATAGTAAGTTAAGGATTTAAATATGTGGTGGGTCTTTACTTGAATGGTGTCCCACCTATTGAAATTTTGTGGAAGCTTCTGATTAAATATGTGTATTTTGGCACATGGCCATACACACTATTTCACAATGTACTAAAAATACACCTTTGAAATTTTATTGTAATTGTTGTTGGTTGTGTTTCTTAGTATACATTGTTGTTGTTGTTGTTATGTGCCGTCTAGTCTGCCCGACTCATAGTGACCCCTCCTTGGGTTTCCGAGGCGGTATCACTACGGAAGTAGATTGCCCCATCTTCCTTCTGAGAAGTGGCTGGTGGGTTTCAACCTCCAGCTTTCTGGTTAGCAGTCAAGTGCCTTAGGCACTATGCTGCCAGAGCTCCTTAGTATACATAGGCTATATTTTTATTTGGCAATTCATCTATAAATAAGATAAATATAAGTTTTTAGTACTGAGTGATTTAAAAATATTTTATTAAAATATGTGCTTTTATGTAAGTAGTTAAATCATGAGTCAAGACACATCCTTTTTACGTTAATATGTCAAATTGTGTGACAGAAATGACTTCTGAAAAGTGTGGCTTCTGAAAGAAAACAAATTGAAAACCTGTAGTTATTCACTTGATCTACAATGGAATAATTTTAAAAAAGTTTCTCCACAAATGTGAAGGTTGTAGAAAATTTTTGAAGTATAATTCTACCACTCAGGGTTAACGCTTAATATTTTGACATGTTAATCTTCAATTTCCTCTCTCTCTCTCTCTCTCTCAATATATATATGTATATATATTTAAGACATGTTTGGGGGAATATTGTATATACTTTTGATTCCTGCTTTTTACCCATTAACATTATTACAGGGATTTCTCTATGCTTTTAAGCATTTTCCATGTACATTTTAATGGTTGCATAATATTTCATTTTACTGTTGTACCACAATTTAATTATTCTCTTATTGTTAAATGTTTATTTCATTTATAGTTTTCCTATGTTTTAAATAGGAGCTCTGGTAGCATAGTGCCTAAGGCACTTGACTGCTAACCAGAAGGCTGGTGGTTCAAACCCAGCAGCCACTCCTCGGAAGGAAGATGGGGCAATCTACTTCCTAGTGATACTGCTTCAGAAACCCAAGGAGGGGTCGCTATGGGTCGGGTCCAACTCAATGGCACATAGCAACAACAACAACATGTTTTAAATACTGCTGCAATGAATATGAAATCTGATGACTAATACTTATTAAATAGGTATTTTGTATGTTTTATTATTAAACCAGAATTATTAATATCTAAAAGCAAAATATTTTTATAGTTACCCTTGTTTCAAAACAGCAGGAGTTTAGTAATAACATTTACTTAGTTTTCTTTTGAAAATAGCTTGCCATGTTGGACAGAGAGGATTAAAATTTCTATCTTCTATCTTCATCATGCTGTGGAAGGTATCCTAGATACCCTGAAGTTCAAAAACACAAAACACTAGAACATGTTATAATCTTCTTTTAGTTTTACATTTCCCTTTAGAATAATATGTTACTCTTGTTTACTTTGATGGTGATTAGTTTTTAGCAGTCAAGAAAGGCTATCAGCATTTCTACTATATGTATTACTCACACTTTGGATTAAACTACTGCCAAATGATTTTTAGTGGAACTAGTTAAAATCAAAGGAAAATAATTGGATTTGTTAAGTTTCACAATTTGTGTTCTTTAAAAATATTGTCATGATGGTTCATGATGTGTTAAAAGTTACTTTCTTATAATAAATATTTTGACCCATTTAGTCAGTCTTTTGTAGCGAGGTTAATTAATTGTCTTTTCAGTCTCCAAAGAAGGAGAATTAGTCATGGATAGACTCACAAAAATGATCCTATTGTTTATTTAAAATGTTTATAACAGTGTCATTTCATGGTTACCAGTTATGGTTATACTTCTCCGCATGTACAGTGGCATATATTAAAAGGAAAACAAAAGCATTGTCTCAGCATTCCTTTTTTCCTGGACTTATTATGGATTCTGTCAGTGGCATAGCATGTTAGATAACAATCATTTATTTACAACAAATGACCTCTGACAAATTTGTCACATCTTTTTATACGTACATTCCCTCTCTTCTTTTTCTGTGTATCCTTCCCATTTCAAATATTTTATTTAAATAAATATTTAAGTGTTTTCTTGATTTGTATTGGAAGGCATGTTTGGGAAGATGTTTGTATTTTACTTTACTGCAAATATCCCTTGACTTGGTGCTCTAAAATGGACCAGAATGCTTTATACTCAAAAGTGATTTAACAGCTGTAATTTCAAAGTGATTCAATTTTTAGTTCAACATATAACAATAGTATTGAGACACTTGCTTTGGTGTATAATTCTATAATTCAAAGCTTGTGTTGAAAATTAATTAAACTAAAGTAAAATTTCTTATTTTCTAATGACTATAGTATAGTAATTCTAAAGCTTTTTATTCTTAAAGGCTTTTTAAAAAAATCAGCCTTCACAAGTTGAAAGTACAATCATGAGTATAAGCAATGAGACAATTCTCCCATCTTACATCTGTTGCGTGGAAAACAACATACTCCCCATTTCAAAAAAATTTACTAAAGTGTGATCCCAAGTCACTCAGCTTTTTCTCCCTATATCGGATCATACACAAAGGGCATAGGTTATAAAACCCTCTTAAGTCATTATTAAGGAGCTCTGGTGGCCTTGTGGTTAAGGCATTCAGCTGCTAGCTAAAAAGTGTGGGGTTTGAACCCATCAACTGGTCATCTGTAAAGATTTATACCCTTGGAAACTCTATGGGAGTCTCTATGAGTCAGAACTGACTTGATGGCAGTAGGTTTTGGTAAGTTCTTATTGCTGTATATACCACACACTGGGTGTCTAAGGCATTATCCTCCCTTGTGTGGGTCTTATTTGATATTTTAATGCTTGGTCACTATTTCAGTAGTAATAATAAGAGAACTTCATGTCAATGTATTGGGCTTGAAAACTGAACACAAACCCAGATAAATGGAAATACCTATTTTTTTCCTGCTAGTTCTCACTTCTGTTCTGATTGAGGCTCTTGTTTTGGCCTCACAGTGATACTATTCACTTATAAATTTGTATATTTATCATATTCTATAGCTCATGTTCTGTTTTATTTTGAAATAAGTTTTCAGTTGTAATAGTTTTTGACTTTCACGAAGGTTGTGAAAATGGTACAGAGATTTCCTGTATACCCTTCACCCAGCTTCCCCTGAGGCTAACATTGTACCTCCAAACTCACTGTTTGATTCCAACTAATAGTGACCCTCATTGGGTTTCGAAATTGTAAATCTTTACAGAAGTAGATTGCCCTATCTTCCTTCCATGAAATGGCTGGTGGGTTTGAACTGCCGACCTTCTAGTTAGCAGCCAAGTGCCTTATCCACTACACCATCAGAGCTCCTTAACATTGTACCTAACCATAGCAAAATGATCAAAACAAGAAAATTAACATTGATATAATATTCTTAACTCAATCAGAGGCCAGCAAACATTTTTAATAAAAGGACTATCTTCTTGTTGTTATGTGCTGTCGAGTTGAACCCGACTCATAGTGACCCCTCCTTGGGTTTCTGAGGCAGTATCACTACGAAAGTAGATTGCCCCATCTTCCTTCCGAGGAGTGGCTGGTGGGTTTGAACTGCCAGCCTTCTGGTTAGCAGTCAAGTGCCTTAGGCTCCCAAAAGGACTATAGCATGAAGCAAATGGGGCACCTAGGATGTAAAATTTAAGGAGGAACTCACGCTGAGGATGGTCCAAGGGCAGAAACCTGACTGTGAGTGCTTCTTTAAATTTTGCGCCTTGGGTGCTCAATTTGCGTCATCCCATTCCTGTCCCTGAGATATATTTTAGGTTTTGTAGGCCTTATGGCCCCTGTCACAACTATTCAATGTTGCCTTTGCAAGAAAGCAACAGATGCAAACAAATGGCTATGGCTGTGTTTCAATAAAACTTTATTTAAAAATACAGGTGGTTGGTTGAATTAGATCTGTGGGTCAGAGTTTATTTGTTGGCCTCTGAACTCTACTATAAATCTTATTCTAATGTCATCTAGTTTTTCTTCCAATATCTTTTTTCTATTTATAATGTAAGCCAAGGTTCCTTATAACATTAGGTTGTCTTGACCTTTAATTTCCTTCAGCCTGACCATTTTTCATTCTTTACTTTCTATGAAAGACTTTTGAAGAGTGTTGGTCAAGTATTTTGTAGAATGTTCCTCAATTTGGGCTTGTCTGATGTTTTCTCATGATTAGATTGAGGTTATGCATTTTGGGAAAAATAACACAGAAGTGATGTTATTGCTCTTCTCAATACATCATATTGCGGGGACATGATGTCTTATTGATCTTGATCACTTATTAATCTTGATCTGGGTTAATGTGGTGTCCGCTAGATTTCTCCACTCTAGAGTTACTATCTTTCCTTTTGTGATTTAATGAAGATCTTGTGGAAGATACTTTGAAATTATACTGTTTCTCCTCAAACTTTCAGCCACTGATTTTAGCATCATTTAGTGGATCTTGCCTATAACAGTTTTTATGATGGTGTTTGCCTAATGGTGATTTTTTATTTTCTTCGTTACTTTTATATTTATTCATTGGAATTATTTTGTGAAAAAAAAGCTATCCCTTTTACCATATTCATTCATTCATTCAATTATTATTATTTGTTCTAATTATTTATTTTTATCACTATGGATGAATGGGAGCTCTGGTGGCATAGTGCCTACTGCTAATCAGAAGGCTGGCGGTTCAAACCCACCAGCCACTCCTCAGAAGGAAGGTTGGGCAATCTACTTCCATAGTGATAACACCTTGGAAACCCAAGGAATGGTTGCTGTGAGTTAGATCTGACTCCACAGCAGTGAGTTTGGTTTTGGTTTTATGGATTAAGGAATAATTATATTTTATGAGTTTTGGTGGAGTAGTGCCTAAGACATTTGACTGCTAACCAGAAGGCTGGTAGTTCAAACCCACCAGCCACTCCTTGGAAGGAAGACTGGGCAATCTACTTCCATAGAGATACTGCCTTGGAAACCCAAGGAGGGGTCGTTATGAGTCGGATCTGACTCGATGGCAGTGAGTTAGTTTTCAGTTATCACTATTTATTTTGTAGCTCAAATTGTTTCTATAGCTTATGTTATCATTTGACTAGGTTGATGTAGGAATGGCCTGTCATGGATTTCCCTCCCCTCCCTTCTTGGGGATTTTGCTAATATCTGGAGGTTTGTGGGAAAGATCCAGTTTCTAGCTAAGTGAACTGAAATGAGTGATACTAAGTAGCCCACTTATTAAGACAAGTCTTCTCTTTTCTGCAGCATATGAATTTCTACTATCAGCATTGTTGTTGTTATGTGCCGTCGAGTTGGCCCTGACTCATAGCGACCCCTCCTTGGTTCACTCTTTTAATGAGTGAGCCACAATTTTCAGAAAACCAGCACTAAAATCTACTTACATTATTGGGGAGCATCTGTCAATCTTTAATGATGTATTTATTGAACATTTACTGTGTGGCCAGTATTAGAAGTGATAGGGGAAAAAACTAAACTAAACTAAAAGGATGAGATTTGGTCCCAGTGTATAAGGGACTTGGCATTCAATTGTGCAGCCAAAGCTAACACCCAGGAGACAGTGTGAGAACTGCTAAGTGCTCTGCTGGGGGATACTGTATATGAGTGCAACAGGAATTAAAGAATATATGAAAATATCTCAGAGAAAAGAGGAGGCTTGAGATGGTCTCACTGTTGGTAGATTGGACTCATAGCGACCCCCGTGACAGAGTAAAATTATCCCAAAAGGTTTTCTAGGCTGTAATCTCTACAGAAGCAGCTTCTCCAATCTTTCTCCTGAGGAGCTGCTGGTTGGGTTAAAGCACCAAACTTTAGGTTAACAGCCAAGCAGTTAACCATCACCCACTGTTGTCGAGTTGATTCCAACTAGATGGTCATATTTTAGACGCACAGAAGGAGAGACAGAGGGCGTTTGCATGGGGAGAGGAAGCTAGAGCAAACCCATGCAAGTGGGAATCAGATTAGCCCCCACTGTACACTAGAATATTTCTTGACACAGACCAATATTGTGCTAATAGGATATAGGAGAGAGAAATTTTCAAGTTTTAAAATTAAAGTTCTAAAATTCATACTAAATATAGAAAGTGTGGAGTATGACGAAAACACAAAGAAAAATGTTAACCTAAATTCTTAACATTTTGGAGCATGACATATATATGTCATTTATGTATGCATCTATGCCATATCCATGTATGCATGTATATATAAGTACACATATCTATTTGTGTATATATTTACATGTATATTTGTATATATGTTTAGAGTCAGATTACTTAGGTCCAAATCTTAGTTCTGCCACTTACAACTTTGGGAAAATTACTTAATCGTCCTGTGCTTTGATTTCCTAATCTGCAAAATGGTAATAAAAATAGTCACTACCTCAATGAGTTGCAAAGATTAAATGAGATACTACATGTAAAGTAGTTAGAGAAGTGCCTAACACATGTTGTTGTTATGTGCTGTTGAGTCAGACCTGACTCATAGTGACCCCTCCTTGGGTTTCCGAGGCGGTATCACTGTGCAAGTAGATTGCCTGACTTTCCTTCTGAGGAGCAGCTGGTGGGTTTGAACTTCCAGTCCTTTGGTTAGAAGTCAAGTGCCTTAGGCACTATGCTACCAGAGCTCCTGCCTAACACATAGTCAGTCTCAATTAATATTAGCTATTATTATTACCATTATTCTATTATATACAGCTATGTTGTTGTTGTTATGTGCCGTTGAGTCAGCCCTGACTCATAGC
>NW_006921657.1:10056003-10059096 GCF_000298275.1 Orycteropus afer afer
CTGGTAGCATAGTGGCTAAGACACTTGCCTGCTAACCAGATGGCTGGCGGTTCAAACCCACCAGCCACTCCTCGGAAGGAAGGTTGGGCAATCCTAATTCTGTAGTGATACTGCCTCGGAAACCCAAGGAGGGGTCGCTGAGTTGGGTTTGACTCGACGGCACATAACAACAACAACAACAAGACAAACTAACTCACTTTGTCAGTTTAACCAGAGCCAGCTTTACATAGGAGGCTTTCTGACAGTACAGCTATGAAAAGTAATGATACGGACTATTCTTGTATTTTTTAAAATTGGAAAAATACAGAGACTATAAAGAAGAAAATAACAATCACACATGTTAGCACTACCAAGAATTAACCATTTTTGCACATTTGTTTCCGTAGACTAATACCAGAATGTTTCCTAATGAATCATGAATTAAAAACAACAACAACAACAACAACAACTTTCTACCTTTGATAGATAGGTATAATTTCATTCATTTATGTCACTATAAAAACCTAAGATACTTATATAAGTGTGTATATAAATTGTAGATAAGCATCTCAAAGGATATGAACTGTTATCTTAGGGGTAGAGGGTAAAGGGAGTTTCACTTTTTGCTCTGTATTGATGGAAATTTTTCAGAGAACGTTGGTGCATACCCATAAATTATTTGTTAGTTAGTCAAAAATTCTTAAGACTGGAATTTTTAGAGTAGATTCTTTAGAATATTCAGTATTTAACAATTTAGATGCATATCTAATTCTCAGTTTTCTTTGTTATACAACAGTTTATAGTGATGATGGTTAAAGGGAAGTCCAGGAACTGCAAACACAATTAATTATAGTTCTTAACAGAAAGTCTATCTTTTCCTGTTGTTCCGAGGGTTCTTGGTAGAAGCTTAACAAGGAAAAGAATAGAGTTATTATTCTGTACATACATGTGCATATCTAGTGCAATCTGACTTTGATTGTAAAAGTCAAGAAATTTTTTTTTTATGAAAATTGACTAAGGATGGCTTGGAACTGATAGGAATATGCTTCTCTGGTGAATTTTATGACATTAATATTGAGTTGAGCTACTTGAGAGTTCATTTCTCAAACAAGAAATAATTTGCTTTCATTAATTATAATAAATACAGAACCTGATAATTGTTCCCGAAGCCTGAAGAATTTGCCATATATACAACATTGGTTAAGATTATACAATTTGGAGTTCACTGCTCACTTTGAAAAAACAAAAACAACTCAGTTTTTTCTTTTTTAGTAACTAGCTGCATGACTTTGGGCAAGTTACTGAACCACTGATGTTTAACAATAAACCAAAAAAAAAAAAAACCCAAGCTCGCTTCCGAGGCAGTATCTCTACAGACGTAGCTTGCCCAACCTTCCTTCCAAGGTGTGGTTGGTGGGTTTGAACTGCCAGCCTTCTTGTTAGGAGTCAAATGCCTTAGGCACTGCGCCAGCAGAGCTGCCATTATTGAGGTCTAGGAGCTCTGGTAGCATAGTGCCTAAGGCACTGGACTGCTAATCAGAATGCTGGCGGTTCAAACCCACCAGCCACTCCTTGGAAGGAAGGTTGGGCAATCTACGTCTGTAGTCATACTGCCTCAGAAACCCAAGGAGGGGTCGCTATGAGTCGGGTCCGACTCTACAGCAGTGAGTTTGTTTTTGTTATTTTTGTTAAAGGAACTCTGGTGGCACAGTGGTTATGTGTTTACCTGTGAACAGAAAGGTCAGTGGTTTGAACCCACCAGCGCCTCAATGGAAGAAAGATGAGCCAGTGTGCTGGTAAAGATGTACAGTTTTGGAAACCCTATGGGGCAGCTCTACTCTGTCTTAAAAGGTTGCTATGAGTCAGAATCAACTCGATGGCAGTGAGTTTGGTTTGGTATTATTGAGTTATTACTATGACCAGACTTTGTAATAAATACTCTACATATATTATTCATCTAATGTCAAGAAGAGGAAACCAAGGCACAAGGAAATTCAGTAAATTGCCCAAAACCTTGTGGCTGAGCTGGGATTTAATACCTAACAGTCATATTCCAGAGCCACTTAACTGCTATTGTCTCCTGCAGCTGTTATTGCAATTATGATTAATAAAGGCAAGTCTGAATAATTCATTATAACATGAAGCAGATGAGTAAATCAAATCATAGATAGCCTTCAAACCTCATTTTAGTTTGTTTGTTTTCCTAGTCTCTCACCAAGCTGCTAAATGGTAACAAAATTATTAGACTTGAATTATGTCCTTTTTCTTTCAATTGTGAAATTCTTAATAAAAATGTAAAAGAGCCAAAAGGCCAGATGAAAGAGCTATGTCATGGATAATTTATAAACTGGGGCAGTCATCCCTGGAATAATGAGCAGTGGCTAAGCATTATTTGAAGAAATAACATAAGTAAACATGTTTTTTAAGGATTCTTAGCTTCTCTGCTAGGAGCTCTGGTAGCATAGTGCCTAAGGACTTGACTGCTCACCAGAAGGCTGGCGGTTTAAACCCACTAGCCACTCCTCAGAAGGAAGGTTGGGCAATCTACTTCTGTAGTGATACTGCCTCGGAAACCCAAGGAGGGGTCGCTGTGAGTTGGGTCCGACTCGACGGCACATAACAACAACAACAACAACAGCCTCTCTGCTAGTCTAAGAACTTGGTGGGTCAAACCTACCCAGTGAGACCAAGAAAGAAAGGCCTGGAAAACTCCTTCTGTAAAAATCGCAGCTAAGAAACCCTATGGAGCAGTGCTATTCAGTAATACACGGGGTTGCCTAGAGTTGGAATCCATGTGAAGACAATGTGTTTGGTGTTTTTCGTTTTTGTTGAAGAAACTTGTGACGATTTTGGACACTTAAATATATTGAGCTTACAGATGTCTAGAACCATCGTTTAAATTCAATGACAAGTTAAATTATTGGCACAGACCACTAATTGAATAAGAGCTTTTATTGAATGCTTTCTGAATTTCTTTATTGAGCAAAGTATTTCCTAGAGCAAAAAGTCAAACTAGAAATATAAAGATAAAATTAAAAGGTGGATTGAACATGGCTGTTTTGGGAAAGACTGATGCCCATGACAATTTGGACTCTTTATTTATTTTTTTTTTTA
>NW_006921657.1:10059616-10062132 GCF_000298275.1 Orycteropus afer afer
CTAGGACTGATTGTTTCCATTAATTTTGGTTTTCTTCTTTCTTCTTGACGAGGAGAGACCCGTTGTTGCATCTAGATGGCAGCTTCCTAGCTTTTAAGGTTGGACTCTTTATTTTACATGTTGTTTTTTTTCTAGGTTGAGCAGATCCTGGCAGAATTTAAGATCAGAGCCCTGGAATGTCACCCTGACAAGCATCCTGGAAACTCCAAAGCTGGTAAGTATTTAATAACAATGGTTATTTTTCAAGACAATGAGTAGCCTATGGAACCTAAACATATTGGATAGTAACTTAATTTTCTTCTATTTATTATTTTAAAACTTACCTGTATTCAATGCTGAAGGGTGTTTTTGCACTACTATTTGGTGGGGGTGGAATGGGAGCAGAGACTGTGAATAAGTGTAGGGTGATAAACCCACTGGCAGCAAGTCAATTCCGACTCCTAGTGACTCTATAGGACTGCATAGAACTGCCCCATAGGGCTTCCAAGGCTGTAAATCTTTATGGAAACAGATGACCTCACCTTTCTTATGAGGAGAGGCTGGAAGGTTCGAACCACCAACCTTTTGGTTAGCAGCCAAATGTGTTAACCACTATGCCACCAGATCTTCTTGTGTGGGGTAATGTTGTTGTTGTTATGTGCCATCGAGTCGGACCTGACTCATAGCGACCCCTCCTTGGGTTTCCGAGGCGGTATCACTACGGAAGTACATTGCCCAACTTTCTTCCGAGGAGTGGCTGGTGGGTTTGAACCGCCAGCCTTCTAGTTAGCAGTCAAGTACCTTAGGCACTGTGCTACCAGAGCTTCTGTGTAGGGTAGTAGTAAACTCGAAACCAAACTCACTGCCATCAAGTCAGTTCTAACTCACAGCAACCCCCATTGGGTTTTTGAGGAGGTAAATCTTTACGGAAGTAGATTACCCCATCTTCCTTCTGCAGAGCTGCTGGTGGATGTGAACTGCCAACTTTCTGGTTCGCAGGGAAATGCCTAAGTTACTATGCCACCAGAGCTCCTTAGGGTAATAGTAGTTACTTAAAATCCATTTTCCTTTTCCTATGATGTGCTGCTTCATGGTTTAAAATATGTCTGGTTCATGCTTAACCTGTCTCCCTTCTGCTCCTCCCCTATCTCTCTCCTCTTCAGAGCTAGACTTCTTGAAAAATAAATCCACAGTTGTTGTTTATACTCCCCTTCTCCCCAGTTTTCCGTTTATCCCTCTCTGACTTCCTCTTCCACCTTTCTTTCTTTTTTTAAAAAATTTTTGTTGTGATTTGGGTGAAAAGAGGAAATTTTTTCCATATGGCAGTTCACATACACTTAGTATGACATTGACTGCAATTTCCCACAGTGCATCGGGTCTCTTCTCACTTCCTCCCCATAGTTACCTTTTGCCTGTGTCCTTCCCTCCCATGCACTCCTGCCCTTTGAGCTGTCTCCCTGTGCAAACACAACCCTTCTATTCTCCCATGATTGATCTCTCTTCAATTTCACTTTAGGAGTGTATCTACCTAATGTAAATGTTCAGCTCATATGCTTGTCTTTTTTTTGTCTGGAAGCCACAGGAGTGAGTTCAATTTTAGACCCTAAGGACAGCTAGGGGCCATAGTCTCAGGGGTTTCACCAGGCTCTATCAGACCAGAAAACCTGTTTTTTTTTAAATGATTTTGAGTTTTGTTCTACATTGTTCTCCACTCTATCCGGGATCTCCTACGTAGATACCCCTCCAAGTAGTTGACAGTGGTAGCTTGGCACCATCTAGTTCTTCTGGTCTTATAGTCTCATAGGGTGAGGATCACATGGTGTACCAGTCACTTGGACTAATTGTTTCCATGCATCTTTGGTTTTCTACATTCTACTTTGCTTTGGACGAGGAGAGACCCATCGTTGTATCCAGATAGCTACTTGCGAGCTTTTAAGGTCTCAGTCACTACTCACCAAAGTAAGATGTGGAACAATGTTTTTTGTGTAGTATGTTACGCCAGGTGAGCTTGATGTTCCCTGCAACCATAGTCCTGAGCCCACAGGTTCAACTACTCATAATGACAAAAATTGAACTCATTTTCCTCTTACTTCTAAATTCTTGCTCAGTTTTCTGTTTCCCCAGCTCAGTGAATGGTACCGTCATCCACTCAGTTACTCAAGAAGAAACCTTAGCTCCTTCCATTCCTTAAGCCCCCACATCTGGTTGATGGCTAAGTGCTGTGGCCAAGAAGTCACTACAACCTTGTCCCTTGTCAGCTCTACTACATACCTGGAAATTCTTACAGAACATACAAATACACTTGTAGAAACATTGTCTGCCAACCCTATATATCATCATGGGCACACTCTCCCCTGCATAGACGTACCTGATCATTCAGCCAAAAACACCAAAAAGCAAACACATTGCCGTCGAGTTGGATCTGACTCATAGTGACCCCTCCTTCGGTGTCCGAGGTGATATCACTACAGAAGTAGATTGCCCAACCTTCCTACTGAGGAGTGGCTGGTGGGTTTGAACCTCCAGCCTTCTGGTTT
>NW_006921657.1:10070027-10087374 GCF_000298275.1 Orycteropus afer afer
TCTGTGTTAATTGGTTTCCCTTTTCTTTGTTGAAGAGGGTCTGTGCAATCCTTCTGCCTAGTCCGCCATCTTGCCCCGCCTCTCCCTCTAAATTCTTGCTCAGTTTTCTGTGTTTCCCCTCTCAGTGAATGGTACCATCATCCACTTGGTTACTCAAGAAGAAACCTTATCTCCTTCCATTCCTTGAGCCCCCACATCTGGTTGATGACTAAGTGCTGTTGATTTACCTCACAAATAGTTGTCCAGTGTTTCCTCCATCCTCACTGCTACTTACTGTAGTTAAGCCACCATCATTTCATGTATGGATGTCTATAGCAGCTCTTTAATTGGTTCACACATTAAGAGTCATCTTTTTATTTATGAAAAAAAAGATTAAATATGAGCAGAAAGGTAAAATGAACACTACAGCAAACTACCCAGTTTACAACTTACCAGTGCCATTGAAGTCCCTTGTGTATCCCTGCTCTGATTTTATCCTCAGGGTAGGTAATATTAAAGTTGATGATTCTTCTTCCCAGGTGTTTTTCATGTGTTTACTATATATGTATAGTCTGTGTGTGTGTATAATGTATGTATATATGTGATTTTTCCATAATGAAAATATTCAGCTTAAGATGTGTCAGTAGTTCCTCATTCACAAATGATAAAAACCAAACTCCTCTTTATTTTAAATTTACTCTTGTCTTAAATTTTTTTATTAATTTTTTTAGAAATCATTGATCCCTTTGATTTTCATAAGTGGATGATTTTTCAGTAAACGAAATCATCTTTTATTAGATATTTAACTACTGCTTTTGCTCGTTTGATTTCTTCCCCTTTTTACTAAGGTGTAACTTGTTTATGGTAATATGCACAAATAAGTGTAAGCTTGATAAATTTGTGCATATGTAAAACCCAGTTTAACTACTGTCCAGATTAAGATATGGCACACTTTCAGCACCAGCAATTCCCTTCCGTGTTCAGTCTCAAAGCTAGCACGTTCCCTCATCTTTTATTTCACCATAGATGAGTTTTTAACCTACTTTTGTAATTTATATAAAGGGAATCATACAGTATGTACTTGTTTGTGTGTGGCCTCTTTTGCTCAATATTAGGTCTGTGTTATTCATACATACTATACAATTGTACACGTAGGAACTGTTCATTCTTGTTCTTGCTGAACCTTTGGGTACAAGCCCCTTGTGTTGGGACTTCCTTATCTCTCCATCCTCACATTTTCTTCTTCACCACATACTTTGAACTCCTGTTTCAGCCATACACAGCTGCTTTGGTTCCCTAATGTGCCCTGTTTTTACTACTTTCCCAATCTTTATGTATGCCTCCTCTGCCTGGAACTCCCCCAAGGACCACACACTCTCTGCCTTGCTTTGCTTGTCTGGGTCCTACTCTTGGGCCAAGTCTCAACTTGACCATAACTTCCTCTGGGAAATCCTATGTGCCACAGAAGCCCAGAGCACCCTGTTATGGCAGACAGCATGCAGTGTATCACACTGTCTCCTTGTTGCCTGTTTGCTTATTATTTATACTGGAGACTCTGAGGTAGACCTCTTAATTGTCTTGTTCACAGTGGTATATACCCTACACCAAGCATGGTGCCTGCCATAGGACAACTGCTCCATGTAATAAATGATTTCTTGAATGAGTGAATAAATGAATGCATAAACATTTCTTTTGGAGACATATCAGTTACCTCTCTGAACTAGGAGTTAATATTAAGATAGATGCCCAAGCATAAAACTATACAAATTTGATAAAAACTTAAAACCCGCCACCACCTCAGGTTATTCTTTAACTGGGTTCTTTTGCAGTGAAGTGTGACTTTGAATTGTTCCTTTGTCCCTGAAAAACAATTTCTGGTCAGGATGCATGATGAATCACTGTGCTATCATTGCCATTTCTAGTTGCCATAGTGATGCAGTTTTTCATGTAAGGGTTACCACAAGGCTTCTTGTTCAGAGAAATACAAGACTGTGTAAATATTGTTTAAAATGAAAGGTACACAGACATCAGTATCTTCCTTGTCAGTCTTGCTCTTGATAGATGAGTCAGTCTTTGGGTAGGGATTGTTTCCAAACCTACTTAAACATCCATTTACTCAATTTGGTATTGATATGAATTTCTGTGTAAGTACTTCTTTACATCCTTCTTAGAGTAGAATTAAAGTACTGAAAAAACTATTTTAAAATTATAAATAAAGCATTCCCCTGATACTGAATTTTAGCTCATTAGAAATTTGGATCACAATGAACAGATTTGGAAACTGTTTCATTAAGGTGAAAGGTTAACTTATGGAGGAGTTGGGGGTTGTTACTGTGTGCCATCGGAATGACTCCAACTCATAGAGACCCTATAGGTCAGAGTAGAACTGCCCTGTTGAGTTTCCAAGGCTGTAATTTTTACAGAAGCAGATTGCCTCATCTTTCTCCTGAAGAGTGGCTGGTGGGTTTGAACAGCTGACCTAGTGGGTAGCAGCCCAATGCTTTAACCACAGCACCACCAGGGCTCCTTGGCCTGCAGATAGAAGAAGTTAACTTTGCGTATATATCCACTAAAGGTAGTCTCAATCTTTGCTGTTGAAATTACTGATTTGTTAGCATGTTGGAGGGGTAGATACAGGCACAGGCTCTATTGTCTGTCTTGTAAGTTGACCATGGGCAACTTTTCTGAACCTCCGCGTTCTCATAAGTATAATGAGTAGACCAATATATTTACACAGGTCAGCTGTGAAGATTAAATGAGGTGCCTTGCATACAGAGAGTGCACTATGGATGTTGACAATTATAATTTAAGTGGATTTTCTTTTCTTGCTTTCATGCAGCACTCCAAGAGAAAAATTTAACAAAATTAGCTAGTATTTTTTTGGTAAGTACCCATTAGATCATTCTTTCACTTTTTTCCCCCTACATTCTAAATCTGAGGGCTTTAGGTGAATTCCTCAGTGGTGTAAATTATTAACACATTTGGTTGCTAACTCAAAGGTTGTAGTTTGGAGTCCACCCAGATGTGCTGTGGAAGAAAGATCTGGTGACCCTCTTCTAACAAATCTGCCATTGAAAACCCCGTGGAGCACAGTTCTACTCTGACAACATGGGGTCGGGGTGATACAAGAAGGACTGGTTGTACTCTTGGGTCATTGAGTACAAAAGCTCCTGTCAGTGCCTTACGTAAACAGTAAGTGTTTCAGGCTAACATCTTATTAACTCTTCTTTGACATGAGAGAAGGAAGTTCCACAGTAAACTAAGAACCTGTGAAATGGTAGATTTGTTGTTGATGTGTGGACTTCAAAGACAGTTAGATACCTGAAGGAGACGTCTTTGTCCCTTGCTAACTGATATCTTTCAAGGTCTCATTGTTTTCTTACTTTAAAATATCTTTATTGTCCTTTACCTTAGAATAAAAATAATATAACAGGAACAAAAAAAACTTGAAAGTGAATGTCTGCTCTAATCTCTCCTGCCAGAGAACCACTATTAACAGTCAGTGTATTTTTCAAAACATACTTCTGGCATCGGATCATTATTATTTCTCAAGTAGTTGTAAATATTTACTTTAATACAAATTCTGTTGTGAAATATGAATTTCAGCAATGATGGGTCTCTCCTCGTCCAGAGCAAAGAAGAATGAAGAAAATCAAAAGTTCATGGAAACAACTAGTCCTAGCACCATCCAATCTGCAGCCTGTTTGACTATGAGACCAGAAGAACTAGATGGTGCCCGGCTACCAATGTCAACCACTTGGAAGGGGATCTACATAGGAGATCCTGGATAGAGAGGGAGAACACTGTGGAACAAAACTCAAAATCATTTGGAGAAAAAAATAGGGGGGGGGACCAGGTTTGCTGGTCTGATAGAGCCTGGTGGAACCACTGAGACTATGGCCCCTAGCTGCCCTTCAGGTCTGGAATTGAACCCACACCTGTGGTTGCCAGCCAAACAATGTACAGGCATGTGAGTTAAACATTTACTTGAGGTAGATACACTCCTTGGAGAGAACAATCATGGGAGAAAGAAGGGCTGTTAATGCACATGGACACAGCTCAGGGGGCAGGAGTGTATGGAGGGATGGACACAGGGAAGAGATAACTATCAGGAGGAAGGAGGAGAGGAGCTGTTGCATTGTGGTAAATTGTCAATGTCACGAGACAAAGTGTATGTGAACTGCTGTATGGAAAGTGAATTTGCTCTGTACATTTTCACCCAAATCACAATTAAAAAAAGAAAAAGAAAAAGAAATATGAGTTTCACAAGTAGATCTATAAATTAAGTCAGTTTCAAAGAAGCTCTATAAGTTAAATCAGAATGTTTGCCAAGGGTTCCGGCAGCATTTAGTTGTATAGCTTATAAAATGAGATGCCTATTCCTAGAACTGGTAAATGTTTATCTTGTATGATTCATTTGATTAGCTGATATATTAAAAGACAAATATAAACTCAAACTCATTTTTATTAAATGTGGAGCAAAGGATAGAACAAGAATACGGCTACATATTAGGAAAGATAAGGTCTCTTTTGTTTTCAGCTTATCAACTGTTGTTGAGGGATTGACATCAGAATAATTCCAAGCAGGCTTCTTGTGTTCTGGAAACTCTGGGAAGTGAAGCCAACAGTAATGTGCAAAGAGAAGGTGACTTCTAGATAAAAATGTAAATTTTTACAGTCACTGCATTAATAGTAACTGGCAACAGTGCCATGGTGATAATTTAATGAGCTTTTTGTTCTTGTTGGAAAAAGTGACATCTTATTTATACAATGAGACATTTACATTGTCATCAACAGAAAAAGTTACTCACTGGAGCAAGTTGCTATGAGAAGATGAATTTTATTTGTTTTCTCATAGTGTCATAGTATTCCACTGTGTGTATGTACCATAGTTTGGTTATCCATTCTTCTGTTGATGGGCACTTAGGTTGTTTGCATCTCTTTGCTATTTTGAATAGTGCTACAATGAACATAGGTGTGCATATATTTGTTCACATTTTCTCATAGTTTCACCATCCTTTCAATTAGTAAAGAGCCCTAGTGGTCCAGTGGTTAAGTGCTTGGCTGCTGTGTTAGACTGGGTTCTCTGGAGAAACAAAACCAGTGAAGCTTATATATATAGAGAAAGAGAAATTTATCTTAGGAAAATGGCTCACACACTTATAGAAGCTGGCAAGTCCAAAGTTCTTGGATCAAACGTCAAGCTGGAGGCTTTTCCTGACTCTTGCAGCAGTAGGGACTGAAAAGCTCAAGGTTGGCAGGCAGTGTATTGGCTGTTGACTCCAAAAAATGATGAGTCCAAGATCTCCAGGCTGAATGGTGGATTGTTTGCTCATGGACAGTTGGAGGCAGCACAACAGAATCCCGATCCACAGAAGAGTGTCTCTCTTCCCAGGATGTCCATAAATATACTGGAAGCAGGCCACACCCTTAGGGAAACCTCCTTTCAGTGGATTGGCTGCTCAAAACATAATCATCTGATCCCATTATTGGAACAACCCACATCACAATTGCTTCAACCACATAGAATTGTGGTTTAGCCAAGTTGACACACAGCTCCAACTATCACAGCTGCTAAACAAAAGTTCAGCAGTTTGAACCCACCAGCCGCTCTGTGAGGGAAAGATATGGCATCTGCTTCCATAGAGACTACAGCCTGGAAACCCTGTGGGTCGGTGCTACTCTGCCCTTTAGGGTCACTGTAAGTTGGAATCCAATGGTTTGCACCACCTACTGATTTTAAGTTCTATCAGGGTGATTCTGATTGCATTTCCCAGGGTTACTATTAAAATAGTGTTAATTCATGAAATGTTTTGAGGATATGTGTCATTTGTTTCAGGAGATCTGGTGGGGCCTAAGGCATTTGACTGCTAACCAGAAGTTTGGTGGTTCAAACTCATAAGTCACTCCATGGAAGAAAGATGGGGTAATCTACTTCCGTAAAGATTTACCACCTTGGAAACCCAATGAGGGTCACTATGAATTGGAATTGACTCAATGGCAGTGAGTTTGGTTTTGGTTTGGTCACTTGTTTGGCTCTTGGAGCTCAAGGAATAGCATTATATAAATCTTTTTTTTTTCTTTTAAAATTTTTATTGTGATTTGGGTGAAAGTTTATAGAGCAAATTCACTTTCCATACAACAGCTCACACACCTTGTCTCATGACATTGACAATTTCTCATAATGCAACAGCGCCCCTCCTACTTCCTTCCCCTAGTTATTTCTTCCCTGTGTCTTTCCCTACCATGCACTCCTGCCCCCCAAGCTGTCTCCATGTGCATACCCAGCCATTCTATTCTCTCATGATTGACCTCTCCAAGGAGTGTATCTACAAAATATAAATGTTCAGCTCATATGCCTGTCTTTTGTTTGGCTGGAAGCCACAGGAGTGGATTCAATTCCAGACCTGAAAGGCAGCTTGGGGCCGTAGTCTCAGGGGTTTCACCAGGCTCTATCAGACCAAAAAACCTGGTCTTTTTTTTTTTGTTGTTAATAATTTTGAGTTTTGTTCTACATTGCTGTCCCATTCTCTCCAGGATCTCCTATGTAGATACCTCTCTGAGTAGTTGACAGTGGTAGCTTGGCACCATCTAGTTCTTCTGGTCTCATAGTCGTATAGGCTGAGGATCGCATGGTGTACCAATGGCTTGGACTAATTGTTTCCATGTGCCTTTGGTTTTCTTCATTCTTCTTTGCTCTGGACAAGGAGAGACCCATTGTTGCATCTAGATGGCCACTTCCAAGGTTTTAAGATCCCGGTTGCTACTCACCAAAGTAGGATGTGGAACAATGTTTTGTGTAGTCTTTTATGCCAATTGACCTTTATGTCCCCTGCGACTATGTTCCCAAGCCCACTGGTCCAACTACTTGCTCCCTCTGGGTAGCTGCCTGTGGCCAAGAAGTGCCTACAACATTGCCCCTTGTTGGCTCTACCATATATATAGGAAATCTTATAGAACATACAAATACACTTGTAGAAACATTGTCTGCCAACCCTATACATGATTTTGGGTACACTCCCCCCTGCATAGACATACCTAATAGTTCAGCCTGTGCACCCATCTATCTACCCGTATAGCCATGTTTGCCTTCACTGACAATGCAGTACTGTATGTGCAAAAGGGTTAATCTTTGTTGTCTGTACCTCTCATGCACCTCTCTATGTCTTCCTCTTCCTCAATGCCACCATGTTGATCACTCATATTTGGCACATGCCCTTCTCTTCACCCAAATCAATACTTGTCTCTACCTATCTACCAGTGTTCCCTCCCCTCCCTTCCCACCCCTGATAACCAACAAAGAAAATTTCCTTCCATATATAAACCTTTTCTTGACTTTTTACAAATTCAAAGGCATTTTGATTTCCCTTTCTTAGCTTATGGCCCTGGCTAGGACTTCCATTACAGTGTTGAATAGAATTGGTGATAGAAGGCATCCTTGTCTGGTTCCTGTTTGCAAGGGGAATAGTTTCAGTCTTTCACTGAGAATAATGTTGGCTGTTGGTTTTGCATAGATGCCTCTTATTATGTTGAGGAATATACCTTCTATTCCTGTTTTGCTGAGAGTTTTAATCAGGAATTTGTGTTAGATTTTATCAAATGCCTTTTCTGCATCCCTTGATATGATCATGTGGTTTTGCTTTGTTTTATTTATGTGGTGGATGACGTTGATTGTTTTTCTAATGTTGAACCATCCTTGCATACCTGATGTGAACCCCACTTGGTCATAATGAATTATTTTTTTTATATGCTGTTGGAGTCTATTGGCTAGGATTTTGTTGAAGATTTTTGCATCTATATCCGTGAGGGATATTAGTCTGTAATTAAGGAATAACATTATATGAACTCTCAATATTTACACTCAAAATAGGAATTCATTCAACAATTCAAAAAATTCATTCAACAAATGCATTTTGAGGACCTACTACATTGCTTGGGAGCTCTGGTAGCGTAGTGCCTAAGACTTGTCTGCTAACCAGTGGTGGTTCAAACCCACCAGCCACTCCTTGGAAGGAAGATGGGGCAATCTACTTCCGTAGTGATACTGCCTCGGAAACCCAAGGAAGGGTTGCTACGAGTTGGGTCCAACTCGAGGGCACACAACAACAACAACAACAACAACACTGCATTGCTACTTTGTTAGAGATGCAGCAGAGAACAAAATAGAAAAAGTTGCTGCCCTCATGGAGTTTATACTTTGGTAAACAAATAAATGCATAATAGCCAGGGTTAAGTACTATGGAGAAAAGTAAAGACAGGCATGGGGATAAAGATATGGGATAATGGGGGTTGTTTTTGCCATTTATATAGTGTGGGCAGGCATGGGCTCATTAGTAAGGCCCTTTGGGTACTTGTGTTCTCAGCAGAGGGGACAGGAAGTGCTGAGGCCCTGGGGCTGAGGTGTGCTTGATGTACTCAAGGAACAGCTGGGAAGCCAGTGTGAATGGAACAAAGGGAAGTCTGGAAAGTAGAAGGATATGAGGTCAGAGAAGGAAGAGAAGGGCTGGAGGATGGGCAGAACATGTCAGGCCTAGTAGCCATGGTAAGACTTCTGGATTTTATTCTGCGAGAAATGAGAAGTGGTTGGAGTTTTGAGCAGAGGAGTGATATCATCTAACTTACTTTTTAAAGAGATCACTGTGTGGAAAATGTACTGCGGAAGAAGCAAGCAGGGTGATCAGTTAAGAAACTACTAATGCAGCCAAGTCCTGGGCTTGGACCAGTGAAGATGGTAACAAGTAGTCAGATCTTGGGTATATTTCAGAGGTAGAGCAAACAGACTTTGCTAATGTATTAGAAGTGAGGCGAGAGAAAGGGAAGAGTCAAGGATGATGCCAAGTGTGTAAAAAAAAGAAGTATTTCCTGACTTCCTAAGCAGAACCACTCTTGCCTCTATATTTTTCATGAATCACGTTGTATTGAATGATTTGTGTATATGTCTACCTCCTTACTAGGCACAACATGGATCTTATTGATGAATGATGAAGTTATTATTATCCCAGAGTTGGAGGAGAAACTGGGGATTAGAAGGCAACATGCATCGCAGAAAAATGGAAGGGGCAAGTGTTAAGGATTGAATTGTATCTCCTCAAAATATATATTGTAAATCCCAATCCCTACATCTGTGGATGCAAACACAAGCATGGGGTTTTCTTTGTTATGTTAATGAGTCCATTAGTATAGGGTGTGTCTGAAACCAATCACTTTTGAGATCTGTAAAGAGCCAACAGGCACTGAAGCAAGCACCCACGAATGGGGGAAAGGTAGGTGCCACCCGGAGATCTCCAGGGAACATGGAGAAGACTGCTGGAGAAGCTGAGATAAGGATTTCACTCCAGATCAATCATAGAAAGCCTTCCCATAGAGCTTGGGCCCTGAATTCAGAAGTCTAGCCTCCTAAACTCTGAGAAAATAAATTCTGGTTCCTTTAACACCATCCACTTGTGGTATTTCTATTACAGCAGCACTAAGAAACTAAAGCAGGCAGGAAGCTAGTCAAACGTGGAGTGGAGAGCACCAGTTGGGATCCCAGCAGTCTTGAGTTTGAATTATGGTTCCATCACTTGAATGTGGACTTTGGGCAAGTTACATTAACTTCCCTCAGCCTTAGATTCTGTAAAATGGGGATAATAATGATACTAACTTTACAAGGTGATATTATCCCCATTTTACAGAATCTAAGGCTGAGAGAGGTAATATAACTTGCCCAAAGTTACCTCATAAATTTGTTGAGGAGTTCTAGTGGCATAATGGGTTAGAGCATTAGGCTGCTAACCAAAAGGTTGGCGGTTCAAATCCACTAGCTGATCCATGGGAGAAAGATGAGGCAATCTACTTCTGTAAAGATGTACAGCCTTGGAAACCCCATGGGACAGTTCTATTCTGTACTATAGGGTCACTATGAGTCGGAATCAACTCCATGGCAGTGGGTATGTATGTATAAAGTTGTGAGAAAGAAATGCAATCCAAGTCAGGCCTTATCTCAGTACTTCCCATTTCTATGTCTATCATTGGCCCTTTCACAAGTTATCTTTAACATTCCTGCTCTCTGAACTATCTCTCTGTGCAAGTACTGCCTTTCTGATCTCCCATAGTTGGTTGTTCTAAGGGGTGACGTACCTGGTGTAAATGTTTAAAATATGCCTGTCTGATATTTGACTGGGAGCTCTGGTGGTGTAGTGCCTAAGGCACTTGACTGCTAACCAGAAGGCTGGCGGCTCAAACCCACCAGCCACTCCTTGGAAGGAAGATTGGGCAATCTACATTTGTAGAGATACCGCCTAGGAAAAGGAGGGATTGCTATGAGTCAAATTGACTCGAGGGCAGTGAGTGTGGGCTTTTTTTTTGGAATATTTGTCTGGAAGCCACGGGAGTGAGTTCAGTTTCAGGCCTGAAGGTTGATTAGGGGGTACAGTATTGGGAGTTTCACTGGTCTCTATCAGACCAATAAGCCTGATATTTTTTATGATTTTGAATTTTCTTCCACATTTTTCTCCCATTCTATTCAGGATCGCCTACATTGATCGCTTTCTGAGTGGTTGACAGTGGTAGCCAGGCTCCATTTAGTTCTTCTGGTCTCAGAGTCATGTAGGCTGAGGTTCACATAGTCCACTAGTCCCTTGGACTAATTGTTTCCATGCATCTTTGCTTAAAAATACACTTGATTTTTGTGTATTGATCTATATCTTGTTCTGCAGAAAGTTTTACCTTTAGTGAGGGGTAGAAAAGACTTAGAAACTGTTTCCATCAGGGCCATTAAAAGTTTCTATTGTATTCCATTTGGTCACAAGATTAATGACAAAAGCTAACATTTATCAAACACCTGTCATGTTACTTCTTTGTGTTATAACTGTTCAATGGCTTCCCATTGCTCTTACAACAGGAAAAGAGACCAGAAATCAGACTTCTAAGACCCTGAACGACCAGATCCATTTCTGCTCTGCAGTCCCATCCTTCATTGTTTTTCCCTGTATACTTCAGCCACATTGGCATCCTCAACTTCTTCCATGCTTCTTCCTGTCATAGAGTCTTCATTTCCACTGTTCCTCTTGCTGAATCACTACCAACTCCCCATGCCATCCTCCCCCAATAATTACCACCAGTAATGGCTGCACTGTACTTCTTTCTAGTGGGCAAAACTATAACTTTTCAATGTCTCTGTCGCCCACTAAATTGAACGTGTATATATTGTTCACAACTGTGTCACTAGGATCCTGCACAGCACCTGGAACGTAACTGGAACTCAATAAAGGGAGGGGATAAACTGTGTCAGGGACTTTATACACATTATCTCGCTTATTCTTAAGGTACATGTTACAAACGAGGAAACTGAAGCAGAACGAAGTAAAGTGGCCCGAAGTCACATAGCTAGTGAGTGGCACAGTCTATGTTTTTGAGTTTAAAATAACCCCTCCTAGGAGAAGTGTTCATCTCTTGATTTGCCTTCCAGTGGAGACTTTCCAGAAACTGCAGAAGGCAAAGGAGGTTCTGACCAATGAAGAGAAACGAGCCCGCTATGACCACTGGCGAAGGAGCCAGGTGTCGATGCCCTTCCAGCAGTGGGAAGCTTTGAGTGACTCTGTGAAAACGGTGGGTTTCTTCTGGTGATGATGTGAATTAGTGAAGCTCAGACTGCCCAGGGGTTAGACTCATGCAGTGTCCGAAAGAGCCAATAGGCAAGAGGAAAGAGAAGTCCAAGAAGCTGGTAGAGGCTGGATGTAACTCAGTGTTCACAAAATCTTCAGAGAAATTCACCATTGTGAAGGCAATGCATTGGTGTCAGAAGAGCCTGTGACCACCATTTTCAATTGCTTTGGCTGTTTGTTTTGGTATAGATCCCCTCCATTATCATTTATTGTTTTGTGCATTTTGGTAAATGTGACTTGCAGGTTCCTCATCTACTGTACTGTTGAATTTTGAAACATTGCAGATTTATCTCCTCCAAGTTCAGATCAACTTGCTCTTTTTTTGAGTGACTCAGGCTTATAGAATTTTTTTCTCTCCTTTCAAGATTTATAGATTTGATTAAAAAAACAGGGTCTGATTGATCAAAGAAAGTTATCATTTTTTTTTTGTAAATTTTTCCTATTGTAAATTTATGGTGAAAGAATTATTGGATAGATGTTAAAATAAGTAACTTTTTTAACCATTATCTTCTTTCTTCGTGCCATTAAAAAAACCCTAAATATCAAGATAATCTCTACAATAC
Organism: Orycteropus afer afer; assembly: GCF_000298275.1. Lineage (NCBI taxonomy): Eukaryota > Metazoa > Chordata > Mammalia > Tubulidentata > Orycteropodidae > Orycteropus > Orycteropus afer. Next base: position 10,082,215 of record NW_006921657.1, read on the forward strand.
TGAAAATGATTATTTACTGACTTTTACATATTATATAGAAATGTAATTTTAGCAGTTGCTATATTCTTAGGCATGATTTATTTCCCAGCTTCTTTCCATAGCAACACTATTCTAGGACATGAGACTTAGAATACTGAAGTTATCTTATAGGCAAGTTTTCAGCAACAGTTGTTAGAATTAATCTATAAAGTTATTCACATCTATTATATTACAACCCAAAGCGTTTGTAAATTTTTTATTTAGATTCTCTTTTAATAGTTTTTATTTTAAGAAGACTTGAATAAATTATTTTTAAACTGGTTAAAGGAGGTCTTTTGAGAGTAAGAATGGCCTTTGAATAACAGGGAAGAGCAATGCAAAACTCTGAAAGTATATGATTAAAGCCACTGTACCTAAAATAAAAAAAACTTTCCTTCATCTTGTTTTAGAATGAAGAATATAATCATATGTATTTGTTTAAAGTGGGGTAATTATTTGTGTGAGACTAACCATATGATTAGTATTAACCATATGATCAGTACACACATACACCCACATAAAAAAAACTCGAGGAAATCTTTCTAAAAATAATGACTTAACTTCACATACTTGAAAAATGAAATTTTCCCCCTTTTCCATTGTGTATATCCAAATTTCCTTGTTGACTCTGACTCAGTAAACATTGTTCTACCACCTCTGCGTAACCATATTCCCACTCTCCGAAGTGAGACATTGTGACTGCTACTGAATTATTGACCCTTGCTATTCTAATGCCGTTTTTTTTTTTTTTTATTAGGATTTGGGTGAAGATTTACAGAGTAAATTCACTTTTCATACAGCAGTTCACATATACTTTGTCTCATGTCATTGACCAAAATTTACAATGCAGCAGCTCCCCTCCCACTTCCTCCCCATAGTTACCTCCTCCCAGTGTCCATCCCTTCATACTCTTCGAGAGGCCCATTGTCTGCCAACCCTGTATATGATCTTGGATACACTCTCCATTTAGACATACATAATTGTTTAGCTTGTTCACCCATCTATCCGTCCCTATCCCCATGTTTGCTTTCATTGACAACTCAGTATTGTATTTTCTAATGCCGTTTTGATTTACTTTTTATTTTTCTGCTCAACTTCATCATTTAATTTTTAACAGCTAATATCAAGTTAGCTATAGATTTTCCAAACACTTCTCCAAATCCTTGTTTTAGTTCCTATTGCCAACTCCATTTAATATTAATTTCCTGACTCCAAACACATCATTTCTGTTTTGCATTTAGCTTATGAACGGGAGCTCTGGTGGCGTAGTGCCTAAGGCATTTGATTGCTAACCAGAAGACTGGTGGTTCAAATCCACCAGCCACTCCTGGGAAGGAAGGTTGGGCAATCTACTTCTGTAGTGATACTGCCTTGGAAACCCAAGGAGGGGTTGCTATGAGTTGAATCTAACTCGAGGGCAGTGAGTTTTGTTTTTTTGTAATTATGAATTGTTTAAGGCTGCATTGTTTGTCTTGTCAGCAAAGTGGAAGTAATGTGCTAGGCTTCCATTTGGTTTTGGATATTTTTTATTTGTAATGCAAAAAGGAAGAGCTGCATGTCTTTCCGCTTTAAATCAGCAGTGATGTTTTTTCTCACATAGTTTTGTTTGAGCTAGACCTTGATTTTTCTAATTTGCTTTTATTTCCTTTGCTTCACGGACTTTGAATCTGCTATACCGTCTCACATGTTTTGTACCTCATTGGCTAGACATCCTTTAATTTTCTTTATTCCTTTCTTTTCTACTCCTCACAGTGATTTCTGCACATTGAAAACCTCATCTGTGTCTACAGCATCTTAATTGTTACTTTCTGTGTGCATTTATTTAATCTGTTCATTCTTTTGCATTCACTACTTTACAGAAATTAATAATAGGTATAATACCTACTATTGTTCATCACCTAATAGATCATTGTTTATCCTTCTCTGCAGATAAAGAACACCAAGAGAGTATTTGGGTTAGGTATTTAACATGTGCCATTCTGACAATAAAATGATTATAATTTTAGGAGTTGAATTCAGGTGGCATTTATTTAAAACATACCTGAACAAAAAAAACCCTAACCTTCATATCATCAACGCTGTATTTCTGCTTTTCATTTAAGCAGTATAATCCCTCTAAGGATCCCTAAATGGTTAGTGTTAAGCAGTTGGCTGCTGATCAAAAGGAGCCACCTAGTGGCGGTAGAAAGACCTGGCAATCTGCTGTAAAGATTGTTGTTAGGTGCCCTCGAGTTGGACCTGACTCATAGCGACCCCTCCTTGGGTTTCCGAGGCAGTATCACTAGGGAAGTAGATTGCCCAACCTTACAAACTCGAAAACCCTACAGAGCCGTTTTACTATGTCACGTGGGGTTGCTGAGTCGAAATGGACCTGATGACACCCAATAACAACAACATAGTTCCTCTGGAGTCGCTGGGCGGTCAAATCACTAACACGCGTGGCTGCTGCCGGAAAGGTTAGTGGTTTGAGTCCACCCAGAGGTCCCTTGGAAGAAAGGCCTGGTAATTTACTTCTGAAAACTCAGCCATTAAAAGCATATTTCATCCCTGACACTTGAGGTCTCCATGAGTAGGAATCCACTGAACTATTTTATTTTATTTTTTAATAATTCCTCCAGAAGGAATAGCATTGGTTGGAAGCACTGTAAATTCCAGTGCATTCAAGGCAGGACAATTGACAATGAGATTTTGCAGCATTATACACAGGCTCCTGTTGAAGGTAATTTCCTTTGGGAGAGTTCCTCAAATGAGCCACGGCTTTGGGGTGGCATATTTCTGTCATCCATGAGTGAGGAAATTGTAACTGGTATTTTACCCCACACCATGTCTCTGTCATTTTACAAGCTATTTCTTTTTAGAAGTTCTTCCTGATAGTTTAATTTGTAAAAATATTTGAAAAATTCCTCCAGTTCAGTGAATAGGATGGAAATTTAAATTTAGACACGTGATGTTGGTTTAAACTACAGGGATATGAGGTGAAGGTTTCAGTGTTCCTGGCATTTGAGATCCTGGGATAAGTTATTTGAAAACAGACCTTTCAAGTGAGAAGAATCTTAAAGAAATTTGTTATTGTCATGCTAAAGGTTTTACCCTGAGGGATCCAGAGCCTGGATGACTCTAGCACCACAATATCAGCAGAAGGGCTTTAGGATGGCTGGGGAAAATGGTTGTAGCAAAGCCACAGCCAACACAAAATATTGAAGAAGTTCTCCTAAGCTGTTAAAACTGTCCCATGCCACATCAACTTTAAAAAAGAGTTAACAGAAACACTTTTTTTTTTTTTAGTGAATTAAACATTTGATGAATCGATTGCTTCTGGGCTGGTTTGTTGGAGCTGCCAGTCACCCCTCTGTGGACCTACATGTCTGCTGATTGTTTCTGGGTTTCTGGAATGGGCAAGGCATCCTTGGGTTCTGTCCAATTTGCCACCGATTACTAGGGAAGCTTCTGACTAAGCTTGTGTGGCAACAGTTTCTCCAGCCAGATGGGAAACAGTATGTAATTCTGGGCCTGTTCAAAAGACAATCTGTCCCAATTGGATACTATCCAAAAGCAGGTCAGAAAGCACCAGGCAAGTAAAAAAGTCACTCAAGTGATCCGGGATAAAAATAGCCCATCAATTTTCTGTAGTTATTCAGTTGATCTGTGGCTACTCTGAGGTGACTGATATCTTTTTCTATTGTCTCAGTGTTTCCTGGCATGTACACAATTTTTTATATTCTAGTGCTGACCAAGGTCTAGAATTTAAGAAAATAACTTTCAAGGGGAAAAAAAAATGTTAAGGAATGGTGGTAAACTAGTTCATCGAGGAGGCAGAATAAAAACATAACCAATGTCACAGACCATGGATTGAGTGGCCTTTGTACCGTACTAGGTGTCTTTCAGTGTTGGTTCACTCTGTCCTGATTTTCTGTCTTGGAAAGTTCATTATTTTGCTGCCAGGACTCTCCTCTTCCTCGTTTCCCTTTTAGTCTCCATACACTGCTATCCTTTGATATTTTTATTGATATTTGATATTGATATTCATTCAATAGAAATGAGTCACTCCACAATGGACTAGTTTGCTTGATGTTAGTGTACCTTCAGTGGAGCTAGGAAATATGTTCTGTAAACAAAGAAACTAGTGATTGGCAGGTTGCAAACCAGGCTCCTTAGCACCTCTCTTACATTAGTCATTTGACTGAACCACAGAATGTGAGAGGTGCCTGCTTTATACAAGGATAGATACAGTTTAGGCTTTTCTTGTGCTTTTGGGGCCTATGATTAATCTCTGAACTACTGGCTGAAAGGCTGCCGGCAGTTCAGACCCCCTCGCAGGTACCTTGGGTGACAGGCCTGGCAATCTGCTTTTGAAAAGTCACAACCTTGAAAACCCTATGGAGCAGTTCTACTCTGAACACATGGAGTCACCATGAATCAAAAACAACCCGCCAGCAGCTAAAAATTTATTTAACAGGCATCAACAGATAGGGGTCTAATAAGAAAATACTTTTTTCTGATTTATTCTGGGTATAGATGAGTGGGACCACTATCTCAGAATATATTTTCACTGAGGCTTTCAAAGCATTTACTGTAGGTGAGTCATTAATCCTCCCCACCTATCTAAGGCTCACTCTTTGCAGTTGAGACTCATAGTGACTCCACAGGACAGAGTAGAGCTGCCCCATAGGGTTTCCAAGGCTGTAAATCTTTACAAAAGCAAACTACCACATCTTTCTCCCATTGAACAGCTAGTGGCTTTAAACCACCAGCCTTTAAGTGAGCGCTTAATCACTGCACCACCAGGGCTTCTAAGGCAGACTGTATACTCTGGCATTCCAAGAGAGAAGTACTGAGCACACAATCAATACATCAATACAATCAATACATCAATACAATCAGTACATCAAGTACAGACCGCCTAGATGACTTAATAGCACTTATAGTTCATGTTTTTAGCTCTCTGGGCCCTGAATTCTTGAATTTCTTATTCTCTGTTTTTCAATAACCTTTCCTAACATCGGTGCCCCTCCTTAGAGGAAGTAACTGTGACCTTTGTCTATTCTATACCCAGGCAAAAAACTCAAATCAAACCAACCAAACAAATATTATTCCTCTCATATTACTGGCACCCCAGAAGCTCTCCACTTACATATTTTGCCA
>NW_006921657.1:10089523-10091154 GCF_000298275.1 Orycteropus afer afer
AATCACATGCCTTAGGCACTACACCATCAGAGCTCCTATATATATATATACATATATATATATATATATATATATACACACACAAACACAGAACACAAAGTTAGCAGGTACAAAAGAGTGTATGGCCAAAAGTGACTATATCTCCTCCCTTTGTTCCTCAACTCTGTCTAACAAACTTCTATTTTTGATGCCTATTCAATCACTCCCTACTTTACCACAAACAACCAGGGCTATGTTGGCAAAATTATATGATTGAATCACTGCATAAAGGACCCTACCAAACGTATTAGACACAATTATAAAATACCAGGTTTTTAGGGAGTGTTTTCAAGAGCTTTGGCTTCTATTTTTGTCTAAAAATATAAAAGTTTACCAGAAGTCAGTGAGCAAGTGCCCAACATCGTCAATATACAGTCTTTAATCGAAAATGCAATATTGTTTTTTTAAAAATTTTCCCCTCTTCTCTCAATAGGATATGTAATGAAAAATGAGTCTGTCCTTATCCCACACCCTAGGTGTATTCCTTTTTCCCATAAAAAGTCTCCATTATAGTTTCCTTCTAGAAGTTGTCCCTACAATGTACACACACACACTCACATTCTCCTTTTTTAAAAAACATAAATAGAAAAGTATTTATAAAGTTCTTATTATCTGAAGATAACAATTTAAAGAATTCACCTAAAGTGAATCAACTATATTAGGACAAATATTTCACAGTGAATGGTGAAAAAAATTTTGAGTGCTAGTTTACCTTGAAAAAGGAAACCAATTTTTAATACAATAAGTTTGTATTTTACAAACTGTACGTTATAACTGCAACCATGCACTAATTCACAGCAGGAAGAAAGAATACATCCAACATTGATTAGGGTTTTTTTTTTTGCTCAAGTTTTAAACAAAACTAATAGCACATACCTCATCCTTCCTGCATGTTTGTTTCCACAACAAGATGATCTGAGAATACTTAAAAAAAAGAAAAGACTAGATACTTCCTGAATATTCCCAGAAGCCTCTCTTAATTCTTTACTATTCAAATATTTTTAAGAGCTAAGGGTGGTGGTTCAAACCCACCTGCCATTCCTCAGAAGGAAGACTGGACAATCTACTTCCGTAGAGACACCACCTCAGAAACCCAAGGAGGGGTTGCTATGAGTCGAATCGACTTGACGGCAGCGAGTTGTTTTTTTTTTTAAGGTATGATGTGCTTTATTTCTTTATTCTTTACTTTTGTTTTCAAATAATTTCAAACTCCCCCTAAAATTATAAGAATAATACAAAAAACACCTAATTATCCTTTACCCAGATTCACCGTTACATTTCACCGCATTTGCTTTGTCTTTCCCCTCTCATCATGCATGCATATTACTTTTTCTCCTGCACCATTTGAAACATCATGCCATTTTACCCCTTTCTTTTCTAAGAACAAAGGCATTCTCTTACATAAATACACTTGTTGTTGTTGTTATGTGCCATCGAGTCTGACTCAACTCATAGCGACCCTTCCTTGGGTTTCCGAGGCAGTATCATTAGGGAAGTAGATTGCCCCATCTTCCTTCCGAGGAGTGGCTGGTGGGTTTGAACCACCAGCCTTCTGGTTAGCAGTCAAGTGTCTTTAGGCATTATGCTACCAG
>NW_006921657.1:10091688-10127089 GCF_000298275.1 Orycteropus afer afer
TTTTTTTTTTTAAAGATATGCAGTACTCACTGGTAACAGTCTTTATTTTAAGAGCCAATCTGTTATTTAGCTAAAAGGTGACCTCAGGAGCTAGTTTTGGTTCAAGGTCTATGAGGAATCTCAGGGAGATGGTCTCGCGTACTCTATTCTTAGCCACTGCAGTAAGACATTACCATTTTTAAGGAGGTCATTTGTTTTGTGGAAAGTCCCTGGATGTAGGCTGTTTGATGTTTCCTTATGATTGGATTCAGATTATCTACTTTGGGCAGGAATACTTCTGAAGTGTCGTGTCCTCAGTGCATTGCATTAGGAGGTGCATGATGCCAATTCGTCTCATTATTGGTGATGTTAGTGTTGATCACTCAGTTGAGATGGTGTCCACCAGGTTTCTCCACCGTAAAGGTTCTGCTTTTGCTATTAAGACTTTACCTGAGGGGAGAAACTTTGAGACTAGGTAATTATCCTGATTTTCCTCACATTTTCACCCAATAGTTTCTACATCTTTCGATGATGCTTTCCTGACTCTGTTATTACTGTGCTTCTAAAGTGGTGATTTTCCTAACTCCATCATTGTGTCTGCATTTATACTTGGCATTCTACTACAAGGAAGAGCTTTCCCTTCTCCCTTATTACTTTTGTTTACTTACTTGTTATCAGCACTGACTCATGGATGTGTATTCAGTGAGATACAATCATTACTGTCATTCTGATGCTGGGAATTTTCCCGATTCTGCTAGTAAGCATTCCTTTAAGGTGACTCCTTTGTCTTTGGACATGTCACCATCATTTTTTCAAACAGTTCTTCACTTCATGGTATAACACGATGATCCACATTCATCTTGTACTTCCCATGCTTTAGTACTAGAATTAGCTCTTCTGCAGAGAGTCCTGGATTCCTTTTAGTGGGGAATGGTGTTAGAAACCAAGATCTGAGTTCTCTTTGTGCTCATTGCTACTGAGGTACTGTTGTTCCTCAGCCTTTTCAGCAGGCAGACCCGAGGGGAAAAGTGAGCGTTTCATATTCCAGTATTTTTAAAATCATGAATTCATACTAACGCCTCTGATTCCAATCCAATGCCGCGGAATTCTTCCTTCTCTTCCCTCATTCTGTGTTTGTGTTTGCCTTTTCCTTCAGGAGACCCTTGGCTCTCAGTAACATTAATATATACTTGTCCTACAATACACACAAAATAGTTTCAGAATTGATACATCCACACCATCGTGAAAAACACACCTAAAAATGAGTTCAAGATTTTTTCATACTTTTGTTTAGACTGAAGGCATGTAATCAAAACACCAAGTTAAAAAGAGTTATTTATATTGGTTGTTTATTTATTTTTCTGTCACATAGTTTATATTACTCATCTGAAATAGTTAGATTCCTTTGTTTCTGTTGACGTTTAATTGAAAGGTTTTCTGCCATTCTTTAATTTAAATATATAAAATGTTAATATGGTTCTAAAAGTCCAAAGTAAAAATCTGTACTCAGAGAGGATTTCCTTTCTTCACTGTCCCTTCCATTTCAATCCCATACTTTTTTTTGAAGAGTTCATTTTATCATGGTTGCTGGTGGTGTTTCTCTTTCCTTTTTCCTCTTAATTGTTTGTCAGTATAACTCTACCAGCTTTACTGGGGTCAAAGTTTATGAATAAGTACAATTTTGATAGATATCGCCACATTTCCCTCATAATATTGTATAATGTTTGAGAGGACTTGTGTCTCTCTCCTTTCAGTAACATTCTGCATTACCAGAAATCTGTTCAGCAAATACTGTATTGATTAAATTCCTGCTTTGTGCTACGAGTGTAAGAGAATATGTGTAGTTTGGAATTCTAGTACTTGCCAACTCTGGATTGATCATTGCTGGGAGGGAAGGGTTATAGTCACAGTAGAAGTTGGTTTAATCTCTGACATGGCTCAAGGCATGTAGTCCCAATTTTCTAAAGTTTATCTTTTTTTTTTTTTTGGTTAAATTGTGGGGAAATGCACATCACATAAAATTTTCCATTTTAACCATTTAAAAATATTCAATTCACAAATTCAATTAGCAAAAAACAAAAACAAGGGCATTAGAAGCAATCAAACCTAGGACAAATGGCCCTCGAGACCAGAAAAACCGGATGGTGCCGGCTACCAATGCCAACCACTCAGGAAAGGTTCAAATCCGGAGATCCTCGATAGAGTGGGAGGGAAAATGTCGAACAAAATCCAAAAGCTCAATAATGACCAGCATTACTGGTCAGATGAAATCTGGTGAGACTTCCAATACTATGGCCCTGAAATACATTTGGCACCTGGAATAAAACACACCCCCAGGGGCGGGCTCTCACCCCAATAGTTAACAAGATGTACCACAGACCACTCAACCCAGGATGCCGCACCCACACCCTCAATGGTAATACATCCCTTAGAGCAATAGACCACGGGACATCAGAGGACCAACATTCAAGCTGAAGAAATGCAGGACAAACAGGAGTGCATAAATATGAGGGGCAGAGGGCGAGGGTTACAGGGTAGGGAGGGGAGGAGACTGGGTTAGGGCTGGACATGGCAAATGGGGAATGAAACTAAATGTACGCATGACGTTGATTGTAAAACAAGCTCTTAAAATAAAAATAATAATAAAAATAAAAATTAAAATATTCAATTCAATTCAAGGGCATTAAGTACATCACACCATTGTACATCCATCACCATTCTCTAATTCCAAAACTTTTTCATCACCCCAAAAGGAAACTCCTTTCTCATTAAGCAGTGACTCCCTATTATTTTTTCCCAGCCCTTGTCAACTACTAATCTGCTTCCTGTCTCTATGGATTTGCCTACTCTAGACATTTCATATAAATGGAATCATACAATATGTAGCCTTTTATGCCTAGATTCTTTCACTTAGCATAATATTTTCAAGGTTCATCTATGTTGTAGGATGTATCAGTACATCATTCCTTTTTATGGCCTGAATAATACTCCATTGATGTTTAGGTCACATTTTGTGTATCCATTCTTTAGCTGATGGGCATTTAGGTTGTTTTCACCTTTTGGCTATTGTGAGTAGTTCTGGTATGAACATTCATGTATAAGGTTTTGATTGAACCCAGTTTTTTTGGGTATATGGCTAGTATTGGAATTTTGGGTCTGTGATAGTTCTATGTTTCTGTTTTTGAGGAACCTCTTTAAACCTTTCTGATGCTCCTTATGATATGGGTTTCCCTTTTTAACATTAATCTTCTAAATCAGTGAGGATTAATTGATTAACATCTGGTTAATAATGAAGTCTGACATTCTGATAATCACCACTATAATAATGGTCATAAGTACTACATATTGAACTTTAAATATAGAAAACTACAAGTTTTGATTTGTAATCTGTGTGTCTGTTTTAATGAATTTAGTCAATGCACTGGGCTGTCAGAGGTAAAAAAGACCTCATGCTGGAAGAAGCTGATGAAACTCATACCAACAAGATTGAAAATGAGGACCAGGATGAGCAAAGAGAAAGAAACAAAGAGGTGATGGGTTCAACCAGAGAGAAAACAGAGCAAAAAGAATCCGAGTCCCTGGAGAAGTCACTCTCCCCACAGAATGCAGATTCTCCAGGTAAGTCCTGTCATTTAGCGTTTCCAATTTGCACAGTAGGAAATTCAATGGTTGGTTTAGCATCGTAAAAGATACTTACTTAGACCTTTCCAGCTTGGAACTGAACCCGCCTCCGGGATCAGCTTTCAGCCAAATAATAGACAGGCCTGTGCAGGGAATAACAGCATCACGGAGGAATGTACTTCTCAGTACAGTCAACTATATGAGACCAAAAGAGCAGCATTTGCCCAAAAATGGAGCTCAGAAGGCAGGAAGCGGCAAGAAAGAAGGACAAACGGAAATGGAGAACCCAAGGAGGAAGTGAAAAGGGTGCTGTTACATTGAGGGGATTGCAACCAGTGTCAAGAAACAAAGTGTATCTAAATTATTGAATGGAAAACTAATTTGCTCTGTGAATTCTCACCCAAACTACAACAACAAAAAAAAAAAAAAAATCCTTATAGGAAAGACCATTATAAATAAATAAATAAATAAAAGATAGTTCGCGTTGACACAGAAACTGGAAGATATATTACTTTGTACCTTCCTAACCAGAGAAAGCTTGAGACATTTCTGGGAGTGTCTTCCACTCCATGTAAATTGCATAGCACAGTGCTTTGGTACCTACTGTTATTACCTGGTCCTGGGTAACTGTTACTATTTTCATTTCTTTGTTTATCTAGTCATCTATATCTGCCATCTAACAATGTTTGTCTTGTATGGATGTGTTATATACCTGTACTATTAACTGTCCTTCAGATCTTATTTGAAGTGACTGTCTCATTATCTTCTTTTTAAGAACAGGTGTTCAAGGATGTTGAGGAGCTTTCTGCTTAAAGGCTAAATTCTAATGAGGTGTTCATTCTCACAGTCTGGAAAAATCAACGCAATCACTTCAGATCTTTGAGGAGAACTTTTAACATGCTCACCCCTTGCTGGGAATAAAGGTTCTTGACATTTGATTCAGGAGTCTTTGCTTGTTATCTGAGAGATCCTTCTGTAGAGTTGGCACTGTGACTGCAATAGTCTTGTAACTGGAAATGGTTATAATATAACAGACTGATCAAAGCAGAAGCCTAAATTTGAGAAGGACAGTGCTTTAAGCAAACATGCATGTACAAACACCACCCCCCCACCAGGCAAACACCCCTCACCCCCACCCCAGGCAAACATGCAAATATTTCTCCTTTCAGCCCTGGACTGTTCAGATCCGTGCTCCCTGAGCCCCTGTGGTCTCCCTGTGGCTTTCTGTGTCAGTCAGAACCAGGCATGATCTGAGTTCATAACTGGGGAAGTTTGCACACTCCAAGACTAAGCAGGCATGATGCTGGGGCCCCAGTTGAGTCCTCCTCTCAAGATTCTTTGAAACCTTCTTTCTTTCTTTTAAAATAGTTGTTACAAAAATAGTTGTTTTAAAAATTATTTATATTAAAAGACCCCGGAGTAGCATAGTGCCTAAGGGACTTGACTGCTAACCAGAAGGCTGGTGGTTCAAACCCACCAGCCACGAGTTGGGCAATCTTCTGTAGTGATACTGCCTCGGCAACCCAAGGAGGGGTCGCTATGAGTTGGGTCTGACTCGACGGCACATAACAGCAACAGCACAAAAGACCCGGGAAGGAATATGATCTTACCACTAAAAAAAAGAAAACAATCATATATTTAATTTAACTTAGTGTCTACCCCTTCCCTCCATCCTTCTCTGTGTCTGGCCCCTGAAGTAACCTACATGGATACTTAGGTGTGTTTCCCTCCACATGGTTCTCTGTGCTGATACGGGCCTACGTCCAAGTAAATGTACATTTTTTGAGATCTTTAAAGCATGGGATTACAGAGTGGTTAAGAGTGCACACATTGGAACTGGACTGGGTCCACAACCCAGCTTTTCCTGGGCAAGCTAGGTATCCAACCTTAGTTTTTTTTTTTAATTATGGTAAATGAGACATTTGCTACTTCAACATTTTTTACATGTATAATTCAGTGTCATTAATTATGTTCCTCATGTTTACAACCATCACCTATTTTTTCCATCATACTTAACAGAAACTCAGTGCTGCTTAGGCAGTGATTGCTCCCTTTCCCCTCCTTCCTGTCTTAGTTCTTAGTGGTAAAAATACTGGCATCTATCTCCTAAATTTGAATAATTTAAAGTTTTTTTTTGTGAGGAATATGTAACAATATACATCAAGTATTTAGACATCCTCACATTTAGCGCTAACTCATTCTTAACAGTTGATCATATTCTGCAACGCAGATGTATCATAATTTACTCAGAATAAATTGTGATACCAGTTTTGATGTCCTCTCATTGTGAAGTATATCCTTTAACTGGGTTGAAGAATGAAATGGTGAGGGTCAGGGGAGGGAGGAGCATCTTTGAGAAGCTGCTGTTGGTAAGAATTATGAAATTCTGCCAAAGGATGCATTTACCAGTGTTTCCTCAATGCTGTTTAAGAGATTATTGGTGGTTCTGAGCAGTGCCTTAAATTTTGAGTTTGATATATCAAAGTGTGGTGGCATGATTACTTATGATTTCATTTTACTGCAGTGCAAATTTTATAACTTCAGCGTTTAAGGAATATCATTCATGTCAGTTTTACCAAGCCCCGAGTAGCTTCTCATAAATTACTTTTTAGCACATTTGTTAATTTCCTAAAGCTATGCTTGATACTTACTTTGGAATTTTCTTTTTGATGGCTTTTTTTTTGTGATGAGCAGCCACAAAATAGTCCCCAGTCACACTCCAACACTTCATGGCAACCAGTAAACTATGAAGCATGGCTTCTGAAAACTGGCATACAAGACAATCTCACTTTCTTTCCATGTAAAAATGTAATAAATACAATTCTAGAATTAAAGAGTGTTATGTAGCATGATAGCATCCTGAAGCAAAAAAGAAAAGAAATTAAAATACAGTAGATGCTGTTGATATGCTGCCATATCCCCTGGGTACCTGCCTTTCCTGACATTGCAACTCTCTGGTTCCTACTACAACCATCATGACTCCATCAGAGGCCGTTCTCTGACAGTGGAGCCTGCTTGGCAGCAAAAGTGTAAGTGGTCATGGGAAGCTCAGCCTTCATGACCCTGAGACTAGAAGAACTTGATGGTGCCTGACTACTAGTGCCAACCACTTGGAAAAGGATCGAAATTAGAGATCCTGTATAGAGTGGGAAAATGTGGAACAAAATTCAAAAACACAGAAATAACCAGGATCACTGTTTGGTTAGAGACTGGTGAAACCCCTAAGACTGTGGCCCCAGGTTATCCTTCAGACCTGGAACTGGACTCACTTCCATGTATTGTTGTTGTTGTTATGTGCCCTTGAGTTGGACCCAACTCATAGCTACCCCTCCTTGAGTTTCTGAGGCGATATCACTACGGAAGTAGATTGCTCTCAGCCAAACAGTAGAAAGGCCTATGAGCAGAATACCTATGCCAAGGAGATGCAGCCATTTACCCTTGGGAGATGCACCCTTTAGAACACTCAATTGTGAGAAATCAGAAGGACAGCTTTTGCATAGCTGAACCGACAGGAATACAAAGATAAGAAGTTACATGGGGGGAACAGTAGTTACAGGGAGGAGATGGGAGGAGAGCTGTTTATTATTGGGATTTTAATTGGTGCTGTGAAACAAAATGTATATGAACTGTTGAGAGTAAAATGAATTTGCTTTGTAAATTTGCATCCAAATAACAATAACAATAAAAATTTTTGAAAAAAGTGTCAAAGAGCCAAAAAAAAAAAAAAAAAAATAATAGGTTTAAAAAGACAGGGAATAAACTTTGGGAGCAAACTCCCTTTGAGAACAGCTATCAGCTAGTAAGGAATGAGAGTGGGAGGCTAAATCCCTCAGCCCCTCGCCTTTCAGGTAAAGTAACACTGAGAGGTTCTCATGGGCTCCAGGGATTCTCCGGTAAGATCAAACCCCAACCACTCATGGTGGTAAGCTGCTTGATAACTTATTTGACTTCATTCCTTTCCCCAACCACTGCCAGTGTCTCCTGGGATCACCTCCAAAATGAGCCACTTGTATTCAAATCCTTGTCTGGGTATCTCTTTCTAGGAGAACCTAAATTAGACAACATTTTTTAAAAAACTACAAAAATAACATCTATTTCCTGTAGAAATCTCAGAAAATATGATTAAGCAAAAGGAAGAAAAGACAACTCATGATCTTACCAACTAAAGAAATAACTATTACTGATATTTTGGTATATTTTGATATATATTAAAACCCACTGCCATCAAGTCAATGCTGACTCTTAGTGACCCTATAGGACAGAGTAGAACTGCCCCAGCCAAGGCTGCCCCATCTTTCTCCCATGGAGCAGCTAGTGGATTCAAACCACTAAACTTTTGATTGGTGGCTCCTTCGTATAAGTTAGTATACTTAAAATAGGATCATCCTACACATATTTTGTGTGCATGTTTCAATTACAGATAGAATACCAGCAACAATTTCCTTTTGTTTTTTCCTCAAATAGAAATTCTTTAGATTTGTTTTCTCTGATGATTCTAAAAGAAAGTGCAAATAAATTCAATTTTCCTGATATAAACACTGTTAACTACTTTGTGTATATTTTTCTAGAGTTTTAGATAATATTTTTAATATGAATGGAAGCACATTTTATATATTATTTTGTAAACTACTTGTTTATTAGCAATATTATGGACATAAAACAATGACATATGGAATATGTATTTATTCGTTGCAAAAAAAAAAACCAAGAAAGAGTATAAAATGAAAACATGTCTATTTCCGCTACTCAGGATAACTGTTAATATTTTGATGTACAGGCATACCTCCTTTTACTGCACTTTGCTTTATTGTGCTTTGCTGATGAGTTTTATTTATTTATTTCACAAATTGAAGGTTTGTGGCGACCTTGAGTGGAGCAAGTCTAACAGTACTATTTTTCCAACAGTGTGTACTCACTTCATGTCTCTGTGTCACATTTTGGTAATTCTCACAATATTACAAACTTTTTCATAATTCACACTTAATATAGGGTAATAATATAGGGTAATAACTTTTTTTTTTTAATTTAATTTAATTTTTTTTAAATTAGGATTTGGGTGAAGATTTACAGAGTAAATTCACTTTTCATTAGGGTAATAACTTTTATATGCACTGGGAAACCAGAAAAATTTGTGAGACATGCTTTATTGCGATACTTGCTTTATTTTGGTGGTTTGGACCCAGACCTGCAGTATCTCTGAGGTATTCCTGTACTTCATTTTAGACTTTTCAAAAATTATTTTTTAATGTAAGTACCCATGTAAGTAAGTAAATTTAGGAATGAGATCGTACTATATGAACTGTTTTGTAACTGCCATTCTCTTAGAAATGTGTTATGAGAACTTTTCTGTAATAGCAAATATTTTAAAATTATTAATTTTTTGGCAATTTAAGCAACTGTAGTTTTGAAGATTTAGGTTGTTTCTTGATTTTTTTTTTTAACATTTATGAATTGAAGCATGATAAACATCTAAATCCTTGGGCACATCCATGCTTATTTCCTTAGGAAAATTTCTAGAAGTAGAATTACTGGATCAAAGGTTATAAGCATTTTAATGAGCTTAATAAATATTGTCAAAATTGCCTGCCAGCAGAGTTTTGCCAATTTATACTTCCTCCAGTAGAGAAGGAAGATGACCTTTTCTCTAGTTTTCAACAGTGTTGTTTATTATAATTAAAATAAATCTCACTGCCGTGGAACTGAGTTACTGGTATTTCCAGGGGCCCTTTACCATTGACCTTTTACACACGGCAGCTGTTTGAAACTTGTTTCTAACTTCTTTGCTGGTGAATTGTCAAAATTCCCACCACTGGAAGCATCTATAGATTTCCGTTTATTGTTAAGCATTTAAGCCTGTGGGTTCCTCTCACCCATATAAATTGAAATTCTTGTTCATAAGAATTCAAAAGTCTGCTGAAGTTAATACATTTCCATAAAATATTAATAATTCAATACCAAAGGCTGACTCTTACCTTTTAGTTGTTGGAGTGAAATGATATCACTTTATTCACCAAGTTGTTTTACTATTGTTTGACTTTTCTTTGCCTACTACTGATTATAAAATCTTCTTTTCTCTCTTTTAAAGGTTTTTCAGATGTGAACTCTTGGCACCTTCATTTCCGCTGGTCTGGAGATGCTCCCTCAGAACTCCTGAGGAAGTTTAGAAACTATGAAATATGAAACATCACTGCACCATGGAGGAGGGAGAGAGTAGACCATTCTCTAAGCTGCCAATATGCAGTCTTTGCTCATACCTAAACATTTCATGTTTATGTGTCCTGTTTGTGAATTGCTAAGTTCCAGTTGATTCTTTCATTCATAAAAACGTTCTCACAATGTATTTTTTAAATGAGAATATTTTCAAAAGAATACTTTCTTTCAATGTTTGCATATATTAAGGTTCTTAGATCCAGAGTGGATTGTACTTTATGTGTTTTCCTGTGAATGACATTTATAGAAATCCACTTAATAATTGATTTCTGTATTTAAATATTTAATTGATTTATCATACTCTCTGTTAGTGCTGTATGCATAAGAAATGTTTTCTCTTGACTCGAAATGTGAAATTACTTGTAAAATCCCATGAAGTGAAATAAATAAATTCTTCAGAGTTCATAATGGGTTTATGTGTTAGACTGTGTTCTCTATAGAAACAAAACCAGTAAAGCTTATATATATAGAGAGAAAGACAAATTTATCTTAGGAAAATGGCTCACATGCTTATAGAAGCTGGTAAGTCCAAAGTTCTTGGATCAAATGTCAAGCTGGAGGCTTTTCTCAACTCTTGCAGCTGCAGGGGCTGAGGAGCTCAAGGTTGGCAGGCAGTATACCAGCTGTTGACTCCAACGAATGACGAATCCAAGATCTCCAGGCCAAATGGTGGATTGTTCGCTCACGGACAGGTGTAAGCAGCACAACAGAATCCCAATCCACAAGAGTGTCTCTTTTCCCAGGATGTCCATAAATATACTGGAAGCAGGCCACACCCCTAGGGAAACTCCCTTTCAATGGATTGCTGCTCAAAACATATACATCTGATCCCATCACGGGAATAACCACATCACAACTGCTTAAACCACACAGAATTGTGGTCCAGCCAAGTTGACACACAGCTCCAACTATCACAGTTTATAATTCAGTCATGTTTAAAAAATTATTTGAATACGTATTTCTACTTTAATGTCAATAATTGTGAATTTAAGACATTATGATTTATTTGAAGAAACAGTGTATTTTTTGCAAAAGTTTTTTTGGTATATAAGCAAGTGATAAATTTGTAAATTATATTCTATGAAAAAGGGGCTGTTAGTTAACCTATCCTCTTTAGGGTGGAATTGTTGATGGTTATGTGTATTCTACTTTTTTTTTTTTTGGTTTGTGAACAAGCAAATGAAAAACTAAGAAGAAAAAAGATTTTAGAGCAAGGTTTCCCTCGTCAGTGACAGAGTTTTTACTGGTCCTTGGCAAAGTTAGGAAAGTATGAATATAGCAAGATTTTGGGAAAGCTATGGAGTTCCTGTGTGGTGCAAATAGTTAACAACCTCAGCTACTAATGGGGAAGTTGGAGGTTCAAGTCTACCCAGAGGGCAACTGAAAACCATTTGGAGCACAGTTTTACTCTGCTACACATGGGTGACTTGGTGGGTCACCAAGAGTCAGAATTGATTCAATGGCAATGGGTTAGAAAGCTCAATGTATTCAATATAAAGGCTGCTCTTTATTCAGAACTTATGTCCATCTTATCCTTATGGTTTAAAAGGTGCTTTCTTTTATGAAATAGAGTCAAAAGAGTAGATGAAGACTTCTTCTTTTTTAAAACAACACTCTGTTGGTTCTCTCAACTTTATTTGAAATTTTACTGTTTTATCAGATCCAGAAGTCAGGGCCACCAGATTAGGGAGTTATTTCTATGAATATTTTACCATTTCAGGGTATGTGATTTGGCATTGTTACCATTATCTGCAAATTTAATTTCAAAAGACTATAAAATATATACAAAACAATATAGTTCAAATGAGCTTTTGAACCACAGAAAGGAATAGCTTAAAGTCACAACTGCCTATCAAAATGCCTGGCCCGGGTTAGGAACTCAATGAGATTGAATAAATGAATTTTTTAATCTAACAATCAGAGTTTTGATTATTTTTGCCCCTTTTTTCTACAGACTATCTGGTTTATAGCATTGAAGACTTTAAATGACTGGTCCAGGGGAACACCCGTGACCTGCCCTGTTTTCATTGCAGACTCCTTTAATAAGAAATGAGAAATAACTCCTCTTTAATGGAAAGAAGGTTAGGCAATCTACTTCTGTAGTGATACTGCCTCGGAAACCCAAGGAGGGGTTGCTATGAGTCAGGGCTGACTCTGACTCGATGGCAAAATAACAACAACAATGGATATTTAGATCCCTGGGTGGTTTGACCACTAACTGAAATGTTGGCAGTTTGAACCCACCTAGAAATGCCTTCAAAGACAGGCCTGGTGGTGATCTGCTTCATGAAAGGACTTGAAAACTCTGTGGAGCAATTCTACTCTGCACACATGGTGTAGCCATGAGTAGACATTGTCTCCACAGCAACTACTACCACCATCACCACCAATAATAAAAACATTTATGATGGGCTTATGGGGTTTTATGATGGGTCAGGCTTATGCTCATTGCCATCGAGTCAATTCCAGCTCATGGAGACCCCCATTGGGTTTCTGAGACAGTAAATCTTTACGGAAGTAGATTGACCAGTCTTGTTTCCACAGAGTGGCTGGTGGGTTTGAACCACCAACCTTCTAGTTAGCAGCCAAATGCCTTAGGCACTGCACCAGCAGAGCTCCTAGGCTTATGCTAGGCACTTTATATGCTTCATCCCACTCAATTTAGCATTCCTTAGAGGTCTTTTTAGTAGTGCCTAGGGCATTTGACTGCTAACCAGAGGGATGGTTATTCAAACCAATCAGCCACTCTGTGGAAGCAAAACTAGGCAATCTATTTACATAAAGATTTACTGCCTCAGAAACCCAATGGGGTTGCTATGAGTTGAAATCAACTCAATGGCAGTGAGTTTGGTTTTTTGGTTTTAGAGATCTTTTACATGTAAGCACTAAATACTCCCCTGAACTCAAATACAGTTTAAAAAGGGAAGACAGTGTGCTTTGGACACTGCAGTCTTTCCCTACATTACCTCTAATGGAAAGTAAGGTGGGGAAACTGGAGAACTTTTCTTCATTAATTTGATAAATTCTCAGTATGTCCAGCTCAACCACAATCAGATATACATATAACAACAGCACATTTTCAAAGACACTTGCTTTTGGATTATGACTCATCTACATAGATAGCATAGCAAGGCCACAGGAACTGACAGAATATCCATTGAAGTGTTTCAACAAATGGATGCAGTGCTGGAGGCACTTACTTGTTTATTCCAAAAAAAATGTGGAAAACCTTGCCAACTAACTGGAAGAAATCGTTATTTGTGCCCATTCCAAAAAAAAGGTTATCCGACAGAATATGGAAGTTATTGAACAATATCATTAATATCACATGCAAGTAAGTTTTTGCTGAAAATAATTCAAATGGTTGCAGCAGTATATTCACAGGGAACTTCCAGAAATTCAAGCTGGATTCAGAAGAGGATGTGGAACGAGGGATATCATTGTTGATGTCAAATGGATCCTGGCTGAAAGCAACGAATATCAGAAAGATGTTGACCTCTGTTTTATTGACTATGTAAAGGCATTCCACTGTGTGGATCATAACAAATTATGGATAACATTGCAAAGAGTTGGAATTCCAGAACACTTTGCAGTGCCTAAGGCATTTACTAAGCAGAAGATAG
This sequence comes from Orycteropus afer afer, assembly GCF_000298275.1. Taxonomy (NCBI): domain Eukaryota; kingdom Metazoa; phylum Chordata; class Mammalia; order Tubulidentata; family Orycteropodidae; genus Orycteropus; species Orycteropus afer. Next base: position 10,105,122 of record NW_006921657.1, read on the forward strand.
GTGGTTCAAACCCATCAGCTGCTCTATGGAAGGAAGATGGGGCAATCTATTTCCATAAAGATTTGTGGCCTCAGAAACCCAAAGGGGGTTGCTATGAGTTGAAATCGATTAGATGGCAGTGAGTTTTTTTTTAGTTTTAGTTGTGCTTATGAGGAACCAGGACATAGACACAGAGGCTGTTGTTCAGACCGAGCAAGGAGATACAGCATGGTTTAAAATCAGGAAGGGTGGGTGGTAAGGTTGTATCCTTTCCCTATACTCATTCAATCTGTATACTGAGCAAATAATTAGAGACACTGGCTATATGAAGAAGTACGCCATATCAGGATTGGAGGAAGACTCATTATCAACCAGCGATAGGCAGACGACACAACCTTGCTTGCTGAAAGTGAAGAAGATTTGAAGCACTTGTTGATGAAGATCAAAGACTACAGCTTTCAGGATTACAGCTCAACATAAATAAAACAAAAATCCTCACATCTGGACCAATAAGCAACATCATGATAAATGGAGAAAAGATTGAAGTTGTCAGGGATTTCATTTCACTTGAATCCACAAGCAACACCCATGGAAGCAGCAGTCAAGAAATCAGGTGTATTGCACCGGGCAAATCTGCTGCAAAAGACCTTGTGGTAGTTAAGGTTATGAGTCAACTCGGCTGGGCCTGGTTTAGACTGGTTGTGCAACTGGATGTAGTTATTCCCATGATGAGACTGGTAATCAACTCCATGGTGGAATCTACTGGAACAGTTGAGTACCTGCCTTACGGATGTGGTTTGCTTCCAGTATATAAGAAGCATTGAGAAAGGTTTCTGCAGCTTTTTGGTACATTTAGACCCTACAACAACAACAACAGACCCTGTATGTAGTCCAAGCTTCATTTAGCATCCTGCTGTTTCCTCTGATCTTGAGACTGCCTCTGGACTTGAACTAGTGGCCTTTGGTAATCTTGAGACAGTGCCATTTCATTTGCTGACCTTGGGCTTATTAGCCTCACCAGCCAGCAGCTGTCTGAGTGAAGAGACACCTTTGGCTCCAGTGTGCCAGGAGCAAGAAGCAGAGCTGAAGCCCAAGGTCAAGGGGCTTTCACCAAGCCCTTAGAGCCTGTCACTTTGAGCTAGGACTTCTAGCCTCCTAAACTGTAAGTGAATAAACTGTTTGTTAAAGCCACCCACCTGAGGTATGTTTTCTGTTAGAGCAGCACTAGGTAACCAAAATAGACCTCTTTAAAGTGTTAAGGAGCAAAGATGTCACTCTGAAAACTAAACCTAATACAAGCCAAGGAAGACCGGTTAATATGACTATTATTCAAATTTATGCACCAACCACCAAAGCCAAAGATGATGAAAATGAAGATTTTTATCAACTTCTGCAGTCTGAAATTGACTAAACATGCAATCAGAATGTGCTAATTATCACTGGTGACTGGAATGCAAATTTGGAAACAAAGAAGAATCACTGGTAGTTGGAAAATTTGGCTTTGGTGACAGAAATAAAGCTGGAAATTGCATGGTAGAATTTTGCAAGACCAATGACTTATTCATTGCAAATACATTTTTTTCAACAATACAAAAGGCAGCTGTACACGTGGACTTTGCCGGATGGAACACACAGGAATCAGATTGATTACATCTGTGGCAAGAGGCGATGGAAAAGCTCAATACCTTCAGCCAAAACCAGGCCAGGAGCTGATTGTGGAACAGACAATCAAATGTTCATATGCAAGTTCAACTTGAAGTTAAAGACAAAACAAGTCCATGAGAGCCAAAATATGACCTTGAATATATCCCTCCTGAATTTAGAGACCATCTGAAGAATAGATTTGATGCATTGAACATGAATGACCGGAAACCAGAAGAATTATGGGATGACATCAAGAACAGCATCCATGAAGAAAGCAAGAGGTCACTAAAAAGATGAGAAAAGAAGAGAAGACCAAAATGGATGATGGAAGAGACTGAAACTTGCCCTTGAGTGGAGAGTGGCTAAAGCAAGTGGAAGAAATGACAAGTTAAAAGAGCTGAACAAAAGATTTCAAAGAGCAGTTTGAGCAGACAAAGCCAATTATTATAATGAAATGTGCAAAGACTTAGAGTTAGAAAACCAAAAAGGAAGAACATGCTCAGCATTTCTCAAGCTGAAAGAACTGAGGAAAAAAATTAAGCCTTGAGTTGCAGTATTGAAAGATTCTATGGGCAAAATATTGAATGATGCAGCAAACATCAAAAGAAGATGGAAGGAATACAGAGAGTCACTGTACCAAAAAGAACTAGTCAATCTTCATCCATTTCAAGAGGTGGAATATGATCAAGAACCAATGGTACCGAAGGAGGAAGTCAAAGCTGCACTGAAGGAATTGTCAAAGAACAAGGCTCCAGGAATTGACAGAATACCCATTGAAATATTTCAACAAATGGATGCCCCACTGGAGGCACTCACTCGGTTATGCCAAGAGATTTGGAAGACAGCTACCTGGCCAACTGACTGGAAGAAATCCATATTTTACCCATTCCAAAGAAAGGTGTTCCCACAGAATGTGGAAATTATTGAACAGTATAATTAATATCACATGCAAGTAAGATCTTACTGAAGATAATTCAAAAACAGTTCCAGCAGTATATTGATAGAGAACTTCCAGAGGTGCAAGCTAGATTCAGAAGAAGATGTGGACCAAGGGCTATCATAGCTGCTGTCAGATGGATCTTGACTCAAGGCAAAGAATACCAGAAAGATGCTTACTTGTGTTTTATTGACTATGCAAAGCCATTTGATTGTATGGATCATAACAAATTGTGGATAACATTAAGAAGAATAGGAATTCCTGAACTGAATTGTACTCATGAGGAACCTGTACATTGACCAGGAGGTTGTCATTCGAACCGAACAAGGGGACAGTGCATGGTTTAAAATCAAGAAGGGGGTCTGTCAGGGTTGTATCCTTTCCCCATACTTATTCAATCTATATGCTGAACAAATAATCTGAGAAGCTAGACTATGTGAAGAAAAACGTGGCATCAAGATTGGAGGAAGAATCATTAACAACCTGCGATATGCTGATGACACAACTTTGCTTGCTGAAAGTGAGGATGACTTTAGGCACTTAATGATGAAGACTGAAGAATACAGTCTGTGGTATGGATTACATCTTGATATAAAGAAAACAAAATTCCTCACAACTGGACCTATAAGCAGCATCACGATAAATGGAGAAAAGATTGAGGTTGTCAAAGAATTCACATTGCTTGGTTCTACAATTGACGCCAATGGAAGCAGCAGTCAAGACATTAGATGACGTATAGCACTGGGCAGTCAGCTGCAAAGGACCTCTTTCAAGTGCTGAGGAGCAAAGATGTCTCTTTGAGGTCTAAGGTGTACCTGACACAGGTCGTGATATTTTCATTCGCCTCATATGCATGTGAGAGCTGGACAACGAATAAGGAAGACTGAAGAAGAGTTGATGCTTTTGAGTTGTGGTGCTGGCAAAGAATGCTGAAAGTACCATGGACTGCTAAAAGAACTAACAGATCTGTCCTGGAGGAAGTGCAGCCGAAATGCTCCTTGGAAGCGAGAATGGCCAGACTTCGTCTCACTTACTTTGGTCATGTTATCAGAAGGGACCATTCCGTGGAGAAAGATGTTATGGTTGGTAAGGTGGAGGGTCCATGAAAGAGGAGAAGGCCTTCAATGAGCTGGATTGACACGGTGGTGGCTGCGACGATGGGCTCAAGTATAGCAAGGATCATGGAGCTGGTGTGGGATTGGTCGTGTTTCATTCTGCTGTGCATAGGGTCGCTATGAGTCGGAAATGACTCGACAGCACCTAACAACAACAACAACAACAACAACAACTCAAGCCATGGTATTTTCAATTGCCTCATATACATGTGAAAGCTGGACAATGAATAAGGAAGACTGAAGAAGAGTTGATGGTTTTGAGTTGTGGTGTTGGCAAAGAATACTGAAAGTACCATGGACTGCGAGAAGAATGAACAAATCTGTACTAGAGGAAGTGCAGCTGGAATGCTCTTTAGAAGTGAGAATGGCCACACTTCATCTCACCTACTTTGGTCATGTTGTCAGAAGAGACCATTCCCTGGAGAAGGATATCATGCTTCGTAAAGTGGGGAAGACCCTCCGCGAGGTGGATTGACAACCGTGGCTAAAACTATGGGTTCAAGCATGGCAAGGATTGTGAGGATGGTGCAGGACCACGCAGTGTTTCGTTCTGTTGTACAAAGTGTCGCTATGAGTCCGAGCCGACTCGATGGCACCTAACAACAACAGCATGGCCTTGCAAACTGATGGGAAAAAAGATAATTTTATATAACGACTATTATTAAGCTCTTAAGTCAGCTCTAAATGGTGAATATAATTAGTTTCTCTCATTGCTAATGAATAAATGAATGAGGCATATATTTCTTGAGAACATTATTATGAGATAAATGTTTAATAGCATTTATGTAGATATAAAAATGTTTAAATCATGTTTATGATCTTAAGTATTTAATAATTTAGCAAAATAAGACAGTATATGAATATCTATAGTTTGAAAGGAATATATTCCATTACTTAAAAATACATAAAGTACTTAGAACATCCTTGGTGTGCAGTAAGCACTATGTGTGTTAGACTATGTATTTCTATTAAACGTTAAGTCTCATGATACACATCAGGCAGCATTGTGACCTCCCTCCTTCTCTCCACCTTGCCCCTCAGTTTTCCATCTCTTCTTTCAGTCCAGTTTCTTGCATACCTTTCCATAGATATCCTGTGTGTTTACACACAGGTATGTATTTGTATTCTCTGTTTTTTTCCTAGCACAAATTGTAACATAGTGTATATGCTATTCTATATGTTCCATTTATTCAGTTAATATATCTTGGAGATGTTTGCATTTTTGTACATAATAGTGCATCATTCTTTTTACCTGCTGCATAACATTCCATTCTGTGGATGAGCCATGATATATGTAACATGCCCTCTACTGATGTCTTTTAAAGTTATGGATAGTGTTTTTAAATCACAAATAACACTGTAATGCATAGCTTTGTACATAGTATTTCTTTTTTGTGAAGAATATCTGTAGGTAAATAGCTAGCACCGGAATTGCTAGATCAAAGAATCTGTGTATTTAGAATTTGATTACCAAATTCTTAAGCAAACAACAGTTGCAGATGGGCAGGTTTTAGAGGTCTTACAAAACCAAAACCAAACTCACTGTCGTCGAGTGATCCAACTCATAGTGACTCCTCTTTGGGTTTCCGAGGCGGTATCACTATGGAAGTCGATTGCCCAGTCTTCCTTCCGAGGAATGGCTGGTGGGTTTGAACTGCCAGCCTTATGGTTAGCAAATACCTTAGGCACTGTGCCACCAGAGCCGTGGAGTCTTAGGACCACTAAATTGGAAAACTCTGAATCTAATAGTGCTTGTTCATTGGGATTCTTGCCAGATGAAAAAGCCAGTCCTTTAGTTTTTTCTCACTCTAGGTTACACTTTGTGGGGCCCAGTCTGAAGCATTGTGCTTACGGAACAATTTACCCTGCACTTCCCCTAACCCCTGATACCTCGGAGTGCCCAAGATATAAAGCAATAATGAAACCAGAGTACTTGTTTCTTCCACCATCTTCCACAGAGCCAGAAAGAGAACAAGGCCTTTTTCACTGTTATGGTTACTTGCCTTCTGGGTGTCCTGAAATGTTGAAATATAATTCTGAAACATTTTTGCTTTTTTAAGCAAAGGGCAATCCAACAGAGCAACTCTGGAACACCTAGGCAGAATTCACAATTTCCTGTGAACCCAAACAGTCCCCAATCCCCAATGGACATATTCTCAGCCTGTCGAAAATGTGCCACCTGATGAGCAAATGAGAAATGCAAAAGTCTTTGCAGATATATTTTGCAAACAGAGAGCTGGGTAAGGAGAAGATAAGGTTGTTTTCCTGCTTAAGGATTTTCATATCCTTTCCCTGCAGATCTGATGGTGGTTACAAGATCAATCATAGCCGTAAATGTCGATGACTAATGCAATTATTGAGAGGGGTCTTTAATTTCCTGGAGGCAAACACCATTACCCTCCACCTCCACATCACAAATGTGGAGATGCCAGGGCTACTGGGGAGTCAGTGATGGAAGAAATTATAAAACTGATGCAATTACGGGGAAAATGATAAAAAGTCTCACAATGAAAGGCTTCAATTCCCTTCAATTTCAGCTTTTGTGATATGCATCAGTGTGGCTGTCGGCAGTATTATTGCTTCTCAGCTTTCTGTGTCATCTCACCCTAATTGTGGGGGAATATTTTACCAGGCAGTCCATTCTCATCCTTTCTCTCCTCCCCTGGACTCTTTTTTTGTGTCTTGTAATGTTTTTTGCTTTGATTATTAGCTGACAAAAGTGAATCTTTTCTCAGAGGAAACTCGGTTAGGTTTATGGAGAACTGGATCTTTCCCTGGTTCTAACCTACTGTGGTACTTAGGCAAATTACTTGAGCTCTCTGATCTAGTTTTTTCTACCTGTGGCTGTGAAAAACAAAACAAAACAAAACAAAACTCCCCTTATGGAATACAAGATCTCGGCTGAAGACCAGGCCCAGGGTTGGCCTGTTCAGGGTCTCTGGTGGGAATAAGGACATTGTGTAGGCCAAAAGTAGAAGTGAGGGCAGGGAAGGCGTGTCTTTTCCTTCATTTCTTTCTAATAAGTCTTTTTTCCTTATTGATTTTTTAAATAAAAGGGAAGAAACAGAAAGGGAGATCTAAGTCTACAGATTTACCTATCCTCGCCCTCTCCCCCAATAAAACAAGCTGAAACAACCAAACTTGTTGCCATTGAGTCAATCCCACGTGTTACAGAGTAGAACGGCTCCATAGGGTTTTCTTGGCTGTAATCTGCACAGAAGCAGATTGCCAGGCCTCTCTTCAGCACTGCAGTTGGGTGGGTTTCAACCACCATCGTTTAGGTGGTTAATAGTCAAGCACAAACTGTCTCTCCCAGGGACCTGTATCATATACACTGACCTCAAACATTTCTGTTATTTTTTGACATTTAACTGAGTCTGATGCTACTCTTGGTAATGTTCCACCTCTGAACACAGAGTTCAGAGTGAAGTTTCTTTACTAAATACTGTCCATCCTGTTAGATTGTTAATGGGGTCTCTAAGACAGGGAAAGACAATGATAATGATATTTTAAAAACAAATTTAATAGTTTCCAAAACATTTTCTCTTGTATCTTGCTTGAACCTCACAACTAACCTCATTTTCTTTTTGAATTTGTAGTTTTTGTTACATACTAAGAACCACATTTGCTAAGTTTATTAATTCTTCACATTGTTTTAGACATGCAATGGTTGCCTTCTCTTGTGTTACCATATTTTAAGATGTAACTTGATAAAAATGGACAAAACTGAGCAACAAATTCAAGTAAACCCAACAAATTTTCACTTTATGGGGACCTAGACACTTCATTTCTTCCTCAAAAAGATAGTCCGCCCATGTTAAGCAATTGTTATATGACAGCAACAATGTAAAACAGCTTTCTAGTACTGACATTCCTCATTAATTCATGTTTCCAGTTCATGAGTTAAACCAAAACCATGTCTTCGATTTAAATATGACAACATACAATCTCTGTGCATGGAACTGTTCTCATATGTTTATCGATCCCAATTGAGAGTCAAATGACTTAGGACTGAATAGTTTGTAAACAAAACAATATCTAAAGCTGATGGAGAATACAGTAACCACAACCTCATAATTTTCACCGTTAGCTTCGCACCCTAGAAATATATTCTGGTTGTAGAAGTTTATTTATTTACCATCCAGAAATTTTCAAATGGTCCACTGTGATGTTGACAATCACTTGGCCTTCTTTCAGTCCAATAATTTACATCATTAGAAAAAAAAAATATTCCACAAAGCAGGAACAGTATTTCTTTTATTTATGGGGTCTGCAGATGCGACAGTTTCAGATTCTAACATAGTTTCACTTTCTACACCATTTACATATATATATATATTACTACATCAAGGAATGGATGCAGAATTTGGAACACATTCTGACTATTCTTATTACTATTAGTAGTATTTCAGCACTGGTGGTACTAGTACAATGATTTGCACTCATTAAACTTGAGTGTTCAATGGAAGAAGTCTCTTCTGATTCATCACATTTTAAAAAGGAAGTTAATTTTGGAATTGTATTTAGGGATTCACAAACCCTTTTCATTTCATTGTCTATGAACTTTTATTTTTGCATTCAACTTAGTTGTTACCCTTTCATTTTGCCTGGATATAAAATTATGTAACTTTTAAAATTTAGTTATACTGTAGACATTAATTTGAATAATTTAAAATAAGTAAAATTTATAAAATAAAATTTATATCAGATTTGGATGCTAACACAAAAATTTATATTTGACAATTAGTAACTAAAAGGAATGGATTTGGAACGTGTAATTTTGTTCTTCAGGCCTGAGATACTCAAAAGAAATAGAAACAAGAAACAAGGCAATTAGAAAAAATTTCATTGGTTTGTGGCATGGTGTTTGTTGACAGGCTTTTTGCAGATTTCCATGAGTGCTTTCTTGTCTTGAAATAATATTTAAAAACTTGCACACTCACTTTTCAGCCTTTGATGCTGCATCTTCACAGTTCATTGGACTAATGCTGATACCCGAAGGGGGTGAGAAAGATCACAAAGAGTGTGATTCAACGGCATGTTCAATCTGAAGATGCGTTTTGGTTTGCTTTGTGTGGGACAGGACCAAATACATCACAAGTCGTGATTATAGTGCTGCTGGTGTGTTCTTAAGCATTTGATGAGAGACAACTGAAGGTGATGTTATATCTGATAAGTTTAAAATGAAAATGAAAATATAATTGTTATCATATAGAAAATTTGTATAAAGTGTACATTTTATTTCTTTGTGGAATTGTTCAACTCTCATATTCAAAGATACATACACAATTGATGTAACAGTAGCACCAGTTCTTGATGAGCAAGTTTATTTTGTAAATCAAACTATCAATTTCTTAAAAGAAAGTCAGTCTGAAGGGAAATGGAAAATAAAATACATTTGTATAATTTTTATCATCTAAATATTCATTTCGATTCATTTAATTTGTTTCCTTGAGGAATTGTTCAATTGCCTTACATGGAGACATGTAAATATTCTGTTAAAACATAAATGTAATGTTCTGATAAACATCCTTTGTTGCTTTCTTAGGAAACGAATTTATAAACACACTCATTTTTGCAAAACAGAAACATTTTGCATGGTAGTATTCAATTTTGTATGCTCTTAATGTGCCTAATACCTCATTTATTAGCATATATAGAATGTCAAGCACTGTGTCTCATGAAACAGACAATGAAAAATGAAACTCTCTTGATACAAAAATTAAAACTTTGTGTAATGTGAATATTTCCAGTATTTTTGGATGTTTGCTATGTTAATATTACATTAAATTATTACCCATGTTAGTATTTGTTCTTGTTACCTAGTGCTGCTCTGACAGGAATATACCATAAATGGGATGGCTTGAACAAACAGAAGTTTATTCTTTTACAGTTTGGAGCCTTTAAGTCTGAGTTACAAGTTCCAGGCTCTAGTGGCTAGGCGAAAGCCCCTCAACCTTGGGCTTCAGCTCTGCCTCCTGCCCCTAGCCCACTGAAGCTGCAGGCTTTTCTTCAGTCAGACAGCTGCTGGCTGCTGAGACTGACAAGCCCAAGGTTGACAAGTAAAAGGGCACAGTCCTGATGTTATCAAACCACATGGCAGGCCATTAATTCAAGTCCATTGAAACTCCCAAGGTCGGCAAAGCATAGCAGGCTGCTGGACAACGACACAGCTACATTCAGGGTTCAAGCATGCCAGAAGCTAGAGACCATTCCCAAAGCTGCTTCTTACATCCGGGAAGTAGACCACATCCCTAAAGCAGCTACTCAGCTGCTTGTGGTAGATCCCACCATGGAGTTGATTGCCAGTCTCATTGTGGGGAATAACTACCACCAGCTGCCCAGACACTCAACCAGGCCCAACCAAGTTGACATACAATTTTAACTACCACAGTATTATATTAAATGTATGCCAGATTGCATCTGTGTGTATGCCAAACATATTTTAAAATTGAAATTATAAATATTACTGTATACAAAACTTAGGACATAACTTTGTATAGAAATGCTATATAGTTACAAAGTAATTTGATGAAATTCATTGCAATGGTTGACTTATTTTGTGAGTCATCTGTGACCGGAGTCCTCCTTGATTGATTTCCATACCAGGACATGTGCAAAAGCGCACCTTCGTGTTTGTATCATGGCAAAGAGCATTGTTAGCCCTCCTGGCTGGAGTTGCTGGATCAGCAGACATAGATGTTCTCTTGAAATGGATAAGAGATCTGTCATCTGTTACTATAAGCTGCCCTTAAACACTATCCACTTATGTTGTATCCAGTTACATATTGAGTGAATATACCAAGAGTTACACTTGACAGCCCACCCCCACCTCTTGTTTACTAGAAACTATATACTCCCAAGAGACCTGCTGAGATAAGGAGTTTCATTTGTACAGAGTGGACCACGGAAGACAGATGTCGCCAAAGGTGTTGAAGTGGTAGGGCCCTCATAGCTTAAACAACCTTGCGTATGGATGCCGTCATGACCCTGTGTGAACTTTATTTCTGGCTGGTAAGTTTTCACAACTGAAGTGAGTATCAATTTCATTGAGTGCCCTGTCAGTTTCCCTTCCACTTGCTTTTCCTTGTGTCTTGTCTGCTTGGCATCTTTGGGTCTTTGCTTTTGACAACTGGGTGTCCCTGTTCTGTTGATGCCCTAAATGCGTACTTACCTCGTTTATTGGGTAATCTGTCCCTGGTGTGGATACTTGAACTGCATTTTGAACGATACATAGGAGTTCTTCAGACTGAAGGATTGGAATTGGGATGGGAGAGGGTATTTTTGGTAGAAGGAATATCTTGGAGGCTTGACAGAGCTTGGTGTTTGGAAAGGGAGAAATTCTAGGTGTCGCAAAATAAAGAGCATGTAAAGTTGCTTATCAGAGCTCCTTGTTCTTAAAAGCCTGTCAGCTGGGCCCTGCTCACATTTGTGGACCCACCTTTTCCTTCACCCAGGCTCCTCTCACCACAGTCTTATGGCTTCTGGATCTATAACTCTCTTCCTGGCTCCTCTCTTTACTTCCTTTTCTCTTCCTCCTGCCATCCACTTTAAATTCTTGTCACTCAGAGCAGTTCAGCAATCCTTCACCTGCATTTAGTTTCAGAGTCATCTTTAAATGTTCAAAACCAGTCCAGTGTCAACCAACCAAAGGGCAAAGAAAGACCCCGAGACTGTGGACCCACCTCATAGGAGGTAGTTTAAATATCAGTGACTCTGAGCACCTTATTTGGTTCCTGATTCAAACAAACTATTTTTAAAAACCCAGGCAATTTATGAGATGATTGGAAATTTGAATACTGACTGGATATTATTGTTCAACATTTTTAGGTGCTATAATGGTATTAAACCAAGACAACAACAACAACAACAACAAAAAACCCAACTCACTGCCCTCGAGTTGATTTTGACTCATAGTGACCCCTCCTTGGGTTTCTGAGGCAGTATCTCTACGGAAGTAGATTGCCCAGTCTTCCTTCCAAGGAGTGGCTGGGGGGTTTGAACCGCCAGCCTTCTGGTCAGCAGTCAAACACCTTAGGCACAAGGAGACTTTATCTTTAGAGATGCATCAGATATTTATGGATGAAGTGATATGAGATCTGAGATTTGCTTCAAAATAATGTAGGAAGGAGGGGAAGTGGATGGGGTATAGATGAAAAATGAATGGCTGTGAACTGATGATTGTTGAACCTGGGTGATAGGTACATACCAACCAAAACCAAACTCATTGCCTTTGAGTCAGATCCAACTCATAGCAACCCCTCCTTGGGTTTCCGAGGCGGTATCACTGCAGAAGTAGATTGTCCAATCTTCCTTACGAGAAGTGGCTAGTGGGTTTGAACCCCCAGTCTTCTGGTTAGCAGTCAAATGCCTTAGGCACTACACCACCAGAGCTCCTTATTAGGTATATAGAAGTTGATTATACTAGACTCTACTTCTGTATCAGAGCTCTGGTAGCGTGGCACCTAAGGCACTTGACTGCTAACCAGAAGGCTGGAGGTTCAAACTCACCAGCCACTCTTCAGAAGAAAGGTTGGGCAATCTACTTCTGTAGTGATACCACCTTGGAAACCCAAGGAGGGGTTGCTATGAGTCGGGTCTAATTGGACGGCAAATAACAACAACAACACTTCTGTATGATTGTATATGTATTGTTAGCAGTTCTTCATAAAAAAATTAAAATAATAAGTATTCGCTACTTTTCTCCCTAAAGTCTTTTCTACTTTTTCCCTGCTTTCTCTTCTACCACATCATAATCTAAATACCTTCACTAGGTGTCTACCCTGTGCACAGTGCTCTGTTACTTTGGAAAAAGGGAACCACACTGAACTGAAAATCCAAGAGCCAATGGTTGAGATGGAGGTAGGGAAGGGGGATTCTCAGAAAACTAGACAAGTGTACAAGCTACCTCAGCTCTACGTGGCCTTCACCAGAGCCCTTGCACGCTAGGAACAAGCCATGCTCCTCTAGCTCATTCTTAGTTCCTTGGGTTTTCATGACCTGATTTTTGGTTCTGGCTTTGCCGTTTTCTGGCTCATAGACTTCAGGCAAGCTTACATACAAATGGCTCTTCTCTCCTCAGTAATGTGAGGGGATGGCAATACACCAGGAAGCCTGCCTTGCCCCCCTTACTCTGGCTCAGGTTAGATCTGGCTTAGAGATCCCTCAGCACTAAACCAACCTGCACCCTACACGCCCAGCCCCAGGCCTTCCCCCTCACTGTGTTCTGGAGGTGTCTTTTGTACTGGTTATGCATTTGGTACAATGCCCCAAACTGCTGGGGGCAGCTGAAATGCTTGAGCAGGGTAGATTTTTCTGTGTTGAAACTTTGTACTTTTTAGTTATGAGATAGGCTTTATAATAGTTTCAGAGAGGAAGCAAGAAAGCCACACAGGACTATGGGTATTTGACAAGGACTTGGAAGAAGGACTTTTCTTTGCTCAAGGGAAGACATCAGAACTGCAGATATGCATGTACAGTGGCCGCCCTGAAGAAAAATGATCTGGGGAAAGCACTTCAGAAAGCAGGCTGGTTTCAGCAGTGAGTATCTGACTTGATCTTTACGTAGGAGCAAGTCCATTTCAGGCATAAGAATTTCACGATGCAAAACTACTATGTGAAAAATGTGTAAATTGATATTTAGTGATTTCAGCAGACTGATAAATCATGACTTCTGCGTTTTATGTTTTCTGTTCTAGACTGCAATGATTCGCTTAGAAGTTTCCTATTATACTTTCAAATTTCTCCCAAGTTGATTCTACCTAGACTAAAAATTAATGAAGGATATGACAAGAAAATGTAAGGATTTTTTCCAGCACTGTATAGCGCTGGTGGCGTAGTGCCTAAGGCATTTTACTGGTAACCAGAAGGCTGGCGGTTCAAACCCACCAACTACTGCTCGGAAGGAAGACTGAGCAATCCACTTCCATAGAGCTACCGCCTCAGAAATCCAAGGAGGGGTCGCTATAGGTTGAATCGACTGGACGGCAGTGAGTTTTGAAGAAAAAAAACAACAAAAAACCCAAACTCACTGCCGTCCAGTCTCTTCAAATCTGTAAGCACACATCCCCTTTCCTGAGCTGGCCACAAGATGGCAGCATTGGACTAATAGTCCGAGAAGTGTTCATTTCCAAAGCATTCGCTTGACAGGTTTAGATCCAATAAAGGTACAAAGATACCCCAGATGTAGTACTTTCTTTGCCTTTGAGCCTATGCAGTGTGTTCTGCTAGTATCTTTGCCCAACACAGATATTTAATGAATAGAACTTAGAAGGGCCTGACGATATCTCAAACAATCCAACGTATCTGCAAGTTGCTCAGGCTCATGTACTGATGTAGAAGATAAATACTTTTGTTCGCAGAGAGGATATATGTGTGTAAGGACCCATTTGTTATCTGAAACTTTGCAGCCAGACGTGGGATTGATTGGGAAGCTTAGAGATACATTTTAGACGCTACACCACCAGAGCTCCTACAGAACCCTTTCTTCTTGTTATTTGCGGTGGGGTCCGACCGACTCATAACGACCCCTCCTTGGGTTTCCGAGGCTTTGTCGCTACGGAAGTAGATTACCCAATCTGCCTTCCAAGGAGTGGCTGGTGGGTTTGAACCGCCAGTCTTCTGGTTAACAGTCAAGTGCCTTACGCACTATGCTACCAGAGCTCCTACAGAACCCTTAATCATGTTTATTATGAATTTTAATCATAGAATAACATATGATAAAATATAGTTGTAGATTGATTAAATGTAATGCAAGGCACTTGACTGCTAACCAGAAGCCTGGTGGTTCAAACCCACCAGCCACTCCTAGGAAGGAAGGTTGGGCAATCTACTTTCATAGAGAGACATCGCCTCAGAAACCCAAGGAGGGGTCGCGATGAGTCGGATGCGAATGGACGGCAGTGAGTTTGGTTTTTGGAAAAACAAAATTGTTTTGTAAAATTTTTCTGCCTTGAATTACAGCATATTAGTTACAATATTATTAATAACTGAGTGGAAGTCTTTTTTCTAAATTTTTCTACAATTACTACTTCATTCTCAAAAATAGTTATTAATATATGGGTTTACAAACATTATTATGATACTGTAACTAAAACACCAGAAAATTTGATCAGTGACTTTAAAAACACCGGCAGCAATGAAAAAAAACAGCACTTGTGTGGTGCAGAAGAAACCTGGTAGTTCGAAGTGTCACTGCAATCGGGTAGCCTGTGAGGTAAAGAAAGAGAGGAGAAGGAAAAGTCCAGACCACGGTAAACACACATGTGTCTCAGGGTGAGCTAATGAAGGCTAACTGCCCCAATATCCCCCAACGTGGATGCTGAACCATCACACTGCCGACAAGGAACAGAAAGTATCATGAATTAATCACTTATTATTCAAGCTGCATTTAGTTTTGCACCAGTTATTTTAAATGCTGGAAAATGAGGAAAGAGGGATCATGAAGGAAGTGAGGATCAATCTTGTAACTTAGCAGATGTATAAACTTTCCAAAGAATAGATATTAAGTCCACAAACCCTCAGCTGGAAACTCATTAGCCTCTTTCCTTTGAAATTGCTGTCTTATCACCATGATGCTCAACTGTTTTCAATAAGTATTCCCCCAAGGGTCAATTCCAAGCAGTTGCTTTAAGGACCAATAGCTGATGCAGTACAAAGTCAGAACCTGAACAGCAAATACAACTGGTAAACATATGGCGAACACTGAAAGTCTATTAGTAATTAAGGAAAACCAAATTAACTAAAAATGAAGAGGATGCTTACCTCTTAAGTTGAGAAAAAAAAAGTTGCAAGTGATAATACCCAATATAGGCAATGGTGCCACAATCCCCACTGTCTTATGCATTACATGACACCGTACATCGGTCCAGATATTTAGCAAAACTATTTATGAATATGTATTTAGAGTAGATTGTTCACACCTTTGATTCAGTAGTCCCATTGCTGGAGATGTAGATCGTAAAGAAATAACAACAGCACCAATAAAATATATGCAAAAAACCTTGTATCACAGAGATGTACATGGGAACTTTACTTAGAATAGAAAAAATTTAGAAGATGTACAGCAAATTGATCCCATAATATCTTATGCAGCTACTTCATAGTCTATTGCACAAATTGCTGTGAAGTTGATTCCAACTCATAGTCACCCCATAGGACAAGGAAAAACTGCCCCCCTAGGGTTTTCAAGGCTGTAATCTTTACTGAAACCGACTGCTATATCTTTCTCCTGTGGAGATGTTGGTGGGTTCAAATTGCTGACATTTGGGATAGCAGCTGATCGCTTAACTACTGTACAACTAGGGCTCCTTAGTCTATTACAGAGCCCTTACAAATCATGATTATGAAGACACAAGAGCGGCAAAGAGCCTGGGAAATAATTTTAATGACAAAATAAATTATTTTCTGTGTCTCAGCTTGTTTGAAATAGTTAATGATTTAACTTTTCAATGGGGATCACTGTTCTTCAGGGGCAGCTCTCTCAGAACTTTCTTCTCTGGTTTCTGGTGACCTATTTCTCCCTTCCTTAGGGGTGGTGACAACTTCACCATTCCTGATGGGTGCTCCACACGTACCCCATACCTCTGTAAATTCTCTTTATTGAAACCAAATAGAATTGTTCTCAATGGATGGGCCTTCTGTTTCCTGCTGAGATGATGATTAATACAAGCAGTTTGATTTTTTTTTTCCCCAAAAAGTGGGCTGTATCCACCGGAACCTCAAAAAGTCGTAATTGGGGAATGGTATAGCTTTGTGGTTGGTTTTGACTGGAAAAATGAGAATCTCTATTTATTTCCTCAATATCCATTTTTCCCCAATGAGAAATTCTCAAATGCTGTAGTGATAATTCTTCTGGTTAGCAGTCAAATGTCTTAGGTACTATGCTGCCAGAGCTCCCAGTGATAATAATAGATAATAAAAAATGACTAAAACATTGAAATATGAAGATTACTTGCTACCAGTAAGTAACAAGTTTGATGCTTTATCGAGACAATCTTGAGAACAATGGTTAGAGGATTATTATTTTTTTAATGAAGTTTAAAAAGCAGTGTGTGTGTGTGTGTGTGTGTGTACCAAAGACTAATTCAGAAAGACATAGTACTTGAAGGTAGTGCTGATGTATTAAAATGTGCTAAAAATGAGCAGCTCAGGAAGCATCAGTCTGCCTGAGCAATAGCCATTTTTCAAGTCTGGATACATGTAAACCAAAATCAAATTGTCACAAGTAGATCTGAACGATATATTAGCTAATTTTCATGGCAAAAGGAGGAACAGGAAAAGCAGTTTCAGCATCTCTGAGCCTCTTCACCTGCATGTTGGAAACACATTCGTGTCTAAAATGAATCCAC
Source organism: Orycteropus afer afer (assembly GCF_000298275.1). Taxonomy (NCBI): domain Eukaryota; kingdom Metazoa; phylum Chordata; class Mammalia; order Tubulidentata; family Orycteropodidae; genus Orycteropus; species Orycteropus afer. The sequence goes on from NW_006921657.1 coordinate 10,122,146, forward strand.
CCTCAAGCCAGTCTTCAAAGGAGTTAGGACTGCGCCACTGTATACAGGTAGGGACTGGAAAAAATTCATGGAGTTATACATCCCACCCTTCAAGGGTTCTGCAAGCAGAAGCAGTAGCTGAGAGTGGGTCTCTCAGTCCTCCCATCATTCCCCTTCTTTATAAATAACCGCTCTGCAGGGAAGGTTCTAGCCCTGCATTCTCAGAACTCCAGCCTTTGCCCGTTCATTTTATGGCCAGAGGCAGTGAGTACTATACCCGGAGGACATTTGAGTTTAGTAGAGGCTTTAGTAGCATAAATTATTACTGGAAGATCTGGAATTGGTAATAAAAATTCCCAGAAGCCCAATAGTTTCTGAGGAGAATATGGAGCAAGGGGAGGTGAGGGGAAATGGAAGGAAGGGAAAGAAAGGTTAGTGTTCAAGAATTGATTCACTCATGATGTTGCCTTGCTATAACTGAAATACCACAAGGAACTTATTCTATTACAGTTTAGGAGACTAGAAGTCTGAATTCAGAGTGCTGGCCCAAGGGGCTGGGTAAAGGCTCCTTGACCTTGGGCTTCAGCTCTGCCTCTTGTTCCAGGCCCACTGAGCTGGAGGGATCTCCTAACTCACACAGCTGCTGGCTGCAGAGGCTGACAAAGCCAAGGTCAGTAGGTAAGATGGCACAATCCTAAGATCAGCAGGCAACACAGCAGGCCACTGAATCAAGTCCAGGAACTGGAGATGAAGACTTGGCCAAATGCAGAATCCAAGTGTGCCAAAAAGTTAGTGACCTTTCCCAAGGCTTCTCCATATATACTGGAAGCAGTCCACACCCTAGAGGTACCTCCCCTTCAACTATTTAGCTGCTCACAGCAGACTCTACTATGTAGGTGATTACAATCTTATCATGGGGAATAACTACATCTAGCTGCGAAGCTCGAAGCACAGCCCAGGCAAGATGACATACAACCCTGACTACCACAGATGTCAAAAGGTAAACCAGTATTTTTCCTTCTAGACCTTCCTTGGCTGGAATGAAACAGATAAGCAGAGGGAGGAACTACTCCTTTATTAATAGGGCTTTTGTGGAGTCTATGCTTCTACCAAAGGAGCCTGGTGGTGCAGGGGTCAAGGCTTCAAATTGGTTCTTCCTGGTTCAGCCATGACCAATGAAGTGAAACTGGAACAGACACAAACTTGTAAAATGTGGGTGAATGGAATGATAAGCAGAATGGGAGAAATTACAGGCCGATTCCCTGCTAGAAAGTTAATCTCTCTCTTACAAAGGGCAGCACGTGCGTTGCATAGCAACCAAATCTCTTGACAGGCGGAGTCGGAAACAACAGTACCCGGTTCAAAGATTGTGGCCAACCACTGCTTTGAATGTGTGTTGCCCTCCACAGTCCTGGCAATAATCCAATCTCCTGCATCAGATTCCTGAAAGGTCTTATTATGTATGCCTCTTCCGAGTCTTCCATTCCACAGCTTCACCCTGTAATTTTTCCTATTCTATTGTCTACTTCACCCAAATTAAAACAATTCGGGTCTGTTCCAATTTCACTTCATATTCCATGACTGAACCTGCTCCAAATTGTTCAAAGCCCTGGCAATGATTAGTTACTCACTTGCAAATCCACCAGCCTCTCTACAGGAGAAAGAGGTGGCAGTTTGCTTCTGTGAAGACTTAAAGCCTTGGAAACCCAATAGGGCAGTTCTACTCTGTACTACTCTGTACTATAGAGTCACCATGAGTTGGAATTGACTCCATGGCAATTGGCATGCTTCTACCAGGTCCTCTTGTGCAAATGGTTGTGCTCTTCTTCTACTAAACGAAATGTAGCCAGTTTGAACCCACCCAGTGGTGCTGCTGAAGAACGGCCTGGCAATCTGCTTCTTTAAACATTACAGCAGTTCTGCTCTATAACACATGGGTTTGCCATGAGTAGGAATTGACTTAATGGCCCCTGCACTTATGCTTTTACCAGAACTGTTGACCACAGTAATTTCTTGTGTCCAATTTCTGATACCTGCACAAAGACCTGATCCCTTTCTCTCAATTCTACGTGACAATGAATGGGATCTATTAGATCCCTGCTTTAGAAAATGTCATATGTGTAATAGTTTTCACTGAAGCTTTTGTGTGTTTGGGTGTGTATGTGTGTGTGTGTGTGTAACCAAAATCAAAAGACTGGCAATTATCTAAATGATCAGCAACAGAGATTTTGTCAAATAAATTAGTGTACATCCAATCTGAGGCAGTGAGCTCTATTCCAGGGGCCATGAAAAGAATGAGAAACATCTACGTTGAAAGATATTCAGGATATATTTTTAAATAAGAAAAGCAAGATTAAGAACAGTCAGTATAGTATGCTAACCTCTGTATTAAAAATATGTATGTTCACATATGTGCAGAAAGAGCCACTGATGGAAAAAAGGAGACTAATTGCTAGGGTTTTCCAGGGAGGGACCTCAGTGGCAGGACGACAAATGTGAGAAGGAGTCTTTTCACTGTGACATTGAACCATGAGAATATATTACCTGTTCAATGAACAAAATTTTTAATTTAAAAATCCCTGCTTTACTTGTCTTGCTATAAAATAGGATTCCTGGTGTCTCAGTTTCTGCAGACTTTCTAGTGGACCCGATGTTCCTATTAGCTTTTCTTGAACATTTCTTGAAAATGAGAGAGGGAGGAGCATACATTGGATTTATGTACAGATTTTAAATGGTATATCCTCAAACCTCTTGTGGTATCTCTCTCTGTGTGTGCATGTGTGTGTGAGATGCATGTGTGCTCATGGGTGTGTGTATATTGCAAATCAATCATTAAGGACTGGGAGAATTTTCTGGCCAAGGCTGCCAGTGTGGGAAAGGGCTGGAAATTGCTAGGTCTGCCCTGTGAGAGTGTGTAAGCCAGTCTAACTGTTCTTAAAGAATGTTGTTGGGGAGTAACGTGAAAGAAGGTTGAAAAGATTTTAGGGCTCACTCCTGTGGCTTAACTCTCAGCCAAACAATAGACATGCCTACGAGCTGAACACCTACACCAAGGAGATGTACCCCTTAGGACAATCAGCCATGGGAAATCAGAAGGGCAGCTTTTGCACAGGAAGAAAGGTAGGGAGGCAGGAATGCATAGGAAGAGGGTAACCGCAGGGAGGAAGTGGGATGTGAGATGTTACACGGCGGGGAATGTAACCAGTGTCACAAAACAAAATGTATATATGAACTGTTGAATGTACAATGAATCTGCTTTGTAAAATTTCACCCAAACCACAATAAAAAGTTAAAAAAGAAAAAAAAAAAAAAAAAAGATTTTAGAGCCAAATCATGAAGGACACAAAGCTAGGGAGTTTGGCTTTTACTCTGCCAGCCATGAGATTTACTTAGGGATCTGTGAGAAGGGACCAGAGGGGTCAGATAGGTCTAGAAAGAGGCAGTGGTGGGCCATCCAGAGGTACCTGGAGAGAAATGCAAAAAAAAATGCAACCACTGCCGTGGAGTTGGATCTGACTCATAGCAACCCCTCCTTGGGTTTCCGTGGCAGTATCTCTATGGAAGTAGATTGCCCAACCTTCCTTCTGAGGAGTGGCTTGGGGGTTTGAACCGCCAGCATTCTGGTTAGCAGTCAAATGCCTTAGGCACTCGTCACCAGAGCTCCTACCTAGAGAAAAGTCCCCTTCAAATCAAGTTTTCACTTTCAGGGATAAGAAATCTCACTTTGAAGGGTCATTGGCACATATCATACCGTTGATTTTATTTTCTAAAAGTTGGGGTGGGGTAGGGTGGGGCTGGGAGGAGGAATATAACACAGGATGAGAAATTTTATTTGTAAAACCAATCATGAGCTGTAACAGGCACCAGAGAAAAGGTTTCTAGATAAGAGAAAATATGGGAATAGCTGCTAACCTCTCAAAGAAGATCTCACACGTCCCCAAACACGTCCCCAAACACATCCCCGTCCAGCAGTGAACTTTGGGCAGCTTTGTATGTCAACTCCCAGGGAACTTGTTCCTCCTTTATCTAGTTCAGAGCAACAACAGAGCACAGAACGTTCCACTCCTTCAGTACCATGAATCAAATGGCCTCTTTCATCCCTGCCCAAGGGCTCCTTCAAGTTGGTCACAGGGACCTAAGGGAGCCGCTCTGGGGAAGGGAAAGAGAAGTAGCAGCCTGTGATCTCATCCTCAGTCCCTTATCCGTAAAACAGTGGTGGCTGTTAAATGAAATGATGTTTGTGAAGCACACAATGCTCAGAAAATGCCAGTTGCTATTGGCGATGCCACAGAGCAGAAGTGATTATTATTACCACTTTGTAAAGAAGAGCTCAGAGAAGTTAAGTAAACTGTCCAAAGTCACACAGCAGGAAAGAGAAGGTGCCTGGATTTGAAAGCAGATCAGTCTTACTTCCAAGCTCTTGCTCTTTTCACTACCTTAAGCTAAGAGTGGATAGGGGAGACAGGAGGCTGAGCAGCATCAAGATGAGAGGTGATACTGATTCAGGTGGTAGTGGTGGAGATGCAGCCATGTGTATTCTATGCACATTTAGGGGCAAACTTAGTGGCACTCTTATTGGACTGGAAAGAGGGTGAAGACTAGGAAGTATTTGGATGAGTCCAACACGTTGTGTTCCAATGCATGGCTGGAGATGCCACTCACTGAACACGGAGGATCAGGATTTAGAATGGGTTGATTATGAGTTCAACATTTACTTATGGATTAACTGATTCCTATTTGCAATAAATTCATTCCAGTCTATTTACCTTTCAAACCTGTAACTCTGATTGGGAAGCTAGAGAAACATTTGGGGGAGAGAACACCTCACCATAATTTTTTTTTTTTTTCCCATTTTAGAAATTCATAGTTTACTTTTTTTTTTTTTAATTGTGATTTGGGTGAAGATTTACAGAGCAAATTCACTTTCCATACAGCAGTTCACATATACTTTGTCTCATGTCATTG
>NW_006921657.1:10131020-10134007 GCF_000298275.1 Orycteropus afer afer
TTGGGGTTTAGTCCACTTTTGTATCCTTCCCTTCAAGGCTCAGGGGTCCAAGATTATCTTCTGTATCTGTGTTAATTGGTTTCCCTTTTCTTTGTTGAAGAGGGTCTGTGCAGTCCTTCTGCCTGGTCCGCCATCTTGCCTGAACTCCTCACCATAATTTTTATAACCCCCTCTGAGGTTATAACTTTTCTGAGGAGAGTGGGTCCTGTGAGTGAGGGCCCTTTGATTGCCAAGCACAACAATGCTCCATATCATAAAGAGTGAAAGATTTTCCCCTCAAAGCCATGTACCACGTAAGGATGGTATGAGAAAGCAGCCTCCGCAGGATGGATGGGAGCAAGGGGACTTGGGAGAACAGGAATGTTGAAAAAGGAGTTCAAGTAATTTCCTTTCAGATGTGCATCACAGAACCTCTTCTCCATCTCCATTCCAAAATCTTCAATGAATTTTCCATTGCTCACCATGAAGACAGCTGACATCCGGGTTACAGAGGCCAGGCTGAAAGTGAACCACTCTTAGGGAGAATGGGGTGAGGTGGGAGTTGACCAGCAGAGACAGGTTTGTAGGTGCTTGTTTCCTGATTCAGTGTGCCCTTTCAGTGCTGGAAGAGACCAGAACAGAAGAAAAATAAAGCAAGGAAACTTAAGGAAAGGGAAGGAATAAGGGGGAACATTGTCAGGCTGCTGTCTACTCTTCTCTAAATTAAAAAATATTTCAGGAGGGAGATATACTAAATTAACTCATACTAGGCAAGGATCAGGAGCCCTGCTAGTGAAGTGGTTAAAGCGCTTGGCTGTTAACTGAAAGGTTGGTTGTTCAAATCTATCAGCTGCTCTGCTGGGGAAAGATGTGGCAGTCTGCTTCTGTAAAGATTTACAACCTTGGAAACCCTATGGGGCAATTCTACTCTGTCCTGTTGAAATCATGTTGAGAGCAGTGGGTGGTGAGTAAGGCAAGGGTTAGTGACCCTCAAAAGGGGAATGGGAAGTTGAAGACCCCCATTTTCTGATATTCTAGGGGTGTAGTGCACAGGTGTGTACTGACTCATATTTGATTATTCCTTCACCCATGTGTTCTGGTTACCTAGTGCCACTCTGACAAGAAATATACCACAAATGGGATGGCTTAAACAAACAGGAGTTTATTCTTAAAATTTGGAGACTTTAAGTCCAAGTTCAAAGTGCCAGGCTCTAGGGGCTGGGTGAAAGCCCCTCAACCTGGCCCACTGGAGCTAGAGGCATTTCTTCACTCAGACAGCTGCTGGTTGCTGAGGCTGAGAAGCCCCAAGGTTGATAAGTAAAAATGCACAGTCCCGATGTTACCAAACCACACGGCAGGCCATTAACCTAAGTCCATTGTATGTCCCAAGGTCGGCAGAGCATAGCAGGCTGCTGAGCAATGACACGGCTACATGCAGGGGCCAAGCATGCCATAAGCTAGAGATCATTCTCAAAGCTTCTCCTTATATACAGGAAGCAGAACACATCCCAAAGGCAGCTACTCAGCTGCTTGTGGTAGATCCCACCATGGAGTTGATTGCCTTATCATGGGGAATAAGTACCACCAGCTGCCCAGCCACTCAACCAGGCCCAGCCAAGTTGACACACAAACATAACTACTACACCATGCTAGGGAGCTCTGGTAGCATAGTGCCTAAGGCGCTTGACTGCTAACCAGAAGTCTGGTGGGTTAGCCACTTCTTGGAAGGAAGGTTGGGCAATCCTACTTCCGTAGTGATACTGCCTCGGAAACCCAAAGAGGGGTCGCTATGAGTCAGGGCCGACTCGATGGCATATAACAACAACAACACCATGCTAGGCACGGGTACAGAGCCTAGAAGATACCTTTTCTTTATACACTCTTAGGGAATTTAAAGGGAAACAGGCATAAATTGTATAATGTGCTTTTTGCTGTAATAGAGAAATGGGTGAATAAAAAAGGGACTTCTGAATCAGTCTGAAGGAGCTCTGGTGATGTAGTGGTTAAAGCATTTGGCTACTAACCGAAAGGTCAGGGTTCGAATCCACCAGCTGCTCTGTGGGCGAGGCAGTCTGATTCCATAAAGATTTACTGCCTTGGAAACCATATGAGGCTGTTCTATTCTGCCCTATAGGGTCACTGTGAATTGGAATAGATTCCATGCCAATGGTTTTGGTTCGGTGTAGAGCCAGCCTGGGAGGCTGCAGGAATACTTCACCCAGGAGGTGATACTAAAGGAAGACTGTGAGCTTTTCTGGCATGTGATGGTGGGGAGGAGGGAAGCCACATCTGATATCTGAAGCTGATGGCAAGGCTAATATGTTACTTTTCCTTCCCTCCCAGAATCTCCACCACGTCCCAAAGTGCCATGAAATGGGAGATAATAAAAATGAGAAACCACTTCCAGCGTTTTTTAAAGTTCTTGTAAAGCATGATACATCCAAATAATGTAGCCATTAAAATGATGTTCTTAACCAGGGGAAAGCCTCTTAATGCATTGCCAAATGTAAAATGGAGGATGGGTTAGAAAACAGGATATATTATGATCACATTTTTGTAAAACAATCATTTACATACTCATTTATGTTGCAAGAACGTGGAAAAAAAGCAAAAGAAATAAAAGGGGGAAAAAAAAAAAAAAGCAAAAGAATAAATGAGGACTGGAAAGAAATGCACCAAAATATTCAGAGTGCTTATCTCTGGGTGATGGATGAAATTTGAGAAGATTTTAATTTTCTTAACAGATTCTTCTTTTTGCTTAATGGGGTTTTCTACCAAAAACCAAAACCAAACTCACTGCCATTGAGTTGTTTCTGATTCATAGTGACACTTCCTTGGGTTTCCGAGGCGGTATCACTACGGAAGTAGATTGTCCAACCTTCCTTCTGAGGAATGGCTGGTGAGTTTGAACCTTCAGCCTTCTGGTTAGCAGTCAAGTGCCTTAGGCATTATGCTACCAGAGCTCCTAGAATTTCTATATTGATCCTGTATTATTATTATTATTATTT
>NW_006921657.1:10137405-10187221 GCF_000298275.1 Orycteropus afer afer
TTTCCTCCAGATTTTCAAATTTGTTGGAATACAGTTCTTCATAGTATCCTGATATTATCCTTTTTATTTCAGCTGGTTCTGTTGTGATGATCCTGTATTATTTTTGAAGTGAAAGAACTGAGATTAATCTTTTGGATCCTGCACATCCCTTTTCTGCTTCCTTTTGCCTACTTTCACCATGTCCCGCCCATTCCATGCTTCCTTTGTGGTCTTATGGTTCTCCGACATTTCAAGGTTAGTGATAGTTTTCTATGTGAAGGGGGAGAGGAGCCCACCTTCACAGCCACATCTCATTTGAGACTTGACCTAACAGACATGCTACCACATTTATATCTTCAACCCACTATCTCTGCCTGGGCGCCACCCCTTCAGCCACTATTCAAGTCATTTAAAAGGGGCTGCAATAGTTTCCTAGCTGATCTCTTTTCCGGTATCAGTCAGGATCACACTCAACTGCAAATAACAGAAAACCCAACTCTGGATACTTAAATAATGGGCTTTGTCTCAAGAAATCTGAGGGTAAGAAATCCTCAGGTAGTATAGGGAACAGGGGTCTTTCCTTCTTTCAGCTATGCCATTTTGAATAGAACAGTGTTCACCCCTGCTGGTTGCTTCATAGACCCAATATGGTTGCTATACCTCCAGACCTCACATCTGCATTCAGTCAGGAAAGGGAGAGGCAAGAACCCTCAGCTTATGTCTCATTTACCTAAACCGTTACCACTAGACACAAGGAACTCTGCCGGAGTGTTATTAGGTAGGTGCATTGCTACCCAGATTGAAATTGAGACTCCACTGGTAAGGAAGAAAGTCTGAGGCATACTGAGGTGGCAACCAGCCGTGTCTGCCACAATCCTGTAACAGGCGAGAGTACAAACTTCAGGACAAGTCCCAAGCCTGCTTCCCCAGCCTCCCTCCCTTCTTTCCCTTTTTCTTTTGAATTATTAGCAGGCCTTCCAGCACAGCAAGCTGGCTCTTGCCTTTGGACCTGTTTACATATTCATGTGCAATTACCTGGAAAGTCTTTCTCTTGCATTTGTCCTTATCCCTTCATTAGGGGAAAGGGACTGCCCAGCTTTGAACTCCCTTCCTATTTAGGAAACTTGCTCTTCTTTTGAGTCTACTTGCTATAATCTACTTCTCACCCCCATTATAAAAGCTAAAAAAGCTACATTTCTTTTCCCAGACTCCCTATAACTGAGGGAGGCAGAGCATGTGACCTTGGTCAAGCCAATCAGATGTGCCCTCCAGCAACTTTCATTTTGGAAGTATTAATAGAAAACAAACAAACCATTCTGGTTGTGAACCAAGGCCACAATGGCTGCTTCAGGGATCACTAAGGGCAGCAGGCCAGGGCTGCAGTTGGAGTTTGTAATTGTTGGGCAGCACTGAAGCCTGCACCAGACTGATTTTGGATGCTGGCTGACCTACCTTATTCCTGCTCCATTTTCCAAGAATGACTTTGTAGCCTTCCTGGCAATTCTATGAACTTTCCAATACCTTTCCAGTAAGTTTCATTAAGTTTCTGCTTAAATCAGCCTCAGTCTGTTTTTACTGCGAACAGATATCAGATGCAGCTTCCCTCCGCCCCACCATCATATGCCAGAAAAACTCAGTTTTCCTTCAAGTGTCACCTTCTGGGTGAAGTAGTCCTGCCATAGAGTGGCTAGTGGATTCGAACCACTGACCTTTTGGTTAGTAGCCAAATGCTTTAGCCACTACACCACCAGAGCTCCTTCAGACTGATTCAGAAGTCCCTTTTTTATTCACCCATTTCTCTATTACAGCAAGAAGCACATTATACAATGTCTGCCTGTTTACCTCTCTTCACTCTAAATTCCCTGAGAGTGTATAAAGGGAAGGTGTTTTCTAGCCTCTGTACCCCTGCCTAGCATGGGTGAAGAAATAATCAAATATGAGTCAGTACACATCTCCGCACTACACCCCTAGAATGTCAGAAAATGGGGGTCTTCAACTTCCCATTCCCCTTCTGAGGCGCACTAACCCTTGCCTTACTCACCACCCACTGCCCATTTGTTTTCAGGCCATGAAAGTCTGAAATTCTGCCAATATTTATATTCATTTTATTTTACGCACTTGGTTTTAAACCGACTACCAAAATTAAGGCATTTGGCTTCTAACCAGAAGGTTGGCGGTTCAAGGCCACCAGCTGTTCTGCGGGAGGAAGATGAGGCAATCTACTTCCCAAAGATTTACAGCCTTTGAAACCCAATGGGCGTCACTATGAGTCAGAATCATCTCGATGGCAGTGGGTTTCTTTTTCACCCGCCTGAGTCATGGGAAGATTTTTCCCGTTGGAGGAAGTAGGGCATGTTGCGGCACTGGTTTACATTTCTTTGCAAGAAACTCGCGGTAAACTTCATAGGCTCGACTTTTAGCCGGATACAACAGAAAGAGTAACATTATCGTTAGGCGAATTCTAGTTTTTTAAAAAAAAAAAAAAGTGCCGGTTTTCGCAGCGAGCAGGGTTCGAACCTGCGCGGGGAGACCCCATTGGATTTCAAGTCCAACGCCTTAACCACTCGGCCATCGCTGCCACGGGAAGCTGAGATAGGCGGAGACGCTTTAGTGCATCAACCACTGCGCGCGCCAGGCATTAGATGGGCGGAGCCTGCAGCCGCCGTGAGCTCCGTTGAGTGAAAGGCGGCCCACCATAAGGGCTGTAAAACCCCGCTAAAGTAGGGGAATTCAGACCCTAGAAGCCCCTCCCTTCCCTGAGCTCTGAAAATCACAGTCTTTCCCAGCTTCAGGTTGCTGAACCGAGTTTTGCCCGCCCGTTTCTTCCTTAGGTCTATGAGAACGCTGTGAAACAAGTATCTTTTCTGTTCTGTACTGCAGGCCCGCGCTCCCGAAAATTTCTACACAACCTCTTTTTTTTTTTTTTTAAACCCTCCGCGAGAAGTGTCTCCCGCGGCGTTTTCCAGGGTGGCGGATAGCCTTGAGCACTACTCAGGAGGAACGGGGGTGGGGGGAAGCAGACCGTGAGGATTCTAGTAAAGAAAGTAGTGCTTTGAAGGCTTGCTTCAGCCCAAGCAGGCACCTCCCACACTTCTCCTCAACAATGATTCCTTCTTTGCTGAGCCCTACTGGGATAGATAAGTCCCCCAAGTGTGACCCTCAGCGCTCTCGGGGGATGGGGAGCCTTGGAGGCGGTTTGAGAACTAAGTTCTGGGCATTAGGCCTGCAACCATTACTTGTAGGTGCCATTCATTTCCTACCCTCCTACCTGTGTTACAGCTACTGCGCTAGGTGCTTTACTCACGTTATCTCTTTAAAGCTCTTAGAACCATGAGGTCTGTACCATCTTCACCACTTTACAGACGAGGGAACTGAGAAATCTGAAGAGAGCCCGCGTGTTGGCACAGCGGATGCCTTGGCACATGCGCAGCTCCGACCCGCAGCATGTGGCGTCCCGCTAGCAGCAAATTCTAGCAGTTGAAACATTCGCTGGAAGCTTTGGAAAATAGCAGAGGGCTTTTTACTGGTTTAAATTCCCTAAACTGTTCATGAAATTTCACCCGTCCTTCTCACTTTGGTACGTTCATAATAAGGTAGGAAGGCAAATCCTTGACCTTTGGAAGCCCTAATGTTAAGTAGCCTCAAGTTACAGTTCTGTTAATTTTATTGGGACTTTAAAATAGCATTTCACTTAAAGTATGTTAAAAGTGTTTAAACCATTTAATTGTGGAAGGGATAAAATTCCTGAGAATTTTGGGAATAAACTTTAACTTGAGATACTGGTTTTAGGAATTGTATCTTTTTTCTTTAGATTTTAAATGGGCTGAGCTCCAAGAGTGGCCCCTGTTCTCTGTGCATACTAAATGGGAACAAAGTTATTCCTGACTCCAGCATAAGTTTTATCATATCTGAATTTGACTTACACTCTTCCAAGAATAAATAAATTACTGCCTTTTCACCTTGTTTTCAGATTCTACATGTGCTGAGGTAACCTAATCAACTAATTTTACAATTGTGTCTTGATCTTGAAATTCTTTTTTATTCTTTCCTTCCCTGCAGTTGAGTGATGATAATGTTTAGTGAAAGTTCTTTCTTTCTAACTCCTTTCTCTCTCTCACTCTTTTTAGTTAAAGAATTTACTTGTTTAAAAGCTTGAACAGTAGTGGGAATTGATTATGGTCAGATTTTTTTTTTTTTCTTTTGAGGGGAAGCAATACTACAGAGGAAGAGAATCTTATTAGAGTTAATGTATTTGGTGAAAATGATTGTAATTAAAATTTGTTTGCAACATTTCAAAAGTTAGTTACCTATGTTTAACATTTAATTTTCAGCTTGAGTTAATGTAGGCTTAAAAAATGATAATCATTTTATTTATTTATTTTTGCTCACTGATCCTGTTGCTAAAATGTGCCAAGAGATCAAGATTATTATGTTGTTGTTGTGTTTGCCATGGAGTCGGCCCCGACTCATAGTGACCTCTCCTTGGGTTTCCGAGGCAGTATCACTACGGAAGTAGGATTGCCCAACCTTCCTTCCAAGGAGTGGCTGGTGGGTTTGAACCGCCAGCCTTCTGGTGAGCAGTCAAGTGCCTTAGGCATTATGCTACCAGAGCTCCTCAAGATTATTATAGACTTTTTTAAATAAAAAGTGTGTATTTCCAAGTGAATTATTTTAATCCTAAATCTTTAACATTACCATTTAATGCAGTGGTAAATTAGAGGAAATGAAATAAAATAGTTACAACAGAAAATAATGTAATTCATGACAATAACACCATAAAACATTGGTTTTGGACAATTAGCGTTTTAGTTTGTGAAGGTCCCTGGGCGATTGACTGCCTTCCCCTCCCACTCCGGGTTTTTGTTTCTACAGGCAGTATTCTTCAGTGATTTTTTAACTGAGCTAAGCCCCTTTCAGAGGTGGAATACTGAGAGGGACAGGGCATGTGGTAGGGAGCAGTATGACATTTCTTTGTTCTTAAGTAACAAATCAATGATTTATTTTGAATTATTTGTCTGATGGGCTTTTTATTTTTCTTTTTTGGCATTTTATGAAATCATAGAATTTTAATGCTAAAAGTGCTTTCATTTGCAGACAGGAAATTACTGAACTACCGTTTGGGAGAGACTTCCCCAAGGTCACAAAGAAAATTTAGGACGTTATTGTCTCACACTAGCTCAGTGTTCTTGTTATATTTTGTTGATTTTATATATTTTCTGTTAGTCTCTGGTACCCACTGACTGTAGTTGCGTCCGACTAGTAGCAACCCTATAGGATAGAGTAGAACTGTTCCATAGGGTTTCCAAGGCTGTGAATCTTTATGGAAGCAGACTGCCGTATCTTTCATCCTTGGAGTGTCTGGTAGGCTCTAACTGCAGACTTTTGGGTTTGCAACTGAGTGCTTTAACCACTGTGCCACCAGAGTTCCTTGTTTCTGGCGCAGCAACATGTAAATAAAAAAGTATATGTATAGCAGCAGACAAGGCCAAAAATAGATGAGAGTTGTGAGTTGCATGTTGGGGGCCTATGAAGTATCAGATAGTGACCATTTTGTGGTGGATAATTTTTGGTTTTCTTTACCTCAGTTGCGTTGGGAGAAGACCTTTCCCCATTGTATGTTGTCTCACTGGGGCTATTAATCAAGGTACCCAGGTCTCCTCTGGCCAAGGGGTGGGCATGTGAGTTGTATTAGCTTTCTATTGCCGCATAACAAATTACCACAAATTTAGGCTGAAATCCAGGTGGTGATCAGGGTTGCAATCTCAGGGTCCTCTTCCAGGCTCACTAGATGTTGGCAGAATTAAGTTCCTTGTGGTTGTAGGACTTGTGGCTGTCAGTATGGACCATTCGTAGCTCTTAGAGGCTGTCCACTGTTCTGTTCCATGTGGACATCTCCACAACCTTATTAAGCTAAGCCCCTTTCAGAGGCAGACTGCTGGGAAGGACAGGGCATGTGTTTGCTCCTTCAAATGCAAACCAAAAACCAAACCAAACTCACTGCCGTTGAGTCGGATCCAACTCATAGCAACCCCTCTTTGGGTTTCTGTATCACTACAGAAGTAGATCGCCTTATCTTCCTTCCAAGGAGAGGCTGGTGGGTTTAAATCACCAGCCTTCTGGTTAGCAGTCAAGTGCCTTAGGTACTACGCCACCAGAGCTCCTAGCTTTAAAGTGTAGACATTTATTTTTGCATGGTTGTGGAGGCTGAAAGTCCAAATCAGGGAGTCAGCTGTGTTGATTCCTTCTGTGAGCCTCTCCCTAGTTACTGTTGTCTGCCAACAGTCTTTGGTTCCTTTGCTTATAAAGGATCCTCACATGGCACTTGTCTTCCCTCCTTGTGGGCCTCTGTGTCTAAACTCAAAACCAGGCTCATTGCCATCGAGTTGATTCCCACTCATAGCAACCCCCTTTGGGTTTCCGAGGTGGTAAATCTTTATGGAAGTAGATTGCCCAGTCTTCTGTGTCTAATAAGCTCTTTTTATAGCTCAGAAATGATTAGATTTAGAACTCGCCTTAGCGTAGTGCGTAAGGCACTTGACTGCTAACCAGAAGGCTGGAGGTTCAAACCCACTAGCCACTCCTTGGAAGGAATGTTGGGCAATCTACTTCTGTAGTGATACCTCCTCAGTAACCCAAGGAGGGATCGCTGCTGAGTCGGGCCAACTCAATGGCACATAACAACAACAGCTATCAAGTATGGCCAATTAACATAACAAAGAAAACCCTATTCCAGACAGTAGGAGTTAGGATTCCAACACTTTTTTTTCTTTTGGAGGACACAACTTAATCCATTAACAGTAAGTTACAGGCATCATGAAAAATGGGTGTTTCACCAGTCTCTATCAGACCAGTAAGCCTGGTCTTCTTTTTTTTTTTTTTTTTTATATAATTTTGAGTTTTGTTACACATTTTTCCCCCACTTTATCCAGGATCTCATATTTTGATCCCTTTGTGAGTAGTTGACAGTGGTAGCCAGGCATCGCCAGTTCTTCTGTTCTCATGGTCATGTAGGCCAAGGCTCGCATAGTCCACTAGTCCCTTAGACTAATTGTTGCTATGTGTCTTCGGTTTTCTTCATTCTGCTTTGCTCCGGATGACAAGAGGATACATCTAGATGGCTGTTGGAAATTTTTAAGATCCCAGTCACTGCTCACCAAAGTAGGATGTAGAACAATGTTTTTGTGTAGTATAGCAGTTGAGCTTGATGTCCCCCAAGACTACATACTATTTTAAAATCTGCTCTTCTCATTTACCCTATCTTGAATATCTTTCTATGTTGATACATGTATGCATAGTCAGTTACATCATTATTTTAATGCCTATGTGATATACTGTTGCATGTATGTACATAGTTTTTTTTTTTGAAATAATTCTGTTGGAGGACATTTAGATTATTTCTGATTTTTTATGATTTTAGTCTATGTTGCTTGCTCCCTTCAAGTACTTGTCTGGTTATTTCCTTGGGAAAAACCCCAAATGTGTAGTTTCTGCTCAAATTATGTATTTTTTAGAAAGGATTTTAGTATTTACTGCCACATTGTCCTTCAGAGATGTTTTCTTAATTTGTATTCACACAGACTGTGACTACACACCACACTATTATCTGCTTCTCTATACTCTTGAACCTCTTGTCATTCTTTAAAATCTTTGACAATAAGTAAGAAACAGTATCGTGTGTGTGTGTGTGTGTGTGTGTGATTTTGGTGAATGTTTACAGAGCAAATTTGTTTTCCATGTAACAGTTCATATACATTTTGTCTCATGACATTGATTGCAATCCCCACAATGTAACAGCAGCTTTCTTCCTACTTCCTCCCTGTGGGTTACCTTTGCCCCATGTTTTTCTTTCCTGTGCATTCTGCCTTCTGAGCTTATTGCTATGCAAATGCTGCCCATTTGATGTCTTACAGTTCATTGCTCTAAGAAGTGCTGTACCTCCATTGCATAACCTCCGTTGTATAATTGTTCATCTCATAGGCCTGTCATTTTGGATGAAAACTGAGCCACCAGCGTGAGTTCACTTCCATGCCTATCTTCTTGTTTTGATTAATTACTTAACTGTGTTATTTATCTTTTTATGTAATTGGTAAAATACTTCATCTTATTTTCTTCAGCTAGATTACTCACATATTTTAGGATTGTATATGCCTCGGAAACCCAAGGAGGGGTCGCTATGAGTCGGGGCCGACTTGACGGCACATAACAACAACAACATATGTCTCTGAGTCTTAGGTTTCTTTGTATTTTTCCTTCCTAGAGCTTTGCCTTGGGTTGGCACTCAATAAAATTTGCCATTTTGATTTGAATTTCTAGCAGCAGCAGATTCTTCGACTCTCAATTCCAGACGCAGAACATGTGATATGATTGTTGATCTTTCAGTCTTCATCTGCACACTGTGATCACAATCAGGAGTTTCATCTTTACTGGGTTCTTAGCTTTATATTAAAAAAATTAAGTCAGTTAATTTTAATTAATTAAAATAGAGTTAATATTTGAACAGTGGTTAAGGGAATCTTAATTGATTGACTAGAAAAAGGGAAAGGGGAAGGATTATTTAATAAGATCTTAAGTCTGTAAGTGAATATTACATAGAATATGTTGTTGTTATGTGCTGTTGAGTCGGACCCGACTCATAGTGACCCCTCCTTGGGTTTCCGAGGCAGTATCACTACAGAAGTAGATTGCTCCATCTTCCTTCCGAGGAGTGGCCGGTAGGTTTGAACCGCCAGCCTTCTGGTTAACAGTCAAGTGCCTTAGGCACTACGTTATATAGAAGGGACTTAAAACTGTTTCTGGAAGAATACAAGCTAGACTTAGACAACAACAAAACCCAGTGTGGTAGTTATGAGACATTAACATACATTTCTTGGGCAGATAAGATTATTTTGGAAATCTACCTTCCTTTGAATGGTTCAGGCATGTCCTTTTCCTGGAGAAGGTAACTAACTTCCTGAAGGCTAGGTATGGTGGCTGCTGCTTTTTTTTTTTTTAAATCTCTTAGGGCCAGAGACAGATTTACATCTGGCCACCAGGGGGCTGTCCAGAATGTCCATTTATTCTCACTGCTGTGGAGTCACATCTGACCTCTTCTTCCTTGTGTTTTCCAGGCGATATCACTGCAGAAGTAGATTGCGCCATCTTCCTTCTCAGGAGTGGCTGGTGGGCTTGAACCGCCAGCCTTCTGGTTAGCAGTCAAATACCTTAGGCACTATGCCACCAGAGCTCAAACATGAATGGAAATGTAATGGGATGGAGAAAGTTGAGTTTTCCAGAACATCTCTCAGGAAGGGGGAATAATAGTGGGAAGGAGTAAGAGTGGCGGAGGGGTTAGTGTTTGGGGTATTTGTGGGGAAGTTGTATGATACTTTCAAGGGAACATGCTCTGGTAGCAAAAAATGTTGCCAAACTATTTTCTATGGAAGGTGTGTCCAGTTACTTAACTTCTAAGGAAGGTGAGTTCAGCACTAATCTTTTGCCAAGTGCTGAGTACTGAAGGGACAGAACTGAACTGATTTGAGTGACTGAGCCTTTTGGTGTCCCATCAGTATTTCTCCTTGTGCTCCTTCTCCAAGCAGAGGCTAGCCTCTTCCCTAAATTAATGTTGAATAAAGGTCCTGATGTGAGATAATAGTTATGATCTATGGATATGAGAGTAGGCTGAAGGTGAAGGGTGAGGAATCTAGAATTCCATTTTAGATATATTATGTTTGAAAAACCTTTGACACATCCAAATGGATTTGTCATGATTTGATTTGGTACCCTCTTGGACAAAATCAATCAAGCCTTATGAATTAGAAGTAGCAACTTTTCAAAGATAATTTATGTGGGTCATTTCATTTTTTAGTCTCAGCTTTTCCAAAACCCAACTTTAACACTTATTTTTAAAATTAAAAATTTAAATATTTAGCTGTGTAATACAGGAAAATGGTTAACTCATAAGGAGCTCTGGTAGCATAGTGCCTAAGGCACTTGACTGGTAAGAGGAAGGTTGGTGGTTCAAACCCACCAGCCACTCCTTGGATGGAAGTTTGGGCAGTCTACCTCCGTAGTGATACTGCCTTGAAAACCCAAGGAGGGGTCGCTGTGAGTCAGGTCCGACTCGTACATAACAACGTTATAAGCATTTCTGCATTATTTGATTTTTTAAAAACCATGTTCCTGTGCTCCATAGCTACAGATTTACATTTTTCACTGTGAAATGGACAGTGGGAGACTGTGCACCTGCCACTGTCCCCGTTTCTGTGCATTTCCCCCATAATGCAGTTCCAGGCTTGGTGTGTTTGCTCTCTGGTCATTTAAGAGCTCAACTCTACAATTTTAATGGGTCTTGAGAGGGAGAGAAGATAAGGGTTGCTTATTTAACCTAATTCTTAATATTGTCTTGATACATTATATTGTACAGTGTTAAATAGTTCTTGGAGAGTTACATGGAAAAATTGAAAAATAATGAGAAAGTATTATGTTGTGAGATAGGAAGTTAGAAGACATTCTAATGTCATACCCTAGTAGAAGGATATCTTGATTACAAAACCTCTGTCCAGTTTTGTATTATGGCTCATTATTCAAGTAAATATGTAGTAAGATCTAAGGCCTTCCAATCACTGATAATGAAGGGTTGTATTTTGTCCTAGAACAGAATGCAGTTTTAATGAGAAAGTTGTATCAAGAATCACAAATGCTTAGAACCTGTAAAAGAGTGGCTTCTCAGGTTGAGTGAAATTAATAACATTACTGATAAAGAAGATAAAATCAGTAATTGTTCTAAAAACTATGATTTTTTGATATATGACACTTTTTTCAAAACTGTTGCATTCAGATTCTCAAATAAGATTTTAACTTCAGCAAATAAATATAGATTCATAAACATGTTTTAATTTAAGCATATGTTAAATTTAAGCACATTTTATTTTAAAATAGCACTATTGTTTAAGTTTTAAAATACAGGCCGAACAGTGGGTGTTACAGAAATCTATTGTTTTTCAAGTAAGATTTGCTTGCTTCTGTGAATGCCAGTTAGAATGATAAGATTTTTAAGGGAAAAAAGTACTTCCTATCGCATGCCCCAGTCCTCAGGTTTCGCTCCACAGAAATAATGACCTCTTTTAACTCTGACAGTTGCCTAGTCTGGGATTTACTTCCATCTTCCTAAATAATATTCTTATACTGCGATTTCTTGAGGTTTTTTTTTCCTTCACATTTTTCCCCTTGACTTTCTACTCTAAAAGATAGCTTTTTTATCCATTGATGCTTTTCCATATTTTAATCTTTAAAATTATGATTTTTGGTTAAATCCATATTCAGTGTTTGGATTATTATGATTATGTAATCACAATTTACATCTGAGTCACATATACTTTGATGAGATTTCCTTTCTTACTAAAACTTTTGCTTTCCCAGGAGTTAATGAGTGCTTTGTTCTTTTTTTTTGTCTGCTTAATTTTTTACATGATTATCACTAATTCATCCCCAAATTTTCTGATAGAACTAAAACTCTCATTCTGTGTAAACTCGTCAGGTAATCTAGTTTCTCTCCGTCCTCCCTGCTCTCCCTGTCTCCCTCCCTGTGTCCCTCTAGCCCTCCCGCCCTCTGTGGATGTCCCTCCTGTTCTAATCTGGACCAGTAACTCTGCTGACTGCTCCCCTGTCATTCTGGGATCTCCCTCCAGGGACCTCCTGTAATGTGTTCTCTTGTTTCCTGGATCACATTTTCCTCTTTCATGATTTACTTCTTCACTTTAAGGGAGTGTGTACTCTGTTAACTTCCTCAGATAGAGGGTACATGAGAGGGAAAAATTCTTTTTAAACTTTGCACGTCAGAAAATGTCTTTATTCTTTTCTCGCATGTGTTTGATAGAGTGGCTGGGTAAATAATTCTGTGTTTAATCGGCGTTTAACCGGAGGCCTTAACATTCTTTAAAAAAACACTACCAAGAGTAAGGTCCAAGGAGGGTTTAACTCAGTATTTAATATGAAGGTTGCAAGCCAAGGTCATACCCTATTATAGATGAATCTGATCTAGTTAAAAGTAACCTGTTTACGGCTCTGCTATTTAGCTCTTGTGTGGGCAGAGTCTTGCTCAGAGATTTCTGAGATTTAACCTGTACCTGGAATCATGGAGAAGTCAGATGGGAACTGCCTCTCTGTGAGAGAAGAGAGAATAAATGAAGAACCAGATGGGCTGAGGAACACCAAGCAAATTAAATGTCTTTTTGGTATTAGTATTCAAGATTATTTGTCCTTTGGGTTTATACATAAGAGAGACAACATTTTCCTCTTAATTTTTTTCCCCTTTTGTAAAATTCCAGAAGCAAGAAAGTTAAACTCACTTGAAAGCTACCTTGCCAAATCTTTATACTGATTCTTTCCTTAGAATATAGACTTGTACATTGACTTTAAAATTTTAGTGTTATTAGTAGCTCTGGAGGTAGTCATTTTTTAAGTATTCTGACCATGCAGTACCTTGAAAACTACATTGTACCTAGTTTATAATTTTCTCATCAGAGAGTCACAAAAGGGTCTTAATGTTCTTTCTGTGGATCATGTTCTTTGAATCTAGCAACTTTGCAATTAAATTAGAACAGGCATAGTATTAAAAAAGGAGCTCTGGTAGCATAGTGCCTAAGGCACTTGACTGCAAACCAGAAGGCTGGTGGTTCAAACTCACCAGCCACTCCTTGGAAGGAAGATGGGGCAATCTACGTCGGTAGTGATACCGCCTCGGAAACCCAAGGAGGTGTCGCTATGAGTTGGGGCCGCCCTGACTTGATGGCACATAACAACAACAGTATTAAAAAAATTAGATTAACGTTGTTTTTATTGTTTTCATTTTGGGATCTTTAGAAAGGTCCTACCTACTACAGAACTTTGAAAATACAGGCTCTGTAGGGTAGGAAAATCTCAAGAAATGGTTCATTTAACAACTAAGTTAATAGATCTGTCATGTTTCTGACTTTTTTCACCAGCATATTATGCTACCATTTGTCCCATGCTGTAGGAGGATCATCATTGTCATTCTGTGATGGAGATTCTCTTTCCAGCAGGGCTTACAGTGTGCAGAATTATAGAGAACAATTTCTGGTACCTTTTGGGGGAACAGTGATAAAGGAGGGTAGGTAAAGGGCCAGAGTCTGCCTTTACCTTTTTATTTTTCCCTAAAATTACATTAAAAAAAAATTAGACTGCCTTAAATTCCTGCTTTGCTTTTCTTATTAACAACTCTTTATTCTGTGAAATTTAAAAATTCATAAGGAAGCTTCAAAGGAGGCACTGTTCTCTCCGGAAAGCAGACTCTTGCCAACTTGGGCAGCTGTGGCCAGTAGTTAAACCAGATTTGTTCTTTCATTTTCTCTATCAACCAAGTATACAGATGGACTCTTAAAAATTTATCTATTGTTTTAGTGTTGAATAAAATACCTCATGATGATCGGGTCTGAAAAACCAGAGAAAAGCCACTGCCATCAGTTGGATTCTGACTCATAGTGACCCTCATTGGCTTTCCAAAGCTATCAACCTTTATATAGGAGTAGGTCACCTCATCTTCTAACTACAGAGCAACTAGTGGATTTGAACCGTTAACTTTCTGGTTAGTAGCCAAATGCCTTACCCACTACACCACCAAAACTCCCAATGATAAACTACATCTAACAATCTAGGTAACTATGGAGCTTAGTAGTGTAGTGCCTCAGGCACTTGACTGCAAAACAGAAGGCTGGCGGTTCAAACCCACCAGCCACTCCTCGGAAGGAAGGTTGGGTAATCTACTTCCCGTAGTAATACTGCCTGGGAAACCCAAGGAGGGGTCGCTATGAGTCGGTCCGACTCGAAGGCAAATAACAACAACAACAACAACAACATGGAGCTTTGTAGCAATCCCTGGTAGAGCATAGGTTACAGTGCTCAGCTGTGAAGCGAAAAGCCATGGGTTTAAACTCACCAGCCACTTCGTGGGAGAGATGAGGCTGGCTGCTTCTGTCCAGATTTACAGCCTTGGAAACTAAAGGGCAATTCTACTCTGTCCTAGATGGCAGTGGGTTTTATGGAACTTTATAGATTAATGCACAGCTGTAGTAAATGTAATTGTGTTTTAGACCAGTGGTTCTTAGAGTGTGTTCCCCAGACCAGCAACATTGGCCTCCCCTGACAGCTTGTTAGAAATGCAGATCTACTGAATCGCGCTTTGGGGTTGGGGCCCTGTACCTGGTTTAACAGTTCTTCCAGGTGGTTCCTCAAATTTAGTGCCTAAAGGCACTTGACTGCTAATCAGAAGGCTGGGGGTTCAAACCTACCAGCCACTCCTAGGAAGGAAGATGGAACAATCTACTTCCGTAGTGATACTGCCTCAGAAACCCAAGGAGGGGTCACTAAAAGTCAGATATGACTCCACGGCAGAGGGTTTGGTTTTGTTTTGGTTGGTTAGATATTGATAGAGCACCTTCTAGTGGTATGGTTGAAATTCCATTTGGAAAATTGGGGGAGAGGGCCTAGAAATCAAGAAGTTGTGGTAGTGGGAACTCTGGTGGGCCTAGTGCCTACCACATTTGACTGCTAACCGGAAGGCTAGTGGTTCAGACCCACTTGCCGCTCCTCAGAAGGAAGATCGGGCAATCTACTAATGAAGGTTTTTTTTTTTTTCTTGGTGGTGTAGTGTGTAAGGCATTTATTTGTCTGCTAACCCAAAGACTGGCGGTTCAAACCCACCAGCCACTCCTTGGAGGGAAGATCGGGCAATCTACTAATGAAGGTTTTTTTTTTTTTCTTGGTGGTGTAGTGTGTAAGGCATTTATTTGTCTGCTAACCCAAAGACTGGCGGTTCAAACCCACCAGTTGCTCTGCGGGAGGCAGGTGAGACAATCTAGTTCCCTAAAGGGGTCGCTATGAGTCGGGCCGACTCGACGGCAAACAACAACAAAGATTTATAGCCTTGGAAACCCAAGGGGTCGCTATGAGTTATAATTGACTTGATGGCAGTGGATTTGGTTTGGCCTAGAAATCAGGATGTAAATATGAAATTTAAGAAATAATCTTTTTGTGATTTTAAATAATCCTCCTTGAATATCTTCTTGCTTTTTTCTATGCATATTTAAGAAAATTAGATAATATGATCTATACAATTTAAAATTTTGGTCTTTATGGACTTAACATGGAGAAAATATGTCAATGTCATTAGAAATACTTTGTGGACATAATATTTAAAGGATGTTTAATAGTTCGTAATTGACACATTTGTACTGTGGAAGGCTATCTGTCCAGTAGGAAGGACGAGGGGGCAGTCTTTTGCCCATGATGTTGGGCTTTCTTTTACTTACTAAGATCTCTTCACATAAATAAATTTGGTATAGCTGTAATGCTTCTAATAATAGGTGCTTAAAACGTTAGTTTATTTAAATATCGTGTTTTTTATTTCATGCCTCCTCCCTTTGAACCATCTTTATAGATTTATGTACCTCCTATCCCCTAAATTTATTGACCTTTGGCTGGCTCAGTGTCTCATTCTCTATTTAGTCTTTTTGAGTTGCTGCTTCATCTAATATGTTCACAGTCCTTCTCAAGTCTTATCTTGAAGCCCTTTAACGGGATTCTGGGACTGTGATAAGCAATTGAAGAAGATATTTTCAAGGCTTCGAACCAGTTCTTTCTGCTTCAGTTACGGCCAATGCAGTGAAATCAGAATGGACCTGAATTTATAAAAGGTGGGTGAACTGGAATGATAACCAGAAGGGAAAAATTATGGGTCAATGCACTCTAATTTCCCTCTTAATTTTAAGATTAATGGAGAAAGTTAATCTCCCTCTTAGAAAAAAAGGTAGCATTTGGGTTGCGTAACAACTAAATCTCTTGATCAGCAGAGTTCCAAACGGAGTCCTGCTCAAAGTTGGCAGATGACCTGCTGCGAATGTGTGTGACCCCACAGTCCTGGCAAAAATCCAGCCCCCGCATCGTGCTCTTAAAGGAATTCACTGTGCTTCTTCCACGTTTCCCATTCCAGGGCTTCAACCCATAATTTCTCCTGTTCCAGCTATTATTCCGCTGCACCGAAATTTAAAAAATTTGAATCTGTTCCAATTTTGCTCTGTCAGCCATAACAGAACCTATTCGAACCGGTTTGAAGCACTGGATATTTTAGAACTGGTTAGCTTTTCGTTTCCTTTTAACCTCAGGACAGAGGTGGTTGCTATCCTAAGCTTAGTGGTTACTAGTGAGACTTTGGAGTCAAATAAGCCAGTTTTCTACTTACTAGCTGTGTGTCCTTGGCCAGTAACTTTGAGCTTATGTTTTCTCATCTGTAGGGGGGGGGGGGAAATAGTATCTAATTTTAGATGTGTTATGTGCAGTACATTAGACATAAAGTGCTAGCATATTGTCTGACACCTAATAAGTCCTCAATAGCTATTTTGTACTACTGTTAGATATTACTGTTAGTGTTGAACTCTAGAGCCGTCTTTCTACAGTTGCTGCGATTCTTTTTGGTTTTAGCCCTTCATTTTTATAATTAATAATGCTTAAATTGTTCATATTTCAATTTAATAGAAAATGTGCTACTTACTCCTGTAGTTATATTTACCTTTAGAATTAAAACTTTTAAATTTTTATGGAAAAAATGTTTGAAGAAGGTATTATTCCAGAACTTTGTTATAAAACTCCATTTCTGTCTCTTAGAGGAAGTTATCTTTGCTCACATACTTGTACTTTTACTGTCTTTGTGACATTCCAGAATTTCCTAGAAATCTGTAGGGAAAAGTTTTATTAGTGGATTAATTAGTTGCAAACTAATTTAATTTTTTTCTTTAATAATCCGGTAA
This sequence comes from Orycteropus afer afer, assembly GCF_000298275.1. Taxonomy (NCBI): domain Eukaryota; kingdom Metazoa; phylum Chordata; class Mammalia; order Tubulidentata; family Orycteropodidae; genus Orycteropus; species Orycteropus afer. The sequence continues at coordinate 10,154,184 of NW_006921657.1, forward strand.
CTAGCTTCATTCTTAGGCATCATGATTTAAAATTCTAATTAAAAAAGGAACACAATCTGACTTTGTTTTTATTTTGTATAAACTTGTGGAATTTTATGTCTATATTTATTGAATTTAAGAAACTTATTTAACATGAGCCATTCAAAAGGCTACATTAAAACCATTTTTCTGTCCATGTGCTGAGCACTATGCAGTGTTTTGTTTTAATTAATTTATTCCTTCATTTAGCAATTATTTCATGAGTGATTGTTATGCATTAGGTGCTATGCCTGGTGCTAGGTGTATGAGCATGAGTAAAATATGGTAGAGTTCTTTTTTGTTTTTGTGGAGAAATCTGTAAGCAAGCAATTTTGCTAAGTAATATAATAGAGGTGTGTAAAAAAATGCTAGAAAGAGTGATTTAACTTCACATTTAACAGCGGAGGATAAGGAGGAGCGGTGGTTGCGTATGAGGTCAGACGGTGAGGTAGATGTCTCAAAGGGGGTAAAGTTTGAGATGGGTCTTGAAGAAAGGAAAGGAATTCAGCGGGCTGGTCTAGGCTGGTAAGATAAGACGAATGGGGAGGAGGAGTATAAGGAGCAGAATTGTCTTTGTAGATGTTGTTGTTGTTGTTATGTGCCATGGAGTCAGACCCAACTCATAGCGACCCTTCCTTGGGTTGCCGAGGCAGTATCACTACGGAAGTAGATTGCCCCATCTTCCTTTCGAGGAGTGGCTGGTGGGTTTGAACCACCAGCCTTCTGGTTAGTAGTCAAGTGCCTTTGGCCACTATGCTACCAGAGCTCCCCTTTGTAGATGAATCAGAATCAAATGAGAAATCCAAAACACAGGAGAGTTTTGCAAAATTGCCAGATAAAAGATCGGTCTACAAGAATTAATAGCATTTCTCTATACCTGTCATAACCAACTAGAAAATACAATAAAAAAAATTCAATTCACAATATAACAATAACTCTCATGTGTCTAGGAATATATAACATCTCTATGGCAAAAATTTAAAACTAATAAAGATAAGGTTAGCTAATTAAATGGGGAGTATCCCATCTTGGGTGGGACAAATTAATAAAAATATGTCAATTCTCCCTTCATTCATGTACAAGTTAATTACAATTACAATTTCAGTTGAATTTTTTGAGGAATTTGATAAACTTTTTCTAAAATTTTTGTGGAGTAATTGTGAAATATCCTGGAGGATTTACCTTTCATCATAGACCCAAAGATCCTATTGCATTAATTTACATTACCATCAGGAGGAAATCTCCATTTCAACAGTAGAAACTAAATACTGTATATGTACATTTGAGCTACAAAAATTAAACTTTCCATTTGTAACACACACATTCTCCTTTCTCAAAACATAATCCCACTTAATAATTCCCAATAAAAATAGAGGATTTAGAATGGAGCTTTCCCTACTTCCTTCCACCAGATATCTATATCTGACCTATTTGTATTTACTTCTAGCTGATTTGATATGACACCAAAGTTAGTAGACAAGCAGATCTTAGTCTATAAGAGCAATGTAATAATATTATATTTCTGCTATGAGTTGAAATCTACTTGACAGCAGCGAGTTTGGTTTTTTTGGTTTTACTAGGTGAGTATATGATTAAATGATTCATACTGCAATTATAAATCCATTATATTATCAAATAGTATATTCCCTGAGAAAGTAAAAAATTGAAAGTAAATTGTAATGGGAGTACAAATGCATATACTTTTATGAAAGATAGAATATAACTAATGTATATTAACTCTTTATGTATTAAGAATTAAGGTACTGTTTATGGAATCCCCACTTGAGGACTGGCAAACTGCAATATGTTGTTGTTGTTGTTATGTGCCGTCGAGTCGGCCCCAACTCATAGCGACCCCTCCTTGTGTTTCCGAGGCAGTATCACTACAGAGGTAGGATTGCCCAACCTTCCTTCCGAGGAGTGGCTGGTGGGTTTGAACCGCCAGCCTTCTGGTTAGCAGTCAAGTGCTTTAGGCACTATGCTACCAGAGCTATAACTGCAATATAAATAGTGTAATTAGAAACTTTTCCAAGCCTCAATATTAAAGATATTTCTACTTGCTAAAAATAGATGTCTTACACTTGGATAAGGGCTGATTCATGCTATAGACCAGGTATAGCCTCAGGGTTTGGTGATCTATGCCATTAAACCAGGAAAAAGGTACCATTTACTTGTGAAAATGGGAGTATGAGAAGAGGAAAGCTGAACATTGGAGTACTGGCTGAAATTCTGTACAAGAAACAGTTTCATAGCCTCTTCCCAACCATACATGCCTCAGAATGGCCGGCTCGTGAGTTTGGTTGTTTTTGGTTTTAGGGGATGAGGTAAGTGCTGATCAGTAGTGTTTGCTAATTTTTGTGGTGTGAATAAATACTCCCACCGTGGTGTTTTCAAATTATCTGTGTGATGTCACTGAATGCAGAGTTGGCAGTAGATGCTCACAATCAGCTCTTCCACCTGGACCTCATACCAACTCGCCACTAGAAAGATATACCACATGCCAGGGACTATTACCAGCAGTGGGTGCTCTTTTCCATCTAGTTTGTGAATAATCCAGTTCAAGAGAACCCTACTGTGGGTCTGCTTTCTAGGCCAACTTCTGGTATCAACAGTCTTGGTTTAGATTCTCCCTGAGAGCAGGAGCCTGAACAAGGTAGTTTATTTGGGAAGTAACACCACGGGCGTGGGATGAGGGACTAGGCAGAGTGAAGAAAGGCGAAAAGCCATGATTAGCCTGTATTATCAAGGTCACTGCTAGCCAAACTGGGGCTGATACCATCCAGAACCTTTTGAAGAGTGTGTTGAATGCTTCTTAGAAATATTTTCCTGAGAGTTGATTGTCCACAAGCTTGTCACCAATATTTTTTGTGTTAATCCTGGCCACTAACTCTTCTGATTTTTGTGGCTGTGCACACACTGATGACTCCTTGTTGTTGTCTGTGGCATTGAAGAAGCCCTGGGCAGACAGTGAAAGATATGGCTGAGACACTAACAGTGCCTGACTGGAACTCTCCTCTAGATCGTGACTGGAGTGTGCGGTGAGGTTTAGCAGGTGTAGGAGGCACCAGAAGTGTCTGATACCCATGGTACTTGGCTTATTATATTTTAAAAGGTAGACTAAAAAACATGTATTCACAATAAAGCTGCCATTTAGGACAGTGGGCCTTGAGGGACTAAATTGCTTATCAAAGAACTGAATTTTTTTCCTTTTATTTTGGCAAATGTAGTTGTTACTCTTCCTTCTGTGTTTCTTTAAGTAACAGTCTGTATTATATAGGATTTCTGTATCATAAGAAACTTAGAGAAAGGATTTTTGATCAAGTTTGTCAACATTTAAAATATGTGAGCAGTGGAGTTAGCTTCACAAATGCATTCATTCATTCAGAGTGTTTAGTATTAAAAATGTGAAAACAGAAACTTAATCTGTGAAACCACAAATCATTTAAAAAGTCTGTGTAGGTATTTTACAAAGGTTAAGGGAAGATATGAAACACCTTTGATGAGATTTAGGCACAATGACTGCTTTTTTCTTTCTTTTAGATAATCTTTCTAGAGGTTTTAGAGCTTCTATACTACTACTTAATTGTAGGTCTTTGTTGTGATTTCCTTCCGTTTAGAAAAGGAATGAAGAGAAAAAATATCAATATGTCTCAAGGCTATAGCTCTTCAGCCTTGATAGTTTTTTTTTTTTTTTTCTGGGATACCATCCTTACATTATTTTCCTTCTCTGAGGGTGGTAGCTGTGAATTATTTGTGCATTTGATTGCCTTTAGATGTCTGTGAAAATTCAAAGAGAGCAAGAGGACAACTAAATATCATGACATATATTTTGTGTATTGCCTCCTCTTCTTTAGAAAAAGAACAGAAACTAGAGCTGGCCTAGCCTTACTAGAAGGAAATCCTTTTTTGCGTATTGAATTGTGCCCTCCAAAAATAAATTATTTGTGGTAAATCCTAGCATCTATGCCTATGGTACTAAGGTGCACCTTACCCAAGCCATGGTATTTACATTTGCGTCATATGCATGTGAAATCTGGGTAATGAATAAGGAAGACCACAGAAAAATTGGTGCTTTTGAGTTGTGATGTTGGCAAAGAATGTTGAATGTTCCACGGATTGTTAGAAGGACCAGGAAACTGTCTTACAGGAGGTACATCTATGAAGGTAATTTTTCTCTCGTTTCCACTTAATTCAAACAGTAGAGAAGAGACTGCATGTAGTCATATGCATGTGAAGGCTGGGCAGTGAATAAGGAAGACCGAAGAAGAGTTGATACTTTTGAATTGTGGTGTTGGTGAAGAAAACTGAAAATATCATGGACTACCAGAAGAACAAACAAATCTGTCCTGGAAGAAGTACAGCTGGAATGCTCCTTAGAAGCAAGATGGCCAGACTTTATCTTACTTACTTTGGTCATGTTGTCAGAAGGGACTGGTCCCTGAAGAAGGCTATCATGCTTGGTAAAGTGGAGGGTTGGCAAAAACAAAGGGGAAGACCTTCAACAAGATGGATTGACCCAGTGGCTGCAATGATGAGCTGAAACATAGCAGTATTGTGAGGATGGTGCAGGCCTGGGCAGTGTTTTGTTCTGTTGCCCATAGGGTCTCTGAGTAGGAATCAACTTGACAGCATCTAACAACAATTATATGCCTTTGGCTATAATCACCTTTGGAAATGCATTGTCTTTGTTATGTTATGAAACAGGATTAGTGGAGGGTGTGTCTTGAGTCAGTCTCTTACAAAATATAAAAAGAGCAGATTAGGCAAGCAGAGATGGGGAAGAGAGGTGCCAAGCCCAGGAGCAGAAGCTCAAAGAGACAAGGACCTTCCTCCAGAGCCAACAGAGACAGCCTTTCCCTAGAGCCAGCACCCAGAATTTTGACCTCTAGCCTCCTAAACTGTGAGATAATAAGTTTCTGTTTGTTAAAGCCACTCACTTGTGGTATTTCTGTTATAGCAGCACTAGAGAACTAAGACATTCTCATAACCCCTTTATCTTTCACCTTTGTCAGTCTTTTTCTCTGAACAGTTCTCAAACTTGTAAATAGTCTGAGATCCTGAGAGATTCTACTAGTGAATCCCCACACTGAACTTTAAAAATTTGGTCTTAGCATTTGCACTAGTTTCTGATGTAAATATTGATTATGTGTATGAACAAGAGGAGATTGTTAATTAATAGAAGTTTTAATTTATTTAAATTCAGTCAGCAATCAGAGTTAGAAAGGGCCTTATGAGTCATGGTCTAGTTTTTAAACTACTTAGATTTTCCTTGTTTTTGAATCAGTGGTAATTAGGTTATTTTTAGAGGTATATTAATACCTCTAATACTTGCTATTGCATAATTTCTGAGACATGAATTCATGATTTGCACATGGTAAGCATTAATCTGCCTATATTTGTTAACTTGAATTAATTCCAATGATAAAACATTACACTATGCATTTGTATTAGTAAAAGAAGTAGCACGCCCAAACAAGAATCGTTCATATCCAATAAGTTCTGCTGGTTGGTTAGCTGCAGTCAGTTAAAGTATTGCTCTTAAGAGTACATTAGAATGATTCCTATAGCTGAGGACATTGTATTTCTTGGAGTCTTTGAGTAGAATCAGACCCACACTATGTAAAGAATAGGGAGCTCTGGTGGCATAGTATTTAAGGCATTTGGCTGCTAACCAGAAGGCTGGTGGTTCAAACCCACTAGCTGCTCCTTGGAAGGAAGATTGAGCAATCTACTTCCTTAGACATATTGCCTCGGAAACCCAAGGAGGGATTGCTATGAGTCAGATCCAATTCGATGGCAGTAAATTTTTTTTTTTTATGTAAAGCATGCCTAGCCTAAAGTTTTTCATCTGTTTTGCAACCTACACCCTGAGCTAGACACAATACCCAAGCAAATCTACTGTGATTCAGCCTCCCTTCTAATTCTTCACCATGTTTATTCAATCTAGGTAACCAGACTTCTGCCCAGTGTATTTGGCTGAGGCTCTAACTTCCGCCTAATACTTGTCAGTTTCTAGGTGAACCACCTGAAATTGCACAGCACCACCACCTAACATAGAATAACACTGCTGGGAGAGACCCTTGTTGCAGGGCCCCATTTACTAGATTGTCAGCTCTAGGACATTGTCGCTGGTCCTAATTAAATTCAAGTTTGCTATATGCAGTGTACTGCTGTTGAGTTGGATCCGACTCATAGTGACCCCTCCTTGGGTTTCCCAGGCAGTATCACTACAGAAGTAGATTGCCCAGCCTTCCTTCCAAGGAGTGGCTGATGTGTTTGAACCGCCAGCCTTCTGGTTAGCAGTCAAATGCCTTAGGCACTACGCCACCTCCAAGCCACTTCCACTGGGTTTCTAGCCATGTCCCTTGGTGGTTCAGCCTTATAGTTTGTTGGTTCCTGTGGCTTCATTCTGGCTTGGTCTCTTACTCTTGATTGGCCTCGTCTCTTTCTTGTACCTGCTTACTGCTAAAATCCAGATACCTTGAGGTTAAGCCTACCTAAGATGCAATATGAACTACATACCATTTTCTAAGTAGATAATATGATTTAAAATAGCTGCCATTTATTCAAGACTTAACTATGTGTAACTCAAATGTCTAAGCCTCAACAACCTGGCTTATAAAATAAGGTCACTCTATTCATTTCAATGTCTGGCTTCCAATAGTTTAAGCCTCCACTGGCTTAGTGCCAGAAATTAGCCCCTTCAAGTGCTTCTGGGATATTTCTGAGTTGTCCCTGGAGCTGTCTCAGTTGTGCTCAGGAGCAGGTTCATCATGTTGTCAGCTTGTCCTGCTGCTGCACTGCTGCTTTTTCTCCTAATCTCCAGGTTCTTGTTCTACCCCTTTCTTTAATTGTTACAGCATATTCGAACAAGACTCTCCCAAAAGAGGCAGGATAAAGAAAAGCCAACACAGAAAACAATTTACAAGAATTGCAGACGTTCTCAGTGTCCCTGGACCAAGTCAGGTCCATTTTCAGGGTGTGTTTCAAGTAGTCTAACTTATTTCCAAGGGATCCCTGGTAGTTCAGATGGTGAAGTGCTCAATGACTAGATGCAAGGTTGGCAGTTTGAACCCACTCAGAGGCTTCTCAGAGACAGACCTGGGGATTGGCTTTTGAAAAGCCACCACTTTGAAAACCCTGTAGAGCAGTTCTAGTTTGCATAAATGTGGTTGCCAGGAATTGAGATGACAACGAAAAATAACAGCCACTACCATGAAGATGCCAGCTTGCCTCTCCACTGTGGGATACCCTTTGGCTTGTTTCTTTTAACTGGAGCCTAGGGCTCCATACCCTGAGACTTCAGAGAAAAAAGAGACTTTCCCCTCTTTTTGGCTAAAAGCCAAAAAGACTTTCCAGTTCTTATTCCTGTCCTAGGATCAACTTCTTTCCAGGATAAATACTAATGGGAATATCCATTCTCTTCAGGATGAATGCTACTTCCTCATCTATCGGGTATGGTCTAGTCCTGTGGGTACTGTCCATTCCGTCCTTTCCCCGTCACCACAGCCATCCTTAACACCAAAAACAAAACAAAACAAACTCACTGCCATTGAGTCAATTCAGACTCACAGGGACTCCTTTTGGGTTTCCAAGGCCTTACATTTTTACAGAAGTAGATTGCCCAGTCTTCCTTCTGCACAGTGGCTGGTGGGTTCGAACCACTGACTTCCTGGTTAGCAGTCAAATGCCTTAGGCACTATGCCACCAGAGCTCCTTATCCTTAATACATTTCCTAGAAATTTGGCTATTGTCCTGACACCATATTTGGGACTTTAACAGTTCATTCCAGGTTGTGCTATGCTAGTGTGGTTAGAGTCCTTCATAGAATTTATCCTCTTTTCCTTTCTTTTTCTTTTTTTTTTTTGGCGTTTCATTTTAGTTCTGGGGTCCTTGTAAATCACTACCCAAACAAGAACATACAGTATTCTATCTATAGAAGTGGTTCTCAAATTTGCCCCCTCCACCCACCTTGGGGGCAGGTTTGGTTGTCACAGTAGTTTGGGACATACCTGACATTTAATTACCTAGGGTCAAAGAAGCTCAGAGATTTGCATTGTGTGGCCTTCTCCCCCAAAATGAAGAATTGTCCTATATCCTCTGCAACTTTCCAAAGTCCCACTGGGCATTCATTTAGGCCCTGTTTGTAAATTTCTGATCCTAGAACCTAACTCTGGTTTTATAAACAAAGTTTTTGTTGCACAGTTTTTACAGACTGAATTTACCAGTAACACAACCACTTGGATATGCAGAGAGAAGATTGTTAATGTTTTGCTGTGTGCTGTATCAGAGTTCACCTTTTCTGAAAAATCACATCACTTGCAGTGCTGCTTGTGGTTTTTTGAATTGGCAATACAACACATCCTTTTCAATCTGTGTAGCCATTACACTCACTGATTCTGTACACATGGAAAAGTCTGTTTCATTATGACTTCCAGTGGAATTGTGCCTGAACATTTGTGTAGTGAAATATATGGTTATGTAAATACATATAATATGTAATTATATAAAAGGCACTTATATATAAAATAGCTTTTAAGGTCTCAACATAGATAACGTGAAGTCAGTTATTATCAATTTCATTTGGATGTTAAAAAATTGGACATTAGAAAATATTTGTTTTAAAAAAGGAGATATAGGTTCTGTTGGAAGTCTCTGGGTGGTACAAATGTTTAAGAACCTTTTGCTAACCAAAGGTTGGAAGTTTGAGTTCACCCAAAGGTGCCTTGGAAGAAAGTCCTGGTGACCTCCTTCCAAAAAATTAGCCATTGAAAATCCTACTGAGCACAGTTCTACTCTTGATACATGGGGTGGCCATGAGTTGGAGAAGATGCCATGACAATTGTTAAGGTTCTGATGGGATTGAAGGTTATGTAAATTCATCCATAGGAAAGGAATACTTCTTTTTAAGAAGATACAAAGTTCTGCAGAAACACAGGCCTCCTAAAATGTGCATCCAGTTTACACTGCTAAATAGAAAACTGAAGTTTTCAGTGTGAAACAGCTACGCTTAGGTAATTTCCTTATCACATTTAAGTGGGACTTGCTTTATATTTGCAGATGTAGAAAATCCATTATATTTGTTTTCTCACAACAAAGGAATAATCTGTCTGAAAAGTAAATGCAATCTCGTACTCTTAGGAGGCCAACAGTGCTTCTACCTTTTAAGTGATATCACTATCACTGCACCCCTTGTTAAAAGACTGTAGGCTAACATGCTACGTTGCTTGTTTATATCACTTACTACTAGCTTTTGAGGTTAGAATCACAAAGATGGGATGGTTTCTTTAATATTTTAAAAGCTGTATCAATTGAAAACTAAATATGTTAATCTTTTGGAAGTGGCATATCTCTTGTTTAAATAATTTGAAATAAAAAGGATAGATTTCAGTGATGGTAACTGTCGATTTCATTCTGGGTATCCTGGCTTTCTGAAAATGTGATTTCCAAAGCTGCGGGAGCAAGTTGTTTTTAGAACCATCAATACAAGATCCTGTGGTTCATTAATATATTCAAGGGACTGATAGGGTGGTTAATTAATAAAAGAAATGTCACCCAGGTGGTCTGTGCTGGGAATTTTCATTAACAAGTTGAAAAAGAAGTAGCAAAGTAATCAATGAACTAAAGCAGACATGATTGACTGTAATTACTCTGCTTGTTAAGGGTATTGACTAATAGCAAGATGGGCTGTCAAAGTTGAGGCATGGCACTCTGAGAAAATTAAATGAGAGAAATTAATGAGAAAAGCATTCATTTTAGCCCTTCTATTATCACCAAGGCAATAAAATTAATGTGTCAATTTCAATAGTTACTTGTTCTGAAATAGTTGAGATTTTCAATTTTAGCACTAAATACACTCTGACTAGCATTTAAATGCTTTATTTGGTTTACATAGAGGGAAATGGGGTGATAGATTAGAAGGTAAATATGTAAAGACAAAATGAAGAAGTAACTATAGTTTTACCAGGGTAGTAGCTATAAAAATGGTGATATGTAATAAATTTGAAAGATACTTGAGAAATAGACTTAACAGAACACCATCCTCTTGACTTATGATGCTAACTTTTCATTTCTGCATCAAGACTCAACTCAAATGCAACTGTCTCTGGGAAATTTTCATTGATTCCCCTTCCTCCAAATCCTACAGCTATTGCTGCTTGATCTTGTATTGCAGTTATTTGCATATGCCATGTAGTGACAGACATGACCACTATCCCTAGCTTTCATTCCAATGGCAAAAACAGAGTAAGTAAACAAATAAATAGATATGCAAAGTTGTCATTAGTGACTGGGGCAGTGAGACAAGGTAATCAGGGAACATCTCTCTGAGAAGATGGAAGTTGATACCTGAAGGATGAGAATGAACCAGGCATGTAAATAGCTGGGAGAAATGGTTTCAAGAAGAAATGGCCATAAGAGGAATAAATGAGGAATAAACTTGGGTATTTTATGAAAGGGAGCTCTGGTGGCATAGTGCCTACGTCATTTGACTGCTAACCAGAAGGCTGGCAGTTCAAACCCACCAGCCACTCTTTGGAAGGAAGATTGGGCAGTCTACTTCCTTAGAGATACTGCCTCAGAAACCCAAGCAGGGGTCGCTGTGAGTTGGATCTGACTTGAAGGCAGTGAGTTTTTTTTTAATTTTATGAAAACGTGTAATTGAGTCAATGAATGAGGGGAAAAGCTCTGTGTGGAGACTGGACATGCAGGGCTTTGTAGTTTTGGTAAAGAATTGGATTATCTGCTACAAGGCAAGCCATTGGGTGATTTTAGGCAGGATTATTTTATGAGTTAATTTGTGTTCTGAAAAGATCATTCCAGAATCTATGTATAGATTGGATTGCAAAAGTCTCAGAATAGTTGGGGCAAGGGAAATGGAGACAAGTGGATAGATTTAAGATACAAACTGAAAGTAAGATCGGTTGGAATTTTTTTTTTTTTATTGTGATTTGGGTGAAAGTTTACAGAGCAAATTCACTTTCCATACAGCAGTTCACATACACTTTGTTTCATGACTTTGACCACAGTTTACCACAATGCAACAGCTCCCCTCCCACTTCCTCCCCGTAGTTACCTCTTCCCTGTGTCCATCCATCCATGGACTCCTGCCCCCTGAGCTGTCTCCCTGTGCATAAGCAGCCCTTCTTTCTCCCATGATAATTCTCTCCAAGGAGTGTATCTACTTCAGGTAAATGTTCAACTCATATGCCTGTCTTTTGTTTGGCTGGAAACCACAGGTGTGGGTTCAATTCCAGATTTGAAGGGCAGCTACGGGCCATAGTCTCAATGGTTTCACCAGGCTCTATCGGATCCGCAAACCTGGTCCCCCCTCCTTTTTTTTTTCTCCAAATGATTTTGAGTTTTGTTCCACATTGTTCTCCCTCTCTATCAAGGATCTCCTACATAGATCCCCTTCCAAGTGGATGACAGTGGTAGCCGGGCACCATCTACTTCTTCTGGTCTCATAGTCATATAGGCTGCAGATCGGATGGTGTACCAGTTGCTAGGACTAATTGTTTCCATGAATTTTGGTTTTCTTCATTCTTCTTTGCTCTGGTCGAGGAGAGACCCATTGTTGCATCTAGATGGCAGCTTGCTAGCTTTTAAGATCCCAGTTGCTACTCGCCAAAGTAGGAGGTGGAACAATGTTTTGTATAGTATGTTATGCCAATTGAGCTTGATGTCCCCTGCGACTATGGTCCCAAGCCCGCAGGTTCAACTACTCGGTCCCTCTGAGTAGCTGGCTGTGATCAAGCTGTGACCACAACCTTGCCCCTTGTCAGCTCTACTGTACACCTGGGAATTCTGATCATTCACATAAACTTATAGGACCATTGTCTGCCAGCCCTATATATGTTGTTGGATACACTCCCCATTTCATAGACATACCTAATTGTTCAGCCTGTCCACCCATCTATCCACCCATATACCCATGTTAGCCTTCACTGACAACGCAGTACTGTATGTGCAAAAGGGTTCATATTTGTTGTCTGTACCTCTCTATGTCTTTCTCTTCCTCAATGCTGCCATATTGGTCACTCACATTTGGTACATTGCCCTTCTCTTCACCCAAATCAATACTTATCTCTATCTAACATGTTCCCTCCCCTCCCACCCCTGGTAACCAACAAAGAAAATTTCCTTCCATAGATAAACCTTTCCTTGACTTTTACAATAATGGACTAATACAATATTTGCCTTTTGTGATTGACTTATTTCACTCACCATAATGTCCTTTAAGTTCATCCACGTTATGCAGTGTTTTGCAGATTCTACATTATTCTTTAGCATTGCATAGTATTCCATTGTGTGTATATACCATAGTTTGGTTATCCATTCCTCAGCTGATGGACATCTAGGTTGTTTCCATCTTTTGGCTATTGTATATAGTGCTGCGATGAACATGGGTGTGCATATGTCTGTTCTTGTCATGGCTCTCACTTCTTTAGGGTATATACCTAGTAATGGAATGGCTGGGTCAAATGGTATTTCTAATTCCAACTTTTGAAGGAATCGCCATACTGCTTTCCACAATAGTTGTGCCATTTTACAGTCCCACCAGCAGTGTGTGAGAGTCCCAATCTCTCCACATCCTCGCCAGCATTTGTTATTTTCTGTTTTGTTGAACTTTGCTACTAGTGCTGGAGCAAGATGGTATCTCATTGTTGTTTTGATTTGCATCTCTCTAATAGCTAATGATCGTGAGCATTTCTTCATATGTTTGTTGGCCGCTTGAATATCCTCCTTGGTGAAGTGTCTATTCATGTCTTCTGCCCATTTTTAAATTGAATTGTTTGTCTTTTTGTTATTGGGGTGTTGGAGTTTCTATAAATTCTAGAGATAAGTCCCTTGTCAAACATGTTATTACCAAATATTTTTTCCCAATCTGTAGGTTCTCTTTTGACTCTTTTGGAGAAGTCTTTGGAAGCACATACAAATTTAATTTTTAGAAGGTCCCGTTCATCTAGTTTCTCTTCTGCTGTTTGTGCATCTTGGGTTATGCTTCATAGTCTGTTTATACCATTTATTACAGCCCCTAAATTTTCCCCTAGTTTTTCCTTAAGGAACTCTATAGTTTTAGTTTCACATTTAAGTCTTAGATCCATCTGGAGTTTGTTTTTGTGTATGGTGTGAGGTACAGATCCAGTTGGAATTCTTGATGGTAGTAAGGGAAAAGGAGGAATGAAGAATGACTCCTAGGTTTTGGCATAAGCAACTGGGTGATGGTACCAGTTACTGAGATATGAACCACAGAAAAGGTTTGAGAGGCAAAATCAATAGCTCTCTTTTTAGACATACTAAGTTTGAAATGCATCTTAACTATTCAAATGAAGATATTGAGAAAGCAGTTGGTCCTATGTCCCCAGGGTGCATAAGAAAGGTCTGGGTTAGAGATAAAAATTTGGGAATCATTAGCATATGGATATTTAACTGCTTTATTGAGTAATAGTTTGTTTTCTAAAAGCCCTACTTTTCACATTGCCCTGTTGCATCTCCCTTTCTCATTCTTTAATGACACATTAAGTAGGTTCCATACTTTTTCTGCCATTTTCAGTTCTTTAATGTCCAGCTTAGTTCAGTTTAAGACTTCCGTCTCATTCCAATTTAAACTTCATTTTCTCCTTTACTGACCACATGGTCTCAAGAGGGCCTTGGAATGGGCATGGGGGCAAGATCAGTGTCTTTTTTTTTTTAAACCAGTTCTTCTGGTGTCTTCAAGTGGAGAGGAAGTAGATAGCCTGGTTTGCCTAACTTTTCAAGTCACTTACTTTTTCCTTTAGGATAGGGAATAGGTGAGTAAGAGCATGAAGCTCTTTTTACTTTTTCCTCTAGGATAGGGAATAGGTGAGTAAGAGCATGAAGCTCTTTACTTAGCTGCATCTTAGTAAACCCTGAGAAAGGAATCTGTCCTCAAAAATTAGCAATTACGTAGCATGCATCTATGCAGATGGCTACTTTTTCTTTAATTGTGATTCCTACCTGTGAATTCTGGGCAACAGGAAACGACTCACTCAACATCCTCTTACAGATACCATTTTAACCCATGAAATTAGATAAGAGTCCCTAAGATAACAGAAATTTGGCCACATGGAGGTGTGAGTAGACTTAAAAATGGTCCTCCAAGAGTGAAGGGGGTAGAAGCTTTATGGAGTAGGCTGTGGAGTGAGTGAAAGGTGAGAGAGTAGAGATGGTGGACAAATAATTTGGGAAGCATTGTGATGAAGGCTGCAGAGAGATGGGGCAGCAACTGGAGGTAGCTTTAGGGTCAAGGTAATGTTTTTGTTTGTTTGGTATATGTATCTTTTTGTTTGATATTTTTAAGATAGAGATGCCATGGCATATTTTGCACTGTTCATTAGAGAAGGGGTGAAAATGCAATACCTGAGGTGGTAATGAAGGAGCAGAATGCTTGGAAAGGGGGGGAAGGAAGGACTCAGAGCAGAAGAGGAGATTAACCTGGAGTGGGAGCAGGAGTACTTACATTTTGACAGGAGGGAAGGCAGGGAAGATAGGGGTTGGTGCTGGTGGGTTTGTGCAGTGGGTGATGGAAAGATGTGAGGAATTTTCCCAGATACCTTGTTTTTCTCAGTGAGACAGGAACATTGATTAACAGCTAGGATTGGCAGGGTGGGTGAAAAGGGAGAGTGGGAAACTTCTGTCTGGTACAATGTATAATCCCTTTGAAGTAGGAGAAGATTCATTTAGATGCACCCAACACACTCAATGTTGTGCCAGGACTATTTAACTTTTTTTTTTTTGGGGGGGTGGGAATAAAATACTTTCAATTGTCATAAATAGGAATTATCCTTAACTTTAAGTCTTATCTTAAAGAAGTACTATAGCTTTTCAGAAAAATTATGTATTTTTAAAGCCACAACTTGAAATTGCCAGTATTTTGAGATACCATGTATAGAATGAATTCATGATGAATGCAATAGCTACTTTCATTCTCTAAGTTTCATTCTCTGAATTAAAAGATAAAAGAAACTGTATTTTATTCTCATTAGAGAACAAATTGCACCCCAGAGAGTTTATTTTCCAAGAGGGGCTGCTGATAGGAATAGCATTGTTTACTTTCTGGAAGCTTCCCTTCTGGCCTTTCATCTTCCAATTGACTCTTAATACAGGGCTCTGCATCAAGAGGCTTCTTAGTACATGCGGTTGAATGGCTTGGTCCTGGGCCAGCCCTGATACCTAGGACCAAAGACACACACTTGATTACCTTCAGATGATTGCTACTAATGGCCCTGATTTATTCTCCCTCCTTTCTTTTTTCTTTGTTCCAGCTCTCCTACCCCCTAAACTTTTATTTGTTCCAAAAGGAATGAAAGCCAAGGTTTTAAAGTTTGAAAAGTGTACAGAAAGGAAGCAAGTAAATAGGGAAGGGGAATAAATACTCAACAAGCCTGGGCAAGGTGACAAGAAGGAATTACTGTGAAACTCTGGAAGGGGGCCAAAGTGTCAAATGCAGCGGCTGTGGAGTTTACAGGAACTACTTAGTGTTCGGCATGCTTCAGTGATCACCCAGAGAAAGCCAGATTTCTGTGCTTTTGTTTGCTACCCTATAGTTAGCTAAGGAAATCTGACATCGGTGATCGGTGTTTTCTGTCAGCAACCGATACAAGCACAGAGGAGCACAGAGTCCCGGCTCATCAAATCCGACGTGATTTGAATTGCTAGGAGGAGGACCTCTTGTGGCTACAGTGGGAAATACTCCAGCTAAAACTTACCTTGGTGGCTGCAGATGTTTTTATGAGGGAATTAAAGACACGCACGCGCACACACACATATTCCACAAAGCTCTTTAAAATTACATTTCTTTAATATTTAATTGTTTTGATAACACTGAGTATTGTAATAAGGTTTTATCTGTATGGCATCTCTGAGGAGTTCAGTGTATTTCGAACCCCTTCAGGTTCTAGCCATTTAATTCACGTATCCCTGAAAAATAGACTGAAAATAAGGATTTTCATCTCCATTTTGCAGCTGGAAAGAAGTACAGAGTAGGTTAGTAACTTACTTGTGTTTTTGCAGCAGGGCAGGCCAGGCTCATAACAGAATTTGGGTATCTTATCTTGGGTCCAATTCAACAGTCTGGGTTTGGAAAACATTCATTATTAAAGCTCTAAAACAAAAACTGCTATTTTGCAAGTGTCAAGTGATTTCTTTATTCAGGGAAAGATGGATTGAGAGACATAAAACTTACTCTTTGTTTTCACTGTGAAAAGAGGCTATTCCTAGATTCTCCAGGGGGAAAGAAGGCTGCTTTACAAAAACTCTGGGCAGGGCAGTATATCACAAGCTAAGAATCTTTAGATAAATGTAATGTCAATTATGTATATTTTTAAGTAGGTGACGTAAAACTACAGTTATTTCTCAGGCTTCCCTGGAAATCATATACAATGAAACCACTCTCATAACACATTCTCTCCAGCTTTCTCCAGGCCCTGTCTCTCTTCTTCTTGGCTCCCTAATATTTGTTCTGAGAGTGTCCCCGGAGCTAATAAATAAGTGCTTTCTTTTTATTTTGGATCCAGTCTTTGAAGAGCAGGGCTGCCCAAACTCAAATGAGAAGTTCTATTTTTGGGGCAGTTCCCATCTATTGTTGTAGGAGCTATTGAGGAAAAAAAAATCACAAAAGTGCTAATATCTAAGGAAATGCAATCCAGATCCAAGTGAGGTGTCAAGGAGTTGATGAAATGTTGAAGTATAAGGAGAGATTGTTCCAGTGAATTTTAAGATATCCAGGGAGAGGGTTTTTACTTTTTCTTTTTTTTAAAGAGAAGTAGTGGCTTATATTTAATTATGGTTCCATCTGTAAGAGTCTTGGGGTAAATCTTCAGTTTATATTCTTTGCTGATAATTATATGGCTTTTACTTAAATACTAGAAGTATACAGAGTATTCTCTTGGTATAAGGGTGTGAGACAGGTAAAAGTGGAAAAACACTACCTCAGGCGTTACACATGGCCTCAATGCTATAGTATTATCTATAGCATTGAAGTCACCGAGTTTTACACAACTGGTCTTTTGATGTGCAGATTCCCTGGATTCCTCTTATCCCTGCTTTATAATTTTTAATTCTCAATTAGCGCTAGTTAGAGGCAAGAGGTCCTTATTTTGGAAATGGACTAGAGAAAAGTGAATCTAAAGCAATTTCTTCAAAGCTCACTGACAGATATGTTTGTAGGTCTTTAGGCAAAGTATGCGCCTGGCCTTTTTCAAAGAAGTATTTTCAGTAACAAGTTGTCAGTGAGGTCAGTGACTAGCAGTTCAGGATGAGATGCCACCCACCCTGGTTTGTAACCTCCCCTTTCTTTCTATCCTGGGTGAACGACGCTTGCTCAAGTGACTGTCCCACTGTCTCTGCCTCTCAATTTAGTACTCTGTGACTAACCAAGAAGTCTTTTTTTTTTTTTTTCCCTCTGAAACTTCCGGAAGAGCTGGATTTTAAGCACATTTATAGGAAGCCACAGAAAGGTAAGAGTCAAGTTTGAAATGAGAAGAGCTCGACTTCAGTGCATTCTTGTTTCTACATTGAATTGTGGTGTCTTCGTTAAATAGCGTAGGCTTAAAATGTGGGGTTTTCTTCTGAACTGAAGATCACATTATTATATAAAACAGGAGTGTTTTGACTAGTTATGATGAGAAATGTAGGCTTTCACGCTAATTTTAAAGTTATAAATAACTTTCAAACTAGTGCCAAGGGAAGCTAGTAGCCAAGGTCGTGCTTTGCATTCAGAGAATTTCTGCTATAAAAAACCCATTGGGATACTGTGTAGGAAAAGATAAGATATGGCCTGGATGCTCCTGCTTTGACGTGGGGTTGGGGCAAAAGGAGACAAACATGGGAAATATCTGAAGGGATTTTACTTTCAGCCAAAAGCGTCATCATGGATTTTTCAAGTGAGATAATGACTAAAGCATTTATTTCTGAATTTAAAGTTTGTCTTACATAACTTTTAAAATAATTGATGGTAATATTAGGGGTGGAGTAGTACTTTTGGAGTTGTTTTACCATCATTTATAATCAAATAAAAATCTCGCTGTATGGGATGAATAGGGGGTATAATAACCCATCATGTAAATTGCTGGTGGCTGTCTGATAGGGTGTGAGTGACTGCCAGCAGTTGCACTGAGAACAGAACTGGAAGGAATGAGTTCACATGAGAACAAGAAGGCATTGAGATTAGGCATCAAGAAGTTCCTTGACTATAGAAGATGTGAGTCACCGATATATGCCACTAAGAAAGATTGTTGCAACTTCTCTGAAGATATACAAGATTCAATGGTTGGTGTAGAGCACACAAGTGGGAAAAATAGGATTTTAGATTGGCTTTGGTCCTGAGTTTGTGGCTAGCTTGTGTAGACAGACTGAAAGGTCAACATAATGAGAATAGTAGTGATTTGGAGATTGAATCATCAACAGTCAAATCTGAATGTGTATTTGGATGCACCAGTAAAATTTCATCATCATGATAAAAAATTTCCTCAATAGTCGTACAGGACAGATTTGTTACACGGGCAGACCCGATATTCCGACGGTGCAGACCCAGCCATTTCCAGCTGTTACCTTCGACACATAGTCTGTGTCTTCCTTCTTTTTCAAACAGGAGATGGGGATTTTAAAAGGAAAACATTTTTATTTCAATTATAGTAATAATATGTGCTCATTGTAGGACTTTTGAAAGCACAGAAAAAAAATTACCTGTGATATCACTGATGCATTTACTTCGGATCCTTTTTCTCTGTACAATTTAAAAAATAATGGTGATAACACTATAGTTAAAATTTGGAACCTTCCTTATTCATTTAACCTTATATCACAGTGTTTTCCATGTTAGTGACTCTACATAGATGTTATTTTAAATTGGTTTCGATCTGTCTATTTTTGGTATTGAAGATGATTTCTTTAAGCTCTACTTCTAGGTGTGCTGTTGCCAGGTTAGGGGGCTGATCATTTGTTGACAAAGATTGTGATTTTTTTTCAAGTGTGCTTTTACTGTTTTTCTTTGAAAGTATTATAAAATTTCTTATCTACCAAATTAAATATTTATTGTCTATGATGTGACAAACATTGTCATCAGGCACATAGGGAGCAATATGTTAAGTGTTTGGGAGGACAGAATCTCCTCCAACTTACACAGTTTCAACTGATGTCAACAAACCTACACGTCAGAGTCAAAAATGCTTCAGCTCTGCCTGAAACCAACAGATAGCATTGTTGTTGTTGTTGTTGTTATGTGCCTGTTGAGTTGGACCTGACTCATAGCGACTCCTCCTTGGGTTTCCGAGGCAGTATCACTACAGAAGTAGATTGCCTAACCTTTCTTCCAAGGAGTGGCTGGTGGGTTTGAACCATCAGCCTCCTGGTTAGCAGTCAAGTGCCTTTGGCACTATGCTACCAGAGCTCCCAAAAGATAGCATTACTGACCCCTTATATTACTTTAAGGAGCCCTGGTGGCACAGTGGTTAAAGTGCTCAGTAGTTTGAACCCACCAGCTACTCCATAGGGGAAAGATGCAGCAGTCTGTTTCTGTAAGGACACCCTATGGGGGAAGTTCTGCTCTGTCCGTGTAGAGGTCACAATGAGTCAGAATCACCTTGATGTCAATGACTTTGGGTTTGGTTATATTAATTTGGACTTTCAAACAATAGAACTTATATGTTGTAGCTTTTGTTAGAGGACTGCCTAATTTATATGAACACAGTTCTAATTTATATGAACATTATGATCCAACTATGATAAAGAAATAGCAGGAATAAGAAGAATACTTAGTTACTATAAAAATTTGGTGAAAGGAGAAGTAGTATATGGAGAAAATATGTAGGCAGCAGAGTTGAAAGAAAAGGGCTAGAAGGCACATGCAAGAACAGAAATTCAACATTGGATTTTCCTACTAAGGAAATGTGAGAATAGAATAGGGCATGCTTAGTGTAGAAGTCTAGAGTCCCTGGGTGGCATAGTTGTTAAGAGAAGGTTGGCAGTTTGAATTTGCCCAGAGGCACCTTGGAAGAAAGGCCTGGCACTCTATTTCTGAAAAATTAGCCGTTGAAAACTCTATGGAGCACTGTTCTACTCTGACATGCTTGGGGTCACCATGAGTTGGAATCAACTAGATGACAACTTATAGGAGCTCTGGTAGCGTAGTGCCTAAGTCACTTGAGTGCTAACCAGAAGGCTGGCGGTTCAAACCCACCAGCCACTCCTCAGAAGGAAGGTTGGGCAATCTACTTCCATGGGTGACACTGCCTCAGAAACCCAAGGAGGGGTCGCTATGAGTTGGGTCCAATTCGATGGCACATAACAACAACAACAGATGACAACTTGTTTGGTTTTATTTTTATTGTGGGAGTCTAGGAAGAAGTGAAGTTTGAATTTTGTTATGGTTGTTGAATTTGGGAACTGTGGTTAACAAAATATGTTGCAGGAAAAACTAACAAACTATGGAGTTGTTGATAAATAAAGTTTGGTATGGGAGGTGGTGGCTGGCCCAGAGAAATGCAAGTGGCTAGAATTAGACCAGTATTATTTGGTGAGAAGTGAGCTGTATGGCTATGAGTTCTTAAAAAATATAGTCTGCCTGTGTTAATTTTTTTTTTTAAATTACCGAGTTTTATTTTCCAGTGATATGAGAGGAAGACCTTGGCAATGGAAGGATGGGCGTTCCATGAACTTCTGTTTGCATGTTTGCATGTTTCTATTTTTTCTTTGGAATAGAAGGGATTAAAATTTAAGAAGAGAAGTTGGCAGCCCAGCCTTGCCTGAAGAGAAACTATGTGCTTCGTAATGAAGACTTAAAAATAGTGTTTATTTATGGATCATTAGCTCATGGGAATGCTAGTCTAGAGATTAAAAAAAGCATGATTTTCTGCCTTTTGTTTGGATAATAGATTTTAAGTGACACGGTTCTTTTGGATGGCATTCCTAAGTGGATCTGAGTTGCAGATCTAATGGGAAGTGACAGAATTGAGACTTCAGAATTTTTGAAAGTGAACAGGACTATTAGCTGCTGCACCTGATTTTCACGTGGCTAATTACTGTTTTTAACTACATTATTGCTGCCTAGGACACAGCCAGTAATCTGCTTCCAATTTAATCACTGACTTCTAGGATCTGAGGACTGACTTTGAGTTCCTGTGTGCAAGTTAGGTCAAGTTTATTCGATGACCCTCTTACCCTTTTCTTGCCTTTAGTTATCCTAACCGGTATGCCATGATGCTTTAGGTTACTCCTCTCAATGGGGAAATTGATTTGATGGAGAAGCAAAATGCAAAGAAAGACTCCTAAGTGCTGGAATTTGAGTAGCTCCTGTATACCTTACCTTAGTACTATTAAAAATGTGATTGGTAGTTTGAAATCTGTGACTAGTCCATGGAAGGAGATGAGACGCTTGTGTCATAATGTCAATCAGCTACACCCTAAACTTTTTGTAGTAAGACTTTCTAGAGGAGTGAAGCAGTCATTGATTTACGTTCTGATCCAAATTCCTTATCTCATTGCAGACCTACATTTTGAGTTGTTGTTGTTTAACTGCCATCCAGCTGACCCTTGACCCACGGCAACCCCAGGAGTCAACACTTGCAACACAACCAATGCTTTCTGGTCCTGTCCTGTCACTATGGTCGGTTATGGATTGAACCGTTGCGATCCATTGGGTTTTCATTGGTTGGTTTTCAGAAGTAGATTACTAGGCCTTTCTTCCTACTCTGACTTAGTCTGCAGGCTCTACTGAAACCTGTTCAGCATCATGCTGTTGTTCTTTTGGGTGTTTCTGATAATTCAAAAATGGTTGCAGCAGTGTATTGACAGGGAACTGCCAGAATTGCCAACTGGACTCAGAAGAGAACATGGAACAAGGGATATCATTGCTAATGTCAGATGGATCTGGGCTGAAAGCAAAGAGTACCAGAAAGAATTTTACTTGTGTTTTATTGACTATAAAAATGCATTTGCTTGTGTGGATCATAACAAATTATAGATAACATTGAGAAGAATGGGAATTCCAGAACACTTAATTGAACTCATGAGGAACCTGTACATAGACCAGGAAGCTTTTGTTTGAACAAAACAAGGCGATATATTGCATGGTTTAAAATCAGGAAGGGAGTGCATCAGGGTTGTATGCTTTCACCATGCTTATTCAATCTGTATGCTGAGCAAACAGTCCAAGAACCTGGAGTATGTGAAGATGAACGTGGCATCAGGATTGGAGGAAGACTCATTAACAACCTGCAATATGCAAACGACACAACCTTGCTTGCTGAAAGTGAGGGTGACTTGTCGCACTTAGTGATGAAGATTAAAGACTATAGTCTGCAGTATGGATTACACCTCAACGTAAAGAAAATGAAAATCCTCACAGCTGGACCAATGAGCAGCACCACAATAAATGGAGAGAAGATTGAAGTAAAGATTTCATATTGCTTGGTTCAACAGTCAACACCAATGGAAGGAGCAGTCAAGACGTCAGATAACATTTACATTGAGCAAATCTGCTGCAAAAGACCACTATAAAGTGCTGAAGAGCAAAGTTGTCTCTTTGAAGTAGTCTCTTTGAAGACTAAGGTGTGCCCAAGTCAACCCAGGGTATTTTCAATCGCCTCATATGCATGTGAGAGCTGGGCAGTGAACAAGGAAGACTGAAGAAGAGTTCATGCTTTTGAGTTGTGGTGTTGGTGAAGAATGCTGAAAGTACCATGGACTGCCAGAAGAACTAACAGAGCTGCCCTGGAAGAAGAGCAGCAAGAGTGCTCCTTAGAAGTGAGGATGGGCAGACTTTGTCTCACCTACTTTGGTCATGTAGTCAGATGAGAGCATTCCCTGGAGAAGGATGTCATGCTTGGTAAAGTGGAGGGTCAGTGAAAAAGGGGAAGGCCTTCAGTGAGACGGATTGACACAGTGGCTGCAGCAATGGGCTGAAGTATAGCAAGGGGTGTGAAGCTGGTGCAGGACTGGGCAGTGTGTTGTTCTGTTGAACACAGGGTCGCCATGAGTTGGAGCCAACTCTACGCACCCAACAACAACAACAACAACAGCAACATATTGATCCCATGCACAACAGAACGAAACATTACTCGGTTCTGCACCATCCCCACAATCGTTGCCATGTTTGAGCCCATTGTTGTGGCCATAGTGTTAGTTCATCTTATTGAAGTTCTTCTTTTTTGCTGATTCTCTGTTTTATCAAACATGATGTTCTTCTCCAGGAACTGGTCCCTCCATTTAATATGTCCAAGGTATGGGAGATAAAGTCTAGCCATCCTCATTTCTAAGGAGCATCTGGCTGTACTTCCTCCAAGACATTCTTCTGGTTGTCCATGGTATATTTAGTATTCTTTGCCAACACCGTGATTCAAATGCATCAATCTTTGGTTTTCCTTATTCATTGTCCAGCTTTCACATGTACATGAGGCTATTAAAAATATCATGACTTGGGCTAGTTGCACTTTAGTCCTCAAAATGATGTCTTTGCTCTTTAACATTTTAAAGAAGTCTTTTGTGACATATTTGCTCAATGCAATAAGTCATTTGGTTTCTTGACTGCTGCTTCCATGGACATTGATTGTGGATCCAAGTAAAATGAAATCTTTGATAACTTCAATTTTTTTTTTTTCCATTTATCATGATGCTGTTTATTGGTCCAGTTGTGAGGATTTTTGTTTTCTTTATGTTGAGGCGTAATCCATACTGAAGGCTGTATGTAGTCTTTGATCTTCATCAGTAACTGCTTCAAGTCCTCTTTGCTTTCAGCAAGTAAGTTTATATCATCTGTGTATTGCAAGTTCTTAATTAGTCTTCTTCCACCTCTGATGACACATTCTTCTGCAAATAGAATCCTTCAGTATTGCAAATTGAGGTTGATTATTTTACTTAAAATCTTTCAGCTTGAGAAATGCTAAAAATGTTCTTCCCTTTTGGTTTTCTATCTCCAGGTGTTTGCACATTTCACTATATACTTTACTTTGTCTTCTTGAGCCTTCTCTGTTCTGCTCTTTTACTTCAACACTTCTTCCATTCACTTTTGCTACTCTAAATTCAACAGCAAGTTTCAGAGTCTCTTCTCACATCCATTTTGGTGTTTTCTTTCTTTCCTATCTTTTTAATGACCTTTTGCTTTCTTCTTGTGATGTCTGTGATGGCATCCCACAACTTGTCTGGTCTGGTCACTGTGTCCAAGCTATTCTTGAGATGGTCTCTAAATTCAGTTGGGATATACTCAAAGTTGTACTTTGTATTTGTTATATTTTGGTACTTGTGGACTTCTTTTAATTTTCTTCAGCTTCAACTTGAACTTGTATGTGAACAATTGATGGTGTGTACCATAGTCAACCCCTGGCCTTGTTCTGACTGATAATGAGCTTGTCCATCATCTCTTTCTACAGATGTAGTGAATTTGATTCCTGTGTATTCCATACAATGATGTGCACATATATAGTCACCATTTATGTTGTTGAAAAAATGTATTTGCAAGGAATGAATAATTGGTTGTATGAAATTCTATCATGCAATCTCCAGCACCACTTCTATCACCAAGGTCATATTTTCCAACTACCAATCCTTCTTATTTGTTTCCATCTTTCACATTCTAATCAGCAGTAATTATCAATGCATTGTGATTGCATGCTTGATCAATTTCAGCCTGTAGAACTTGGTAAAGATCTCCAATTTCTTTATGTTTGGCATTAGTGGTTGGTACGAATAATACTTGTATTAACTGGTCTTCTTTGTAGGTGTCTGTATATAATCCTATCACTGACAGCATTATAATTCAGGATACATCTTGAAATGTTCTTTGTGCTGATGACTGTGACACTGTTCCTTTTCAGCATGTCAGTCCCAGCACTTGTCTATCATTTGTTGTACTGTGGAGGCTTGCATTTTGCTGTGATGCCAGAAGTTTTGCCACTGGCATTTCAAATACTTGTAGGGTGACCCATGGTGGACAGGTATCAGCAGAGCTTTCAGACTAAGATCAACTAGGAAGGAAGACCTGGTGATCTACTTCTGAAAAAATTGGCCAGTGAAAACCTTATGAGTGCCAAGGGAACATTTCGGTTGGAAGGCTCTCAAAAAATGACTGGGGAAGAGCTTCCCTCTCAAAGTAGAGTCAACTTTAATGATGTGGATGGAGTAAATCTTTCAGGATCTTCCTTCGCTACTGTGGTATGGCTGAAAATGAGAAGAAACAGCTGAAAACATCCATTGGTATTCAGAACATAGAATGCATAAAGTATGAATCTAGAAAAATGGGAAATTGTGAAAAATGAAATGGAAGATCAATATCCTAGGCATTAGTGAGCTGAAATGAATTTGTATTGGCCATTTTGAATCAGGCAAACGTACGGTCTGCCATGCTGGGAATGACAAGTTGGGAAATGGTGTAGTATTCATCATTCAGCATTATACCCTCCACTGACAGATGGGTGGTGGCTGTGAATGAGGGGCATTGGCTGGAAATGGAACCCCACATGGAGGCAAGAATTCTACCACTGAATTAATTCTACCACTGCTTAAATTAGGAGCTCTAGTGGCCTAGTGCCTAAGGTATTTGATTGCTAACCAGAAGGCTGGCGGTTCAAACCCACCAACCACTCCTTGGAAGGAAGGTTGGGCAATCTACTTCCGTAGTGATAACCCCTTGGAAACCCAAGGAGGGGTCGCTATGAGTCAGATCCAACTGGATGGCAGTGAGTTTGGTGTTTGGTTTCTGCTTAAATTACATTGTACAGGCATCAATCTCCTGTACCTATATGCATGGGGAATAGAGGGTTGTAATGGGAGTATACAGTGAACTAGATAAGAAATGAATGATCAGGTCTCAATTGATGAGGCCTCTTGGTGTTATCAGTGCAGAAACCCTGACTTAGCTCATTAAGGAAAGAGCTCAAGGAATGAATGAGAAGCAGAATTGCCAAAGAGGCTACATTGGATCAGCTATAGTACTGGTTTTGGAATTCATTCACTCATTCTGAGCAATTTCTAAGCGCTAGGTATTGTTCTTAATGCTGGGGCTAGATATAAGTGAACCAAATAAAGTCCCTGCTCTCATGGGGTTTACTTTCTAGTGTGTGGTAGCAGAGGGAGAGTTGGAAATAAAACTTTTCTCCAATCTCCAGAAGAGGTCTAGATCCTAGTCTTAGTCCAGCGTTGGCACCCATAGATCATGTTTATGTGGGAATTGGCAGGATTTACGTGATTTTCTGTTAGATTGTGCAGTTCCTGTTTTCTGAACATGGGATAAAAAAGGAGTTCCAGGTTTAAATAATCTGTGTTTGATAGGTACTAATGGTTGCCAACGCCAAAAAATTATCCTTGATAATTTACACCCCAATTTAGGTCAAGAAAAAAAAGGCATAATGATCAGCATCTTGTGTTTTTCCCCTTCATAGGTCAGTTATATTTAGTAAAGATACTTGTAGAGCAATTTATATAAATCTATCTCATTCTTTTCAACAGCTTGATGGTATTTTACTGTATTTTTGTTCAGTATCTTGCTGTACTTTTGTAAGTGTACCTCTAGGATAAATTCATGGAAGTAGAATTGCTGGACCAAAGGGAATGTTCATTTTAAAATTTAATAAGTATTATCTTTAATTGGAAATCCCACTCACTGCCATCAAGTTGATTCCCACTCATAATGATGCCCATCAGGTTTCCAGGGCAGTAAATCTTTACAGAAATAGATTGCCCCAACTTTCTTTCTGTGGAGCAGCTGGTGGGTTTGAACTGCTAACCTTCTGGTTAGCAGACAAATGCCTTAGGCACTGCACCACCAGAACTCCCTTTAATTGGAAATAGGTATATGTAATTTAAAATGTCAGAGCTGTTGCCACATTTCAAACAGTTCGTATCAGTTTACACTTTCAGCAGCAGCGTGTGATGAAGAATGTAATTCCCCAGTCTTCACCAGCACTGATGATACCATAACAAATATTTTCACTTTTGTTACTGAGAACTAAAATGATATTTTGTTGTTTTGATTTGTATTTAATTAATTATGAGTAAGGTTGAGCAGCCACTATTTATTAATTAGTCTACTATATTTCTTTTTCTGTAAAATGCCTCTTCATATCTTTTGCTCAATTTTCCTAATGAGTTGCTCTTTTTTCTTCAAATTTACCATTTTTCTCCAAAATTAGTATTTGCCTTTTATTTATTGTGTTGCAAATATTTTTCCCCAATTTTGTATTTTTGACTTTTTATGGTTTATTTTTAAATTTTATTGAAGATAATTTTTATTTTAAATTCAGATTTTAAAATCTTTTCCTTTATGGTTTCTGGGTTTTGTGTTTGGCTTAGAAATTCTTTTCTACTTCAATTATTATAAGTAAATTTGCTCATACCTCTTCAAACATTTTCAATCTTTTCTTCATCTGAAATTTATTTTGGGCTAAGAAGTGAGGCTGGGACCTGGTTTATCACCCCTCCCCCAAATGTTTATGACTTAATTAAAGGTCATTTTTAGTGCTTATTTGAAATGTCACCTTTATCACAAACTAAAGTTATATTGAAGTTTATTTCTAAGCTTTCTCTCTTGTTCTAATAATATTTGTATCTAATTTTTTTTCAATCTCTAATTTTTAAACAAATTCATTTCATAATATGTTTTAATACTTGGAAGGATTAATCCCTCTCATTTCTTTTTTTTTTTTTCTGGATGTTCAGGATTTTCCTAGATATAATCACATAATGTTTATTTCCAGATAAATTTTAGTATATCCTTTTATCAATTTCTCCTAATAGTCTATGAGTGTTGTAATTTAGGGGGAATTAATACTTTTATGGGGAGTTCTGGTAGTGTAGTGCCTAAGGCACTTGACTGCTAACCAGAAGGCTGGCGGTTCAAACCCACCAGCCACTCCTCGGAAGGAAGGTTGAGCAATCTACTTCCATAGTAATACCGCCTTGGAAACCCAAGGAGGGGTCGCTATGAGTCGAGTCTGACTCAATGGCACATAACAACAACAACACAATACTTTCATAATAAACAATCTGCTTATCTATCATTATATATTTTCTTCCATTGTCTTTTACAATTGGTTACTATTTGTAAGAAGGCCTGCCACTGACTTGGGTCTGCAATGTATTTTGAAGAACTGCCCCCAGCAGTTGGGGAGCTCTGGTTGTGTAGTGCCTAAGGCATTTGACTGCTAACTAGAAGGCTGGTGGTTTAAACCCCCCAGCTACTCCTTGGAAGGAAGACTGGGCAATCTACTTCCCTAGAGATACCACCTTGGAAACCAAGGAGGGATCGCTATGAGTCCCGGCGGACTCTAAAGCAGTGAATTTGTTTTTTTTTCTTTCAGCTGTTGAGACTCAGCTGATGTTCAGTTGGGCTTTGGGACCCAGATCTCTGGGGTGGCTTGTACTGATTTGCTTTCACAACCAACTGTGCCCCTTCCTGGAACTCAACCACCAACCAGCCGGAATGTTTTCTTTTGTCTTTTATAAATATTAACTTCCTTAAATGGGAAAAGTTATTTATGTACATGGTAAGAAATGCAAACGTTAGGAGGGGGTGCCTTAAGGTTCTTACAAAGAAGAGTCTGGTTCTGGCTAGCTTCAGCTGAAAGAGTAACATTAGGTAGTTAATAGATTCTCCAGGAGGACCAGAGAAACAGCCAGAAATGATGGAGCCAGGAAAAGTGTCCAACCGCACTTCTGCGACAGTCAAGCTGATGAACCAGCTTCCACCATTCTGGATTCTTGGGGCAAAACGGTGGAAGCCCTACCATAGCTCTTCTGCAAGGATAGGATGCCTCTAATCTTTTTAAATCTCACCAAAGTTTTTGATTGGTGGAACCTGGGCCACATTCCTGTATGGAGGTCTGGGAAAAAGAATTTTTTTTTTTTTTTTTTTTTTCTCAGCCTTTGTAGTCCAGGAAGGCAGACTGGAGTGGGTGGGAAGAAGTGTTAAGTTAGCATAGCAGGGCTATCATATCTGCAACAAAGAATATACAGTGAAAATTAATCTTCTTCCCATCCAGACTCTAACCCCTCAGATGCCTTTCCCCACCAGACAACAACTATTTGTTTCTGGTATAAAGTATTTTTTATTGTGGTAAAATATAAACAGTAAGATTTTCCATTACTAACATTTAGTATATTCACATGTTGTGCAATCTTTTCTACTGTCTAGTTCCAGAACATTTCCATCACCCCTGAAAGAAACCTGTACCTAGTAGTTAGTTCCAATTCCTCTCTTTCTTCATTCTCTGGGAACTACTAATCTACATTCTGTCAATGGATTTGCTAGTTCTGGACATTTCATAAAGTAGAATAATATAATATGCATTTTGTGTCTGAGTTCTTTACTTAACATAATGGTTTTGAGGTTCATTCATGTTATAGCATGTATTAGTATTTCATTCCTTTTTAGGGCCAAATAATATTCCATTGTCTGCATATACTATATTTTGTTTGTCCATTCATCTGTTGCTGGACATTTGGGTTGGGTCCACCTTTTGGATATTGAGAGTATTGCTGCCATGAACACTGGTGTATGAGTATCTGTTTGAGTCCTTGCTTTCAGTTCTTTTGGGTATATACCTAGGAGTGGAATTGCTGGGTCATATGCTATGAGTTGGGGACGACTCGACGGCACATAACAACAACAACAACAACATGGTAATTCTATGTCTAACTTATTAAGAAACTGCCAAACTATTTTCCTCTGGTGTAAATTTTTACAGAGGATAACCATATCCCCTTATAGAAATGGAATTTTACAAAATGTATCATTCTATATGAGAACATATAATTTTACTTCATTCTTTATTATAACTCCCACTTGATTGAATGCACCCAATTTATTACTTCATGGTATTCTGAATTATTTTAATATTGCTTCTATCTGTTGTTGAGGACTCATATTCCCCATTAAGGGCATACAAATTGTTAAAATATGGAATGCTTTTATATTTCTTTTCTCCTTGGTGGCCTTCCCCCACTTGGCCTTTGCTTAGGACCTCCAAGACCTCCTCTAGACTCAGCAACTAAAGGGTGAATACCTGGTACAACAGGGTGCTTCTAAGACCCAGCTCCAGGGCAAGCTCTGATTGGCTGATACCTTCTGGTTGTTTAGTGCTTTTGGTATCTCCTCTACTGTTAAGCAAATGACATGATTGGATTCTGAGTATTTCCCAAGCCTTTTCTTGACCCTCTGGTTATAGTTAAAGTCAT
This sequence comes from Orycteropus afer afer, assembly GCF_000298275.1. Lineage (NCBI taxonomy): Eukaryota > Metazoa > Chordata > Mammalia > Tubulidentata > Orycteropodidae > Orycteropus > Orycteropus afer. Next base: position 10,184,388 of record NW_006921657.1, read on the forward strand.
ACCAGTGAAAGAATATATTTATTTAACTAGTCCCTTACTGATGCACATTTAGGTTGTTTATAGCTTTTATTACCACAGGCAAGACTTCAACCTTGTATTGCATCTTTGTTCACATCTTCAAATTCCTAGAAGTGGTACTGCTTAGCCCAAGAATATATGCATATAAAAATTTATGTATATTGCCAGAGCGCCTCCCAAAGAGAGGTCTCTGGGTGGCAAAAGCAGTTTGTGATCAGCTACTAACCTAAAGGTTGGCAGTTTGAAGCCACACAGTTGAAGAAAAGCCGTGGTGCGCTGCTTCATAAAGACTACCAAAACTGGGGTTTCTGGTAAGATGGCGGAATAGGCAGACAAACTACACAAACCCTCTTCAACAAAACAAAGAAGAACCAATTAACACAGATACAGAAGATAATCTTGGAGCCCTGTGCTTTGAAAGGAAGGATACAGAAGTGGACTAGATTCCAACTAGTAGAAGAACCTGCATGAAAACAGTGAAATAGACATATAAAGCTGCGGACTGTCAGTGATCCTGGCTGCATGGACAGTTTGGATATTTCCAAGTGGTGTTAGGACCTAAGGATTAACCATAAAATCGGCTCTTCTAGCCAGGGGCTGCACAGAAGACTGCACTGGTGGCTGGTGAATAGAAGTGGAAACAACAAAGAAGGAGACAAACTGACCTGCGGACTTTTGGCTGTCCGGAGTAATTTTTTTATGACCTGTTCAGTTTCTTCTTTTGTTATGAGTCTATTGACTTTTCCACCTCAGTCTGTTTTGGTTTAGGTAAGTAGTGTGTATCTAGCAATGTGTCCATTTCTTCTCACAATACACATTCTTTTCCCGTGAACATGAACATTGTCCATGATAGACTATATGTTAGTCCATAAAGCAAGCCTTAATAAATTTAAAAAATATTGAAATACTGCAAAGCATCTTCTCAGATCACAATGTTATAAAATTAGAAATCAACATTGGGAAGGTCAATGTAAAAAGAGCAAACACATGAAAATGGAACAACACCCTTCTTAAGAAAGACTGGGTAATAGAAGAAGTAAATAATGAAATAAAAAATTCTTTGAATCAAATGAGAATGAAAACACAACATACTAAAATCTTTGGGACACAGTAAAAGCACTGATCAGAGGCCAATTTATAGCAATAAATGCACACATCAAAAAAGAAAAGCCAAAATCAACACCTTAAACCAACATCTCCAACAATTAAAAAATACAGAAAAAAAGCCTATAGTCACCAGAAAAAAAGAAACAGTGATTTGAGCAGAAATAAATGAAACAGAAAATTGAAAGACAATAAAAAAAATCAGCAAGATTAGAAGTTGTTTTTTTGAAAAGACTAATAAAATTGACAAACTACTGACAAATTTAACAAAGGAAAAGAGGGAGAGAATACAAATAACATGAATAAGAAAGGATTTGGGCAACATCACAACAGAACCAACTGAAATAAAAATGATAATGTCAGGATACTATGAAGAACTGTACTCCAACAAATTTGAAAATCTGGAAGAAATGGACACATTGCTAGAAACACACTACTTACCTAAACCAACAGACTGAGGTGGAAAAGTCAACAGACCCATAACAAAAGAAGAAATTGAACAGGTCATAAAAAAAATCACTAACAGCAACAACAACAACAAAAAGCCCTGGCACAGATGGTTTCACTGGAGAATTCTACCAAACATTCAGAGAAGAACTGACACCAATCCTCCTCAGACATAGAAAAGGATGGAATCCTCCCAAATTCATTTTATGAAGCAAGCATAACATTGATAGCAAAACCAGGCACAGACATATAGTGATATGTTACAAGATCAACATCCAAAAATCAGTTGGATTCCTCTATACCAGCAAAGAGGTTGCTGAAAAAGAAATAAGGAAATCAATATCATTTACAATAGCTACCAAAAAACAAACAAACAAACAAACAAACAAAAAGTTTGGGAACAAATCTTACCAGGGACATAAAAGACCTGTAGAAAGAAAACTACAAAAGACTACTTCAAGAAACCATAAGGGATGTACATAAATGGAAGAACATACCATGCTTGTGGATAGGAAGATTGAACACTGTAAAAATGTCAGTTCTACCCTAAGCAATCTATACATTCAGTGCAATCCCAATCCAGTTCCCATCAACATTTTTTAAGGATATGGAAAAACCAATCACTAACTTTATATGGGCAATCCTACTTCCGTAGTGATACTGCCTCGGAAACCCAAGGAGGGGTTGCTATGAGTCGGGGCCGACTCGATGGCACATAACAACAACAACAACTTTATATGAGAGGCTCTGGTGGCATAGTGCCTAAGACATTTGACTGCTAACCAGAAAGGCTGGTGGTTCAGGAGAGAGACCTTGGATAAGCAAAGCACTATTGAAGAAGAAGAACATAGTAGGAGGTCTCACACTCTCAGATCTCAAAACCTACTGTACAGCCACAATAGTCAAATTGACAGTCACAATAGTCATAACAACAGACACATAGACCAATGGAATAGAATTGAGAATCCAGAAATAGATCCATTGACCTATGTATGGTCAGCTGGTCTTTGACAAAGGGCCGAAATGCATTAAATGGGGAAGAGATTGTCTGTTTAATAAATGGTGCTGGTAAAACTGGATATCCATTTGCAGAAAAATGAAACAAGATCTGTATCTCACACTGCAAAAACGACAAGGAGGCCACATGTTCTGACCTCCTCTAACCCTACAAGAGGAAGACAGGATTACCAGCAGTAACCCAAGGCCTATTCCTGCCAGGCCAGACATGTTGCCTTCCTCCAGCCCTTTCTTCAACCGTTCCTCCC